>NC_134537.1:24252154-24554297 GCF_050624435.1 Tenrec ecaudatus | reverse complement strand
AATACTATTTTCCTTTGGATTCTTTAACAGCCGGTAAAAATGTAAAACCAATTGTGGCTCATGAGCTGTTCAGAGCAGACTATGGGTTGGTTACATGTTCAGCAGTGGGCCACAGCGCGCGGAGTCCTGAATTACATGATCCAGATATTTATCAGCTTACCTTCTGGCAAGTCGCCTTAATTGTTCAGCACATCCACTGTCTGATTTCTGGTTTGTAAGTTCAAGGATGTTCATGGTTCGGTGAAAATGTCCACATGACAAACTGACACTAACAGCAGTTTCATGTTTATCTCCAGTAAGGACCCACACTTTAATACCAGCCATTCTTAATGCTTCAATTGTTTCTCGAACTTTGTCTTGTAGCCTGAAAAAGAGAAGAACTGACGGTGCTCATCGTTTTGGGTTGTGTACTGTGTATTAAGAACAAGGCACACAGCAAAGCAAAACAAAACCCCACAGACACCGAGTCAATCCCGACTCATCGGGATCCTCTAGGGTGGAGCAGACCTGCCCCCCAGGGCGCCCGAGGCCGGAACACTTTAGGAAGCAGATGGTCGCAATGCTCTCAGAGTGGCTAGGAGGTGCTAGCCAACTACCGGCCTTTCAGGTAAGCAGGCCAGTGCTGAATTCACTGTGCCCAAAAGTCAAATTCTGAATACCTGATGTAAGAAGCTCAAAGTATAGCAGTAAAGTTGAAGTTTCCCCTATTTGGGCAAAAATCAAGAATACCTACATTAGCGATGACCTGATTAACATAAAAATCAATGAATTAAAATGTATAGTTTCATATCTGCAAAGTTGATTTTTATGAAACCAAAATAATTAATTGGTGTAAGTAAAACTTATTATGTCTTAAATTTCAAAATCAAAGCATGTTTTTCTTATTTTGATAGGAAATTTCTCCTATCATGACTTGGAATAGCAAACCATGGTGAATAAAAGACGACCTACTTGCCGAAAGCACCACCTGAAGTCCCAAAGACAGTGTAAATGGACACTTTTATTGAAGAACAAAAATGCTAACACTCTAAGGCTTAAAAATTAGAGAGGAATAAGCTATAGGCTTAATTTGTAGAATTCAATTTAATTCAAGAAACTGTGGGGCAGACATTGAGGAAGATGCTGGGACATGAAGACCAAGAATAAATGGACTCACGAAACTCACAGGCTAACGGGAGAGAGAGTGTGAAACAATGCCATGTCGCGCCACACGAGGAGTCTCAGGAAACTAATGAAACAGAGAACTTTTATGAGAGCATGCTTTATCCTGCTGTCAGCTGAGAGAAGTGCTCCTGAGTTGGAAGCAGCATGTGAACTGTACCTTAAGAACAGATCTTCACAGGTGGATACGAGGAAAGATGATTCCAGGATGAGCACAGCTTTGCCAAGAGGAACAGAACCCACAGAAGAGAGTAGTTTTCATTTAGAGATGGGATTCAGAGGGGAACTTACCAGTTGGGTGTGGCTGTGGTATAAAGTGGACGGGCAATGGCGGGAGGTGAGGTTGGAAAATTAAGCAGGGACTGTATCGTTAAGGTTTGTAGGGCATGCTAAGGAGTAGTCTAAAAATTCACACCTTTTGGGAAAAAAATGTGCTTTCCTTTTATCGGTTTCATATTTCTAGATAGAACAAATTATATCAATTGAATGGGAATAATTTAAGTTTTGGCTGTGCATTTTAACTATATTTGGGATGCTGATAAGTAGAACTTATAACAAGGCTAGAGAATATTTATGAAAGAGAAATGCTTTTGCCTGTTTATCTGATCCTTACCTATCTTCTACTGCTGTAGCTCCAAGCAGAATCAAGTCTTTCTCTATGAACTGGAAGACGTTGGCCAATTTCTCTTCCCGTTGTTGCAAGGCCGTCCTGGCTTCAAATAGGCGTCTATCTATTACTTCATATTCTTTAGGTGCAAACTGTCTATAGGCTATACATAGAGTTCTTAGCCCTTTCTAAAAACAATAAAATAAAGACAAAAATGATCATTTCTAACAATACATTTTAGGTCCACTGAAAGAAAAATTCCAAAAGCAAACTCACTGCCAACAAGTTTATTCCATCTCAGAGAGATCTTTACAGGACAGGAAGCGTAACTCTTCAGGAAAGTTGAAAGCGTCATCTTTTTTCTTTTTAGTTTTTTTATCGTTTTATTAGGGGCTCTTACAACTCTTATCACAATCCATACACACATCAATTGTGTAAAGCACATTGGTACATTCATCGCCCTCATCATTCTCAAAACATTTGCTCTCTATCTAAGCCCCTGGCATCAGCTCCTCTTTTCCCCTCCCTCCTGAGCCCCTTCAATGTATAAGTTATTATCTTGTCGTGTCTCGCCCTGTCCGACGTCTCAGCGTCATCGTTTTCCTGAGGAGTCTCTGGTGGTTCCAAACTGCTGACGCTGCGTTAGTAGCCGAATGCATCACCACTAAGCTACCATGGCTCCTTCATACTTTTTACATCCACTGAATAAACAAGGTACAATTAATCATTATACATTGTTAAACTGGAACTATAGCAAACGTAGGAATATATATTTCATTATCATATTTTGAGCTCAAGTTTTTCTTATGGCACCAATGTCTGGAAGTTGATGCTTAATAGTATAGAAAGAATAATCAAAGTACCTTTGCTTGTTACACACTTCCCCTTGAAAAACTCCAAACCAGTATTTTACCACCAGAATTTGGAAGTGGCTGTTTGTTTTTCCCCCTCCCACTCACTCACCTGAAATGGATGTTTTAAAATACTACATGACACTATTTAGCAGATTCAAGGAACAGTTACCTTATTTACAAACAAGCCACACCTAAAAACAACTTTCCCTTACAGAATAGTGAACGTGCCATCAGCTACTCATTCAAATATGAAATAATCCACTCACTTTTCTTTCCTGAGTACCAACTATGTTCCAGCATTGTTCTGGATATTAAAATGGTGCCAATCAAAACTCCAGCACTAATAACAAACCAAACCAAAACAGGAAACGACGACGACAACAAATGGCTGTCCAGGCACAGTTCAGACTGTCACCCTCACACACTGCCGGTCAGACTATAAAATGTGCGATCACTGTGGAGAGCAGCAGTGTGGGGCTCCCTCCAAATGTTCCAGGTAGAAAGACTCTGTGGCTCAGCTGTGTGTGGCACACATCTTGGAGAAACAAGAGCCATGAACAGGTACCTGCACACGCATATTCCCTGCAGCACTATTCACAGTAACAAAACGATGGAAACCACTTAAATGTCCTTCAAGGGGAGAACGCATAGAACTGCAGCACAGACACACAATGGAATGTGCCACGCCATGCTGAAGAGTCCTACTGAATCAGGAACACCCTACAGCACAGATGATCCTGGAGAGCATGCTGAGTGAAATCTGTCAATCACAAAAGGGGAAACATTGTATGATACTGCTATATAAAAAGTCACTAAAAGGCTTTCCTCCTACAAGAATCATTCTTTGAAAGGGACCAGAAACAGGACAGGAAGGTAAAGCCAGAGGATAGAGGGTAGACATGCGTTAAAACTTGGGTGAAAGGGAAGACAATATATCAAAATTAAATAGACAGATCAATAGATAAATGGTGGTCAAATAGTACAATGTCTTTACTGTCATGGAAGCTATAATGTGGATGAAGAATTTGATCACAAACAGAAAGCAAATAATGGAAGATAAATACAAGCACAACAGAAAAGTGGGTGAAGGGAGATGTCGGACAGTGTAAGATATGACAAAATAATAATTTACCAATTATCAAGGGCTCATGAGGGAGTGGGGAGCGGGGAGGGAGGGAAAAATGAGGAGCTGATACCAAGGGTTCAAGTAGAAAGCAAATGTTTTGAGAATGATGAGGGGAACAAATGTACAAATGTGCTTGACACAATGGATGTATGTATGGATTGTGATAAGAGTTGTACAGCCTCCAATACAATTATTTTAAAAAGAGAGAAAGAAATCATAAGTAAGTAAAGGAGGCAGGTGAGCAGAGAGCATGGAGTAGATATTTACAGAAGTGTAGAAATGAGAGACCACTGAGCCCTAAGACTGAAATAGACAGTTAAGAATTTTCCTGTTCACGTGAATTCACTTTGAGCAAAACCTGGGAGTGGAATTGCTGAGTCATATGATTACTCTATGTTTAACCTATTGAAGAACTGTCAACCTGTCTTGCAAAGTGGTTGTACCATTTTATAGTCCGACTAGTAATAGGTGATAGTTTTAGTCTTTGTCAATATTTACTGTTTATGAATCCCCTGTATTTTAAAAATAAGTTCCCCTTTAAAAAATAGAATTAATATCAATGATTTTTGTATTTTTACATCACATTCTGAATTTAAAGGTTCAAAAAGAGAACACGAATGTAGCAGGTAACAAGTTAAGTTTTATTCACAAAAAAGTGAAGCCTGAGGGAGGGGGGAGCGGGGAGGGAGGGGAAAAAAGGAGGACTTGATGCAAAGGGCTTAAGTGGAGAGCAAATGCTTTGAAAATGATCAGGGCAAAACATGTACCGATGTGCTTTATACAATTGATGTATGTATGGATTGTGATTAAGAGTTGTATGAGTCCCTAATAAAATGTTAAAAAAAAAAGTAAAGCCAACATATAATGTAACAAAAGAACCCCAGAACTTTTATAATTTTTAATAAACAGTTAATGCAAAAACAACACTTGGGCTCTCTTACAATTTTATTATTTATCACATTAATTCTAAATGATATATTTTTCGCAGTTTTGAAACTGTTTTGAAAAATAAGAAATTTGCACTCACCAGAGCAAATTCATCGACATGAATTCTTGTTTTCTCAATTTCTCCACCTATACATCTAGGGAGAATTGATGATTCAGCTCCTTTAGCAAATAAAAACTTCTCACCTGAAAAGAAGTCATTAGCTATCAAGTTCTTATTATGAGACCAGTAAAAACCCATACAAGTGTAGATTGGTTACCTGAAGGTGCCTGAACGATGACACTCATTCTTCTACGATCTGAGTCAAACTCCAGGACATGAAGCAGTTTGTACCTAAGGAAAAGACAAAACTTTGACTTTTTAGGAATATTAAATGAGTATCTGGAAAGAATTCCTTTAAGTAGATATAAAATGGCTAACTTAGAACAAGAAATTAATCTCAGTACATTTCCAGATGACTGAGTCTTAATAACAACACAAGATAGGAATAAAAGGAAGTGACATCTATTAAGTACTTTTACCTCATATACTTTATGTCAGTTAATACTCATAAGAACCCAACAAAGTAGGTCTCATGTCATTTTGTGAAAGAGGATGATTAAGTCAGAAAGATAAAGTAATTTGCCTAAGGTCAGATAGGTTGACGAAGGGCAGAGCAGAGCAAGGACTGGAATAGTTTGCATCCCAGCACACCTGAGCAACACCACGCCCTCCCATTGCTGACAGAGAGAGGCTCATCCCAGAGCGATGCTGCACCTGGGCAAGGGTGTGTGAGGGGTGGGGTGGGGGTGGGAGAGCAACCAACACAAATGCCTCTCAAGTGAGTTGTCAAATGCACTGCAAAGGGGATTGTTGCAGATGAGGTGAAGTTAAAATGTAGTACCCCATCATTTGAGTTCCTGATGGTCCATTTAAATTGGTTCTAGTTTTTAATATTTTCTGCTTTCTTGTTGATTGAGGTTTTTATCTGTTTTACTTTGTTATTCCTGTTAATTTTTTATTGCTGTTTGTTTAGTTTTTCGAGTTTTTCTGTCTATGAAACACGGAGGCAGTAACTGCGTCAATGGTCGCTTGGGGGAGGTATGCTGGGGAAGCTGGGGGAATATGGAAGCTGACAACGATGAGTAAAAGACTGAAGAAGACTGACAATGACTGTCCAACTCTTCTTCACCAAAAGACTGAACTGTGTGCTCCGTGAATTATATGCCAATAAGACCGTTGGGAAAAATGATGGGTCAGGTGTGACTTGCAAAGTCTTCCATATGAATCCTGTAAAACTGTGTGAAAATGCAATGTGTTGCACATATCAAAGAATAATATTTTGAAAGATTTCATTTTATATGATGCTTCGTATAAAAGTCCGAAATGGTTTATAAACTGGAATAAGCAAGCAAGAGGAGCTTCCACCAGGAAGTAGCCAACAAATGGACGCTATTCAATTAAGAAAGGCATATTCTGGAAAAGCAAAGTTAGAGTTGAGATAGGATTAAAACTGATAAAAGCAGAGTATCGTAGGCATGGACCAATTTGATGAAACAGGAAAGTCTTTTTTAAAAGAGAGTCTTTCCTTCATGTTTGAAAGATAAACTCAAAGGGCATAAAGGACTGGAGACTTAGGAAACCCACAGCTCCAGGGGTGCAGATGCACAAAGGAACCCGAAACCAACTCCCAGGGTCAGCAAGCTGAATATTGATGAAAGAGTCACAGCCGACTATCCCTACTTCAATAAGCTACAAGGCCGTAATAAAGACCAGAGCAGGAGTCAGTAAACTTCTCCTGCGGAGGGGCAGCTCCTTTAAGCTCTGTCTGTGGAGCGGGGGTGGGGGTTAGTGCAGGGGAGGGAACCTATAACGTAGCTCCTGGGCTATGCAGAGAAAGGCCATGGTCCAGGTTTCCCTAAAGCCGTACTTTATGGATCCCTGAACTATACGCTACATACTTAACATAGAGTAAATTACAATATACGGGTGTTAAAAATTACCGTTCCAATTTTCCAAGTATTTTAACTTCCATAGTTTCTTCAGAATTGCCAATAAATACAATGCCAATTCTGGAGATTAAAATGAGAAAGAAATATCAAATTTAAGGGATGACATTTCACATTTCATGATGCTTTATTATTAACTTGGCTTGAAAAACGTCTAAAACAAGCACTTGGAATGCATTTAAAAATATTTCCTATGAATTTATAGCTACTTTCAAGCACCTGAATGATCAGAGCAGGCAGAGAACAACTACTATTCGTATTTGTTAACGAAACAGTTCCAAAGCGGCTGCACAGAAGAACTTGTTACATAATCACATTAGTTATGTTTCATAGAAACCAGGTTGTAAGGGCTCTCTTGCAAACATGACTCAATGCTGGCACAAGGGCAAACGTAATACACTTCAATTATTTCTCATTTGGAATTTAATTTAAAATGCACTTCTATCTCTATGTTTATGAATTAGACAATTTAAAATGATGACTCTGTTTGACAATTTAGAATGATGGTACTTGAATAATTTCATGCTTCATTTAAAGAAAGTACTTTTCATAAGGCTTGGAAATGACATTAAACTACCTTGCAGCAGCTTCCACTAGGGCCTTTTCATCTGGAGACGAGGCGTAATACTCTAAGGGGGAGGGTGTGAGGTTCGATTGCCAGGGACCATCACCAATGCCATCAGTCTGAACACTGCTAATCTGTACTGTGTGGCAGAGGCTGACTGCCTTGAAAAAGAGGTTGTGTTCTTTAATCTGTGAAAATATAATTAATCATGATTAAAAATAAATACCATTCAAGTAGGAAGGAACAGAATTATTTAATATCCATAAATACAAAGAATACTTTTGTCATGTAGTTCTAGAACAAGAATGCTATAGTTCTGAATTGCTTGAATAGATGGTTAGCTTTGACTTGCTAAAAATAATCTATTGTCAGCTCCATAAAAGTAGGGAGTCACTCTTCTGTGTTCAAAATGTAATAAAAACTTTATCTGAAGCAAAGCAGAGTGAAGAAAACCAAAGATTCAAGGAAACAGTCCAGAGGACTAATAGGCCATGTGACCACAGCCTTTCCAACCCCGAAATCAGAATTAGGCAGTGCCCAGCTGCCATCCCTGACCACTCTGAGCAGGATCATACTAGAAGGGCCTGGACAGAAAGGAAGAAACAAAAATCAAAACAAAAAAGATCCAACATAATGGTTTGATACAAACTGGTGGAATCCCTTAGACCAGCAGCTCTCAACCTATGGGTCGCAACCCCTTTGGGGGTCAATCAACCATTTCACTGGGGTCGCCCGATTCATAACAGTAGCAAAATTACAGTTATGAAGTAGCAGTGAAATTAATTTTATGGTTGGAGTCAGCACGACATGAGGCACTGTATGAAAGGGTCGCAGCATTAGGAAGGTCGAGAACCACTGCTTTAGACTGTGGCCTTTTGGCACCCTTCAAACCCAGAACTGCACCCACTCCTGGGGATCACCTTTCAGCCAAGAAATAGTCCTACAAATGGCACTAAACTCCACGAGGAAATGCGTCTCAGAACAAGCATTTAAGACCCAAAGGGCAGCATCTCCTAAAAACACAGTTAAAAAGGCAGGAAGGGTCAGAAAGCAAGGACTGATGGAAAAGGAAACCCAGGTGGGAAGTGGGGAGAGTGCGGTCAGACTGAAGGGATTCCCACTAATGTCACCAAATAACAAGTGTGTAAATGGTAAAATGAACAACTAATTAGCTTGGCAAACTTTCCAACAAACCACAATGAAATGTTTTTAAAACCTGATTGATCACAAAAATCAGTTAAAAATATTTACACTGTTTCTTAGCAATGTCTTCTTCACTTCAAAATAATAAAAACTTGCCTTAACGCAAGGCTACGGTGAAAACTCAGAAACTACGGCAGATGCGTGGTAAACGATACGGACACTGGCTACAAAAAGCCCAGGATTATATTCTATAGCACTGAATGAGAGCCTGTTCATACATCTGAAATAACTCCTCATTGCTCCACTGAACACCTAAACTTTTCTTTTTTCTAGAAACTCGTCAAGAACATTCCATAAAATGAAGATGTTGCTGAAATGTAATCTTTATTCATTAGTTTAAAAAGTACTTACTAGTTCAAGTTCATATTCAGGACTGGTTCTGAAAGAAGAACTGGCTGGAAGATGAGCTAAGTTGTTAAGGTGGGAGAGACTACTGAGGTAAGATACGTTTCCATCGGGAGAGTCTGGTGTTGGACCTTCAGGTACAAGTCTACCGTTGATTTCCTGATATTTTATACCATTAATTGAACACTCCCGAAACTGCATCTCATTCTCCGTCAGCGTACCAGTTTTATCGGTAAACACATACTCCACCTAGAGGGTAGGAGAACAAAACACATCACCAAACTAAACAGACAAAACCCCATGTCCTGTCTCTGGGGTTCCAGGGTATACTGACTAACATTGATACATGGAGAACTGAGATCCTAACCATCTAAACACAATCGAGTAATAAACATGTCAGAGAGACAAAATATTTAAAACTGTATATGCTTTGAAGTTTGTAGCAACTTTAAGTGTATAACCACCCCGACAGCTGACTGGGCATGTGGTTGTGGTATGTCTTTCCTACCTCCTGGATAACATTTTAAAACAGTGGTTCTCAGCCTTCCTCAGGCCGCGACCCTTTCATACAGTTCCTCATGTTGGGGTGACCCCTCAACCACAAAAGTATTTTCCTTGCTACTTCATCACTGTCATGTTGCTCCTGTTATGAATTGGGCGACCCCAGTGAAAGGGTTGTTCCACCCGCAAAAGGGTCGTGACCTATAGGTTGAGAACCACTGCTTTCAAAAGTACGATCCCTTACTTGGAATCAAGGACGGATGATTAAAAACCCAGCATGGGAAACGGTACCTGCAGAAATAGTACAGAACAGAGAACAGGAACACAAAATGATAGAAACAGAAGTCAGGAGTGGGAAGCTGTCTAAAATTGATGGAAGAGATTAAAACCAGGGGGATGGGGGGAAATTACCAAGCACAGCTGTTGAAAAGGAAAGAACCTATTTCTTAAAGTGAAAAAGACAAACACTTCCCTGCCAATCATCACCTCAGTGCAAGGTTCACTGATCTGCAAGTGTCTAATCGGTGTTTTAGTGTGTCACTGTTAAAGGGAAAAGGATCGCCTCAGGTAAGCATTCACCTGAGGATGCCTCTTCATGTGAAAGGCACAGTCTAAAAGTACTAATGCTTTGAAAATACAAGTGTATCCCGCCAAGATCTGAGGATAATGTATACTTGCGCTTTGGCTGTGCACAAGTTTTGTCCTGAGAAACAGAACACACAAAAATGCACCCCCGTCATGAAGCAATACCCGGAACTATAAACCTCAGACAGCTGCCAGCTATGTCAGTTTGTCATGTGCCTTCTGAGTCACACCTGTTCATCGATAGTATTACAACCATTCTTCTGATGGCAGATACCTCCCTTCATGTACACAGTAACACCAAAGTCAATGCCCTGGCCAATACCCACTTCCACCAACAAGCTATCGTTAGGCCTTTTTCAAGAAAAGGTACCATATTTACCAGAGTACTGATGTACTTCTGAATCATTTAGAAAGTGATGCTTTATTAGGTTCCATTTTTTAAATGTGATACTGATGATGCTTTCGTGTTGTGTAGCTAATCCAATTTCTTGCCATCGGTGCTTTCTACACCATTCCAGAGAGCGTGGAGATGTCGGGGAAGCAGGCGCTGCGTTATGGCAGAGCTGGCTGTAGTAAGAAGGGAAGTAGGCATACAGAGAAAATGCCAGCAGCAGAACATGCCTTTGAGGGTCAGCAACAGTTTCAAGGCGCTGAGGAGACAGATTCTATTTAAGAAGCAGGAATAAGATGCAATTTTTTAAAGACTGCTCAGAGAATAATGTAATATTAGAAATCAAAAAGAGACAGAAAGGGTGAAAAGCTAAAGTTGGGCAAATTCTCCCAGGGTGTCAAAGAAAGAGAAAGAGAAGACTGATACAGGTAATCTGCTATCGAGTTACATGAGTTTCAGAAAAAACTAAATACAGACATGTTAACCCCCCCCCCAAAAATGCAAGAAAATGCCCTCTACATGAAGAGATATGTGTTTCCAGACTGGAAGGGCTTGCTGAGTGTGTTGTCCCAATAGCATGAAAGACCCACACCAATGTCTCCCATCAAATTCACAACTTGCATCAAGAGAAGATTCCAAATGCTCCCACAGATCAAAACAAAAGACCAGAAAATCCGAGCATCAGAAGGCACCGGGTTTCCCAATAGCAACATGGGAGCTAGAACACAGTGGGGCAAGACCTTCAAAGTTCTGAGGAAAAAGAAAAAGGATTTCCAGCCTGTAAGGTAATATCCAGTGAAAGTATTGATTAATTATCTGGGGAAAGATAAAGGATATTTTTCTGAGATGTAAACTCTCAAAATATTTTGCTCCTTGGGACCCAATTAGAAGATGTGTTCTGAGAATAAGCCACAGGTGGGAAGACAGGGGGTTCAGAAACAGGTGCGCTAAACCAGGATTTCAAGTGCAACACGAAGGGGCTCCTAGTACAACAGCCGGGAAGACCAGACGTCACAGGTGAGAAGCAAGTCCAAATTGGACCAAAAGGACAAAGGCTGAGACTGTTTTTTAAAAAGGCCACGTACACAGGAAGGAAGGAAAGGAGACAAAGGACGGAAGGCAAGAAGGAGGGAAGGAAAGTGAAGAAGGAAAATCCTAGCTTACCTGAGATGTGTGGATACAGGTAGATAATTTTATATGTCAGTTTATGATAAATGGAATTTAAGTAAGTGAAAAACCAGAGCAATTAGCTGTAGGGAAAACAAAATAGGTATACAAGAAAGGAAATATAATTTACAGCATTAGAGGGTCCCCATAAAGGACTGAGAATCAGTGAACAACATCAACTCAGGCATAAAAATGTTAAATGAACATTTATTAAATCCCAAGCTGTGAAATAACAACACTCGGGGAAGTGTGTGTGTGTGTCTTTGGTGGACAAAGGGAAGAGTAAGGTTAGATATTTATATTCTGTAGAAATAATTTTATATAGGAATAACAATAGTTAATAAAGGTGAGACGGCTTTAAGATTTCAAAATGGAAAACAAAAATAAGGCAGGCATTTTTTTGTTTTAAATCTCACAATACTTATTAGTACATATATGTTGTTTTGATAAAAGTAGCAAGCTGGAAAACCAAAAGCGCCATTTTTACCTGTCCAAGCTCTTCATTCAGATCTGAAGTATTGACTTGGGCTTTCTGATCTGATTCTTCATGATAAAGATCAAGATCCCAGCCAATAAAAAACGATCCAAGA
The DNA here is from genome assembly GCF_050624435.1 of Tenrec ecaudatus. NCBI lineage: Eukaryota > Metazoa > Chordata > Mammalia > Afrosoricida > Tenrecidae > Tenrec > Tenrec ecaudatus. The sequence continues at coordinate 24,542,268 of NC_134537.1, read as the reverse complement.
AATTTCTGCATTTCGACTGTCACGTATAGTGAAATTGGAATGATAAAATTATATAGTACCAAAAAAGCAAGAAAGTCTGAAATAAATCTCAGAATCTAGGAAAAAAGAAAGAAGTGTTTGATATGAGAAAATGCCTTATAACTTCAACATTATTGTAGAAACTTATCAGAAAAAGTCATGTCGAAGTGTACAGACCATCAGCTGTATTCAGAAACAAAATAATATTAAGTTGAAAATCATTAACTGGATTATCTTTGCAATACTGTCCTTTATTGCTTATTACAATCTTGCTCATGTTAAAGGGAAAAAAGATTACATTAAAACTTCTGACTTAGTAAGAGTCTGGTGTGACTGAAAATACCTTTAACAAAATTATACTTAAAACCTCTACTCTATTCCACTCCTACCCTTCAAAATTAACAGAAAATTAAAAATTGACTAACTTTTCAGTATTAGCAAATAATTGAGAGGCAAAAACAACTCTTCAGTATGAATTGTGTTGGTGGTACATAGTTAATCAATTTAAAACTTTAATTTGAGTATTACTTACACCACCAACCAGAAGGATAAGACTGCTTGCATAGTTCAAATATAAATTCAAATATATAAATTTTATATTGTTTAAAAATGTAGATATTTATAATAAATATAAATCAATATACACTTTTAATGAGAAGGTATACTAAGAGTAAAACACTGCAAACATATGTTGATTAAATTTGGGGACCTCCTGTAACTGTTCTAGCCCCGCCATCAGGGAACACAACTGCTGGAGCCGTGACTGTAGAAAGCAAACCACATCAAACATGGTGGTTCCAAGTCTTCGTTTGCAATGTCATTTTTTCACTCTTAAGTACCCATGGTTAAGTGCCCCGCTCATCATAAGCCATTACCCCAAAGCATAAACTGTGCTAAAGAATAGTTTCCTTTACAGCAGAGTCAAGGACACCATAAAATACCTTACTACTATTTCTCTGATGCTCTGTTTTTTGGTTATACCACGGCTCATCCCATTTTCCTTCAGCTTGCCATGTGTATTTCAAGATAGTACTGATGGTGGCTTCAGAAATAAGGATTATTAGGTAAATTATCAAAAATGTGTTCATTGACCTGAAGCGAGAAGAGAATATAAAACAAAACAAATGTATTACTCTGCTCATTGCCAAGAGTTTCTACAGGACATTAAAATATGAAGTACCACTATTGCTGTTTAAAGGATGGTCTTCATTTTCAAGAAATGATCATTCAATACAATCTGTTCATTAACCAAAAAAGGAAGAACAAATATACATAACTTACAAATATATTAAACTACAGCTCTGTTACTGTCCAAAATGCTTATAACACATTTCAGTTTGGGCCAGTTATTACATTATTAGTATTAGTAGTATTATTATACTCTTTCTGACGGTTATCCATCTTGTCTTTCAGGCATCACACGATTTTAACTATACACGAGCATACTCATGTCTACATAGGCTAAAGAGGGGAGGAAATATTTAAAGACCTAGAGGATGATCTGTGGTTCATCATGCTATACCACATCCTGGACCTAACCTCCCTTCTGTGTGGCCCTTCTGTGAGGGGCTGTCCAATTATTTCAGGTGGGCTTTGGGCCTCCACTTTATCCATGCTCCTTCATTTCTATTTGATTGTTTTCTTTTTAACTTCTGATACCTATTCCCATCAACAGTTGATGATCGCACAGGCTAGTGCGCTTCATCCATGTGGGCTTTATCACATCCCGGCTAGATGGCTACTTGTTTCACTTCAAGTCTTTAAGACCCCAGATGCTGTATCTTTCAATAGCCAGGCTCCACCCACTTTCTTCACCATATTTGCATATGTATCCATTTTGTCTTCAGCGATTGTGTTGGGAAGGTAAGTATCATGCAGTGCCAAATTATTAGAACAAATCGTTCTTGTTCTGAGGTAAGATCTGAGTGGATGGGTCAGTTATTTTTATTTTTTATAATTTAAGTCTTTAGTTGATTTTTAAATTTTTTATTAAAAGATCATTTTCTTGGGGGCTCTTGCAGCTCTTATAACAATCCATACATAAATTATATCAAGCATATTTGTACATATGTTGCCATCATTATTTTCAAAACATTTACTTTCTATTTGGGCCCTTGGTATCAGCTTTTCCCCCTCCCTTCCCCCTTCCACCCTCATGACCCCTTGATAAATTATAAATTTTTTCATATTACACCAACCTCTCTCTTCCCCCCAGCCCTCCCTTCCCTGCCCCATCCATCCCGTTTCTGTTGTTGGTTCCACTGGAGGGGATGGGTGTGGTTATGTGTCAATCACTGTGATTGCTTTCCCCTTCCTTCCTCCCTTTCCCCACCTTCCCCCTACCCTTTTGGTAGCACTACTCCCATTTCTGTTCCTGGATTCTATATGTTGGAAGCTCTTGTCCCTTATCTGTACCTGTGCACATGCTCCCATCTAGCCCTGAGTGAAAGGCAGGACTGGGGTCACGATAGTGGGGGAGGTGGTGAGGAAGCCTGCCTCAAGGAACCAGAGAAATATTGTGTGTTTCATCCCTGCTATACTGCACCCTGTGTGACCCTTTTGTGAGGGGATGTTCTATTGACTGCAGGTGGGTTTTGAGTCTATTCTTTAGCCCTACTCATTCTCAACAATATGGGGGGGGGGTTTGTTTTGGGTCTTCTGGTGCCCGTTAGCTGATTCCATTGAAACCTCATGCACAGGCTAGTATGCTTCTTCCACTGGGCTTGTTGCTTCTCTGCTAGAAAACCACTTGTTTAACTTCAAGCCTTTAAGACCCCAGACACTATATCTTTTTTTTTTTTTTAGATTTTCCACTGACTTTATTCCACTTTCTTTTCTTTTTTTTTTTACATTTTATTAGGGGCTCATACAACTCTTATGACAATCCATACATATACATACATCAATTGTATAAAGCACATCCGTACATTCTTTGCACTAATCATTTTCAAAGCATTTGCTCTCCACTTAAGGACACTGTATCTTTTGATAGCCGGGCACCATCTGCTTTCTTCACCACATTTGCTTGTGTACCCATTTTGTCTTCAGCGATCGTGCTGGGAGGGTGAGCATCACAGCGTGCCAGGTTGTTAGAACAAAGTGTTCTTGAGTTGAGGCAGGGCTTGAGCAGAGGACCCAAGTTCGACCACTACCTCAGTGTATTGCCATAGAAATACATGTACATAGGCCAATACCTATTTTTCTATGAATTAATGTATTTATATGTGTACACACCTATGTTTATACCTCTATCCATAGTTTTGCTCCCTAGATCTTTCCAATGTTTTCTTTTACCTTCCTCCTGCCCCACCATCTGCTCGTCCTTCTTCTGCCTCTTAGTAATTCTTCTCGGCTAGATTGCTGTTGCCCCAACAGCCCCAGGAGCTTTATGTTCTCCTCATTGTTGAGTTTAATTCCCTAGTTGCTCCCCTGTCTATGGCGTTTTGTTCATTGTTCCATTCCCTAGCCTCCTCCGTCCTGTTGCTTTCTCCTCAAATTTGTGGTAAAATCAACAATAACAGAGACAAAACAAAAAGAAAACAAAAGATTAAATTAAAAACATATTTAAAAAACCCGCATAATTCCAGGTGTGTCTGCTGACCTTTATGACTATCTCACCACCGGACCTGGAGGAATCCTGGGAACTTCCCCTCCTAGCTTTACGTCTATTTTGGGGGCTCTCCAGGGGCTTTGTGGCTTGGCTTTGCTCCCATTGCGGATCTGTTATGTGCCTTCTTGGTTCACCCCGCTGGGGGGGTAGACTGGACTAATTCCTGCAGTGTGTCCCCAGCATTGTCCTCTGTCTCGGTGTGCTCCAGTGAGGGGAAATCATGTCTTGGGCTGCTGTCGGCTCTACAGTCTTCTGTGTCTTAGCAGCTCTGTGCAGGGACGCCATCCTTGGGGCTTGGTGTGCTGATATGGGGTCTAGACCCTCGATTTCTCTTTTTCCTTCTTGGTTTGCTTCCATGTAGGTGTGGCAGGCCGGCCCCTCTTTCCCACCTGTAGATTTACTGTTGTTCTTTGTAGCACATACTTTTAGGGTGGGGGTCAGTTTGGCTCTGATTGGGGCAGGCCCTGTATGTAGCCCATTCTAGTTGCTCTATGTGGTTACGTTGCACTCAAGGTTTGGTGCGCCGCGGTGGGGTCTGTATGCACACTCTCAAATCTCCTAATTTTCTGATCTAACAGCAGGAGCGCCATGAGGGTGATTCTACCTGAATGCCATCTTGACTCCCTCCCTGAGTTGATTTGTTCCAGTTATTTTTGACATAATTTGCTTAAGAGTTTTATATTTTAAGACCTAATTATATTATAATTATGATATAAAATATTATAAGAATATAACATTTATTTAGTGTTAAAATTTTAAATAACTTTTGCCCCAACCTTTATTTAGGTAATTTATTTTTAATCTAGCTAATCTTTATATAAGAATTCTGTGAGGGGGTAAAGAACGACAGCACAACTATGGGACGAAGTGATCCAAAAAGACCACCACCTCCAGATTACTCTGAATTTTCCAAGCTCATGTAAGTCAGGAATTAAATGTAGAATTCCTTTCTTTTCAACATGCAAGCTTAATATTACAATTCTCCAATGTTAAGTTCAAAATCTTAAGAGCTGACATAATTAAAGATACTTTTTATCATTAAATATTCAAATATCTACAAAATAAATAGAATGATGTACTGATGCCCAGGCACCTAGCAAACATTGAGGAAAAGTACATCTTACAGGTTTTGCCAAAACCCTTAAAGATCTTACAGTGCCTCCTGAGGCCCTCCATGACATAGCCTTATCTTAACTCTGCGACAACTTGATATTCCACTCTCCTTCAACATAAAGTCTACACGGAAGAAGGAGGGAGGGGCACAAGAAAGAAACTCATGCTTTCTGTTCAGCGACAATATGCAAGACACAGTGTTGAACATTTTGTCTATAGCATTTATTCTCCCAACCAGCCTATGAGACAAGTATTGCTCCCACATTTTTGGATGAGAACTTTGGGTTCAAAGGAATTAAAAAAAAAAACCAACTGGTCCAGTACCATATACCTAATAAGCCAATAATCTGAAGTTCCACTCTAAATCTGCCTGACTCCAAATTCTGATCTCCTTACACTTTTGAGATGTAATTTAACTGGAATTATATAGTAAAGTCTGATTTTTTCCCACTAAGGACATTTCAGCTTCTCTCAGTATCAATAGTTTATTCCTTGTACTTCTAAACAGTAGTTAGTATTCCATTCTGTGGATGTACCAGAGGGTGTCAGCTATTTACTTAGTGAAGGATGTTTGGGTCAAGACAAGTCTGTTTTGTTTTTTGTCGGTGTTTTTACAAAAAGCTGCTATGGAAAATACAGCGCAAGTTTCTGTGTAAAGATAAACTCTTACTTCTTTGGGATAAATGCTCCAGAGTGCAGTGCGTTTTCCGTTTTATAAGAAGCTGCCTGACTATTACCAGAGTGGCTGACCCACTTTTCTTCCACTCACAACGTATCTGAGGTGCATCTTCTGTTCTCAGCAGCACTTGGGATTAGTGATCACTCGAGCCATTCCAGTCGGTGTGCAGTAATCATCCATTGCATATTGACTCTGCATTTCCTCTTTTCTGGTGAGATTTCCCATATATTTATTCACAACTTTGTTTCGGTGCTTGACAATACTTATAATACCAACTTTAAATTCCTTGTATGCTAACTGTAAGATCTTCATCTTTCAGAGACAGTTTCTATTGAGCGCTTGTTCTCTTGACTACGAGCTACATTTCTTTCACATATATGTGTACTTCTCATTGCATCCTGGGTATTGTAAACAATACTCTGCAAAGACTACATTCATTTGTCCTCCTGAGGGGGATGCTGAGATTGATTCTAACAGCAGTAACAATATTAAGCTCAAGTACCAACTTTGTCTCCAATGCAATGAGCTCCAGCAAAATCCTCTGTTCAATTCTTCCCGCTTCACTACTGTTTTATTTCCCCAGGCCCACTGGCATCTCACCTGCACTTGGATAGATGAACAGTTATCAAGGATTTGGGCTGAATTTTCATGCAGCTTTTAGAAATCATTCCACTTGGTTCCCATCTTCACATTTTCTTTTTCTCAGTTTTTTTTCCAGCTTTGAGCTCTATCCTCTGACACCTAAATTCAGTAAGCCTGTGGCTTTTTGATGCTCTGGGCAGTGCACCAATTGGAAAGTGTTGGCAAAAAGCTACATATTCTAAAAAGTTCCCCCTTACTGTTATCACTTTTTAGGAGTGGACTCCTTCCCAGTTTCTGTCCATTATTTTAGTCACTTAATTGAGCTTCCAAGTTGTTTCCTTTTTTTTTCAGTCTTATGCATAGTTTATAATATGCAATAATATCACCTACAGAGGGTTAGTCTAATCATATGATTCTACTATTACCCAATGGAATTTCTTTTAAAAATTATTTTTAATAGAGTTTATTTTTTAGTGTAGTTCTCAGCACAGAAAACATTTGTTGTACAAAATACCAAGGTTCCATATACTTTTTTTCTCTCTGCACATTATTTTTCCTATTAACATCTTGCATTCCCATTTGGTACAACCAATGAGCCAATATTGGTATATTATTATGAACTAACCCCATAGTTTATGGTTTACTCTTTGTGGCGAATAATTCTATAGGTCTTGACAAACGCATGATGTCATGTGTCCACCATTAGAGCATCATATAGTTTCACTGTCCTATAAGTGCATAGCACTTCACCATGATTTATCTCTTTCCCTCTCTTCCACCCCAGGCCCCCTGGCAGCCACTCATCTTTTCTCTTGTCTCCATAGTTTTGCTTCTTGCAGAACATCATGCGACTGAAATCATGAAGCATGTACTGAAGGTTCCTCCCAGTCCTTTCATGTCTTGGTAGCTCATTTTTTATTGCTAAATACTGCTCAATTGTATGGATCTCCCACAGTTTCTTTCCCCCTTCCCCTACTGAAGGACAGCTTACTTACATCAAATTTTTGGCAATTATGAATAAAGCTGCTATAAAACTTCATGTGCACATCTTTATATGGAAAGATAGGTTGAAGTCTTAATTGTACACTTGCTATATGGTGAGCACTCTGCCAAATGGCGCACTTATTACAAAGCAGGAGCCTCTCCCTGGTGGTGCACAGGAGTAGGAGTCAACTCGATGGCAAGGAGTTTGTGTTTCGGTGTGTTGGGTTTGGACAGCACAAGTGGCAAAGTGCTTGACCACTAACGGAAACGCTGGTGGTGCAAATCCATCCAGGGAGGGATCAGAGGAGAGGCCTGGCAATCTGCATCCACAAGACCAGCGTCACTGAAAACCCCGCGGAGCACAGGGTGACTGCGACGTACACGGGCACCAGGAGTCTCACAGAACGCAAAAGCACTTTTTTTTTAAATACAAAAATATGAGAATCTATCTCTTTCTAAAGGATATCAACTTTTGTTTGACTTGACACCCACTCACAGCATATTATACACATATGAATACACATCTGTACTTATCTTTATGTATAAATAAATCAAAACAGTTTCTTACTTTTCTACTGCAGATCGCTTCTGTGACTTACTCTTGTAATTTAAGGCCATTTTAGTTTCCATTCCCGTGTATATAGCAACACCTGAAAAAAAAGTAGTCTTTTAAAATAATACTCTAGCATGTTTCCTAGGAAAGGCACATGTTAACATGAAAGCTTCTTAGAAAATGCACTGAGAATTGTTACACTTTGGCTTTCTTTCTTTCATTCTACCATTTGGCTTTAAGTCTTATCAGTTTGTCTTTTATTGTGAATGAGGTGAAGGTTTTCAGAGCGGATCACCAGTTGGACATTCAACAAGTCATACAAGTCTTGTTTCCATTCATCCACTGCAATCTCCTCGATGGTTCCTTCTCTGCCCCACTTCTTACGTTCTGCCTTCTCTCCTAATCCCCTGAACTTGTTCTTGTGGCCATGCTACCCTTTTGACATTAAATGGTGTGTCTAACACGGGGGGAGCGCAGTCCCGTGCCTGTAAGGGACTGCATCTGAGCAGTGAAGCTGCTATCTACTGGGATGTTGAGCTCTGTTCTACATCCTGCTCTCACGGTATTCAAGACTTTCTAATGTGCTCCTTTCTTTTCAGAGCAGTTGCTAACTAATGGGAGCCAGGTACTATGCAGTTCTTTTGGTTTCTAAATTTGCTTCAATCCTTGAAAGACATGAATCAATACTTCTAAGACATGAATGAAAGAGACATTTGAGTTGAGATTGGTGGGGGAGAAATACAGAAAGGGAAATATACCCAGGAAGGAATTACAGACAGCACACAGCATTTTAAGAAAGACATGGAAAAGTACTTCTGCTAGATTAGAATAATGGTTTGGGACAGAGTGTGAAGGGCCCTGAATGCCAAGGTCTGGAGAGCAGTCCTCAGGGACATCAATCCAAGCAATTAAAATAGTACAAGGAAAGCGCAACTTAACAAATGTGTGCCCATGTGAGTAACTCTGAAATAAACAATGCTGTACTAAAGGAGGCCAGAACTGGGGAGTAAATGAAGTTAGGCGAGACCAAGCCCCATCATCCGTTAAGACCAAGGATGGTTGCTGAGGTGACTCAAATTCTTAGTGATCCTATAAGATAGAGTGGAACTGCCCCGCGTCTTCGGAGACTGTGAATCTGTCTGGGTTGCCTCATTTTCCCCCACAGGAGATCTCATGAGCTCACACTACTGACCTGCGGGCTGTCAGCCTAATGCACCATCCAATGCACCACCAAGGCTCCCCCAGCTAAGTCCAGCCTTGTTAGAAAAACTTTAGAATTAGGCCTTGGATTGAATGCTAACTCTACCAATTACAAACTAGAGGACGTTGGAGAAATTATTTAATTTTAGACTTAATTAGAAAAACAGAACCTCAGAGTAACTGTGGAAAAAAATTAGCAAAGTGCCTAGAAACAGACAAATATTCAATAAATGTTCATTCTTTGGTTAAAATATAACATCTTACTTGATCCTCCTTTTAACCCACTTAAAAGTTGTCAGCTTTAAAATAAGCGAAAGGGAAATACATGTGGATTGCGTCTCTGGTGAGTCCTCTCTGCACACAGGCACAGGAAGTGAACAGCTGGGCTAACATCAGAGTGCACTGGAAAGTGGATTGTAGCAGACGTAGCTAGGTTAAAATGTTACACCCTATCTTTCATCTCCCTTTTGACCTACTTTAAAGTTGCTCTAGTTTTTAATCTTTTCTCTTTTCTTTTCAATTAATTCCCCCCCCCAATTTTGTTATTGTTGTTAGCTTTTTTGTTTCTTTGTTCTTTGTTTCCATATTTTTCGGTATATGAAATCCAGCATGGGTAAATCTATAAAGACAGTAACTTAATATTTTCTTGGGAGTATGGCAGGGGAGTTTAGGGAAGATATGGAATAATAAATGGACAAGAAAGAAGAACACATTCTAAAACTGATTGTGGTAGTGACTGTGCAACCCTTCTTGATATGCCTGAATTACTGAATTATATGATATGTGGATTATGTCCCAATAAAGCTGCTTAAAAATAAAATAAATCCATGTCCTTCCCATCCCTAGTGTAGGAAAATTTGAGAAGCGATATGAAGTGCCTCGCCCCTCCCTCTTCCTGAGACTCTGTGCCGGGATCTCCCGGCGGCAAAGGGGCGACGGAGCGACAGAGCTGCTGTAGGAGCTCACGCAGACGTGAGACCAAGAGACGACGGACTCCTCGCAGGGCACTGAAAGACTCCTTTTCTTCTTTCTGGGCACAGGATTTGGATCCCTGCTTTAAATACACAGGAATGGGGGCAGTACTGCCCTACCTGGGTTAATGCTACACCTGTAACATCAAATCTACTGTGAATGTTAAACAGCACACACTCTTGTGGCACTTCATCCGTTCATGATGTGTACAACCATCAGCACAATCTCATGGCAGAACACCTGTATCCCCCATTAGGAAAAGCCTGCCCCCAGTAAAGAGTCATTCTCCAGCCCTGGCAGCTGCTAACCTATTTCCTACCTCTGTAAATTGGCCTATTCTGGACATCCCACAAAGATGGAGTCGCACATGTCCTTTTATGCCTGCCTTCTTTTAGTGAGTCTTATATTTCCAAGTTCATGTTGCAGCAAGTATTAGTAGTTCACTCCTTTTTATAGTCAAATAAGATTCCACTATCTGGATATTTTACCTTTTGTTGATCCCCTCACCAATTGATGGACATCTGACTTGTTTCCACCCTTTGTGTATGTTGACTAACATTGCCAGGAACCTTCTTGTAAAAGTTTTGGTTTGAACATTAATTTTCAATCATATGTATATCTTTTGGATATACATTTGGAAGTGGAGTTGTGTGGTCATATGGTAACTCTGTGTAACTTATTAACACAGCACCAACCGTCTGCCACAGTGGCCAGCCCACAGAGCAGCCACAGTGCATGCACACGGGCTCTTATTTCTCCACAGCCTCACCAAACACTGAATTTCCTTTCTTTTGGGGGGGGGGAGGTGTGTGGGGTGGGGTGAGTGGGGTGGTGAAGCATATATAGATTTCTGTATTAGAGAGTCTACCACAGAGAGATAACATAAATGGTAACTTATATACAATAGGTAAAACAAGAATGAAGAACAAGAGCTGACAGGTTGCAGATAACCAATGAGAAACACAAGCTGGGCAGGCCAGGAAGGACCCTCTGAGATGGGAGTTGCTCACTGAGAGATGAAGGTCACCGTCAGCTTTACAATCTGCCTCCAGTTGCCCCAGGGCTCCCTGACAATCGCACTGGCCATCCCTTCTGACCTTGTTAGGACATCCCAACCGTCTCTGGGGGTATATTGCTCAATGAAAAGTTGCTGACTAAAGGATGTCAGAATGAGCGAGTCAGCAGTTTTATCAACCGATCTAACAGAATTATGAACGTGGCTTTCTGCACCGTAATACCAGGTTAAATTGGTTTTTAATCACCATTACTATAAGTGCCAATTTTTTCTTCTTAGAACTACGATTCACAAGCAGCCACAAAAATACTGTAAGAGCAAGGTCATAGCTATTACTCAAAATTAGGAGTCAATAAAATACACAACAAGAGGGAGAAGGAAATCAAGGAGCAGGTGGAGGGTAAACTATCGGGGTACTTGCTTAGTAGTTTAGGCTGTTGAATACAAAGTGGATGATTAGAAATGTAAATCCTCACCTAATTTACACACACACACACACACACACACACACACACACACACACAATCGGCAAAATAAAATCAAATCTGGGCATAAGTTTAAAACACATAAAACAAAATTACATTAATATTTAATCTTGCCAAGAAAATTATAAAAAATTCTTGTTAAAGTGATACATTATTCAATCAAAAGACCACAAATACATTTTAAAATACTTCATATAAAGAATGTAATTATACTAAGAAAAATTTGAATATGTACAAACCAAAAATTTCTTTTGTGTTTTTTAATCTGGCTCCACGAAGCAAGAGACTTTCTGGGCCCAGGGGTCTAGGGGAAAAAAACAAAAAGCAATGACTATATTAAAGTTTTAATCCAATTCTAAAGTAGCATTTTAGTAGAGGACACTTAAGTTATAGTTACAACACTGCTTTAAAATAAAATGAAACTCCAAGTTACTATGATAGGTCTAGGTGGATCATGTTAGTCTGTAACAAGAAGTCTTTCAATCAGTTTAAGATTAGTGGCTCAGAAATAAGATTGTATCTGTAAATAAACTTGAAAAAACACCAGTTTCAAAATTTTAAAATGTCAAGTACAAGAAAATCAAAGATAAGCAATGGCTGAAACTGTTTTAGCAACTGATGAAATGTTAAGCAAAATTAATAAACAGCTTCGAAAGGACAAATACAGAATTCTGAAGTGATGTGAACACAAGATGGATTAGGATTTGTACATGGCTGCATGAGTTTTACACAATTAAAACCAAGCTGGATTACAGAGGATGATGATGTGGCGAGTGAGTTAGTGCTTTGTCTAGGAAGCTTGCACAGGACAACTTGACTACTTGCACTGCGTGCTTCTTGGAGCATTGGTCGTCTTGCGGTTCGAGTTTCTCTCCGTAAAGGAGACATGAAACGAGAAGGAATAACTAGAAAGAAAATGGTATCTTCTTAGTGGTAAAAAAGTGGTACGAATTTGCTATGGAGATGTTCCTTAAAACACTGTATTGTGTTGGTGTTCCTTGTGATTTTATGAAACATGCACACACGGTTATCTAAATTAAACACAATCTAAGCCAATTATGAAGATGCCTAAAAACTCAAACATTATTTAAAGCACAAATGCAGTGAACATGGTCAGGCATTTGGGCAGTGGTTAACAGGTGTGGTTATGCTAAACGGTTATGTTCAGATCACACTTTGAGGCTAGTCCCAAACTCATGTGGCAAATACAATGCTTCAAGAGTGACTACAGCAGTTCTGTACCACTCCAACCATCAACAGAAATGCTCTGAGTCACAGCAGCATAGGACACTGGGATTGAAGTGCTTCAGAGCTTCAGATTGAAATAATTCATCATTCAGTCTGTTACTTCGGCGAAGAACATGGCTCTTTTTAAACCTCTCTTCACCCCTAAAAGCTACTTCAATGCAATTCAGACTAACTAGTCATCCATTTTCTATTTACTATAAAAATTCCAATAAATTTCTTACCCAGCAGGGTCCGACATACAAAGATGTTGTTGAACAGTTAATCAAGCACATTCCTGTTTAATGTCTATTAAAGAGGTGAATCTTTACATAAACAAATTTGGTGGCTTGCCTTGAGCATTTCAGTTGAACAATGCTCAATTATTTATACTAGTGAATCTTATTGCATGCCACCAGTGTAAATTAAACATGACCGCAAAAGCGAAGTGGAAGGCCAATTTGACTTTCAATTCATTTCAAATTCATTTCAATTCTCAAGATGCTAAGATCAAGTCTAAAGAAGGCCAGGTGGTCATGAGTAACAGTAGACGCTCATGCTACCAGCAGTTCTCTGAAGTGACACCACGCCTTTCATTTAGGACCACAATTGAGTCCTGAGTAGTAAGTGAAATGAAATAAGCCAAAAGAAACCAAAACAATCAGCAGTGGGAGGTTCCTAATTAGTCATTAAATATTCTATCTAGTTTCTGCTGAATGATTTAAAAGTGAAGATCATACTGCTTATATTTGTTACATAGTATAGAAAATATTTTTTATTTTAGATCGTCAGTGTGATGGGTTTAAATATTTAAGAATCTGAATAAGAATTCTGATTCAGTCTAATGTTGCCATATTTACCTATTAGAAAAATAAATAGAATTTATTTAATCTTATTACCATATATTGTCGAATATAAGCTGACGTGAAGATCAGCCGAGGCACCTAATTTTACCACAAAAACTGCATTAAAAATGTACTGAAAAACTAGGCTTATACACGAGTATATACAGTAAATTATCTGATATTGTTTTCATGACTTTTGTCTTATTCTCACTTGCTGCTGCTATAAAATGTAAGATGAAGTGCTAAAAAAAACTAGCCATTTGCCACGATACTACTTGTTACCTATTCTCCCTTTAGCTTGATTTTATTCCCTCTGCCAAACAGTTTTCATTTAAAAGTAACAGATCATGCAGACTGATTCTTACCTTACAATTTCTTCCATGTGCTGAGTTATTATCATTCTTCCCATGAACCTATCAAGGAATGCACCATGTTACAAAAAAAAAATGCCACTTGTTAACAATACAATGCCACCCATCAATGGGCGGGAAACTCTATACAGTGTTGGCTGGTACTACTTTTACATATGAGACAAAATCTAACTTTTCTATGTATGAGTGGTCTACTAGCCTTGCTAAAAATGATAAAATATTCATCAGTCTGTAAATTTTAAAAACTTTTGATATTCTTGCTATCTTTTTTCCAGTTATGAATGAGGTAAGAAATGAAAAATGGTTTTAAAATGGTAATGTTATATAATTACTATTATTTTTCATGTGTCATCATGAGAATTTAGGATTGTTACAGAAATTATTTTTGGCACTACCTGGGCAACCATAAATGGCTGCATATTTCATTATTATTTACCAAATAAATGCTGCAGTGACCCGTGGATCAATGGAGCCCCTCAATTTACCACTCGCCTCATTCACTCACTCAATACTATCTACGAGATGAACTATATAGTAAGGACAGAGTAGTAAGCCGAAACTTAGCAGTAGGTTGTGAAGCCTTTTAACACAACAGTCATATTTAAACTTTTAGTTGCCTGAAACTACAATGAGTGGCCTATTATGATACAGATTTTCATAGTCTGGTCTTCAAGTTCCAACTACCCTCCCCAAAATAGCTCCAAAGGATGAAGTCAATTTATGTATAAATAGCTGTAAAATTACCTTTCATTTTAATATTATGGAAAGCCTTTGTAATAGTTAGGCTGGGCAGGCGCCTAGGTGGCATAGTGGGTTAAGAACTGGACTGCTAACCATAAGATCGGCAGTTCAAAACCACCGACTGCTTTGAGGGAGAAAGGCAGGGCTTTCTACTCCCGTAAAGAGCCATAGTCTTGGAAACCCACGGGGACAGTTCTACTGTCCACCAGGTTGCTGTGATTCGGAACTGACTCAATGGCAGTGGGTTAAGTGAAAACTGTAATAAGAAACCCCTTTGTCCTGGGCAGCCGTGAGGCTCATCTGCTATGTCCACTAACACTGGCTGGCTGATGCATGAGATCAAGGAAACTACTGACACTGCAAAGTCCTTATATTCTTATCAAAGTCTTTATATTCTTATCAGAGCATAGGCTACTGCTGATATTGCCAAAATTCCTCTGATGATGAATTAAGAGCAAGTTGAATTCTCTTTGCCAGCTACCAATATTCCATTGACCTTCTCCAAACAAGCACAGGAAAATTCCACCTCTCCTTGGAAGTCTGGAAAAGTTTGCTAAGAAGCATTGGTCCCAGGTTTCCCACTGGATCCTACAGTTTCACATGTGAGGGGGCTTTGAAACAGTTTGTGAAAAATTCCATTGTCTTTTAATTCCATTTATCTATGAACTTTTTGAAGGTCCCTCATAGAAGCAACAAAATACTTCCTGTAATATTGCCTCCTCCCAAAAAGAAACATTGTTAAAGCTGCTACACACAATCAAAATAGTGTGTGGTAACATAATTCAGTAGTGAACACAAAGATGCTTCAAGCCCCTGTTTTTGTGGAGCTTAAAAAAATCATAATTTTTTTCTAAAGGAAAAAAAATCTTACTTGCAGTTAACTTCTGCTACAGTTAACTTGTACTTGCTAATTGTTAACAAAGTACAAAGAGATGGAAAAGCACTAGTGAATAAAAGCACTGTTCTTATATTAATAGCTTCTGCTTAGAATTCGGCCTTTAGCTTTTGTGTTTCCTTTCATTGTAACCCCTCCTCCTCTCTTGCAATGTCTTCAATTAGCTGAAGATGCCACCGCAGGTTTAGGTGTGTCTCCCTGCAGACTGAGCCCGGACTCAAGAAGATGCGGTGAGCATGGAATACCACACCAGACCTGTATAAGTCTGCTTCTGGTTGCTGACATTCTATCACAGCTACGAGAGTGTCCAAATTGGCAACGGTCTGTAATACTGCTGTTTCAGGAACTGCCACATGTGTCTGGTGGGAAAAGAAATAACGAATTGTATAATTCAAGACGCCAAATCATCTATTTCAGACACTTTTCAAAGACGAAATCATGGCACACTGGACTTGAGAGCACTCCGCTACACAGCAAAGAGTGGGGAGGAAGAATGTGTAAAGTAGCAGAAGCAAAAGAAGCTTCCGGATGATCACCTATCTACAGAGGCCTTTTCCATGCATTTGTGTGCTAGTCATTACTACTCAAAGCTAATGAAAAACATTTTATTATTTTAATAGGAAAAGATAAACTTTCCGGGGTTATGATCTTAAAACAGAGAAAATTTAAATTTACCCCTCAAAATCATTAATATTAAAAATATTTTATCGCTATTTTTCATCATATTGAATTGGTTGAACCATATGAGGCTACTGGGAGATCAATATAAATAATATTCTTTCTGAAGAATTAAAAAAATATGTTCTCCTTTATTAGGCCCAGCTGTACTACCTTAACCAAAGGAAAATATTGTTATAAACCCAAAGAAGCTCCATTTACCAAGAGCAACTCTCAAACACAGACATGAGCAAACCTTCAGGTTCGTTTCTCCGTCCAAACTAGCAGTGGTGACGTGACACGAGCCATCCAATCGATCTGAAGACAAAAGCACCAAATCTGCAGGGAAAATTTCATCTTTGGCGATTCGAACAATATCACCCACCTACGAAAAATTTCAAGCCAAGTCAATAAACCAATTCTAAAAGGCAAAGATTTCTTTTTACTGGCAGTTAAACAAGTGGCCTGTCACAGCGTAGTAATGCAAGTGAGCAGGCCTTTAACCGAAAATACGAATCAGAATTAAGAGCATTGATACCAAAATATAACTGATTTCTCTGATTTACCAGATGCATACCCGAATATTTTTTGATCTAGTTTTTACAAGGCCACCACTTCGAACAACATAAACAGGCGCTCCATTTACTTCATTGTCGGAGTTGTGTCGTAACCAATCTTCATATCCCTGTAGATATCCAAAGAATAAAAAATAACCTTTTCAGCATAATTTGAAGAGACTTTAAGCAAGAGAATAACAAGCAAGCAAAGCCATGTAACATTTCATCAAACAGACGTGTCTCGGGGTATTTTGATGCACGCCCTCATACGTTTGTAACATTCATTGTTACTGCAAACACTTTCCTTCTGGATACACGTGTTCCTGGTTCCAGTTGCCATTGAGCCAACTCTCATCAGAACGGCCCTGGCAAGCTTATCAACAAGCCAGTAGAAGGGTGTCCCCAACAGTCTTCAGAAGAGCCTCTGGCCTTCCCGCTGCGGCGGCTGTCTCGGGGACGGGGGTCTGAATCGTTGGCTTAGCAGCCAGGCTTTATAAGGGTTTGCATCACTTAAGGTCACCCCTGTCTGGTTCTCAATTTCTTTGTGAGAAGCTCCTTCCTCATCAGTTTTACTCATCCTTCACCCTCACTAGGAGTTATTTTCTAGTCCTGGAAAATAGCATCATTATGCTGTTAATTCTGAAATGTACACCTCCAGCCTATAATGCTCTTCTGGACACCAGGCTTGGCTACCCAATGATATGCTTAATATCTCTACCTTTTTGTTTGATAAATACCAGAAACATGGCCACCAAAACTAAACAGATGGCAGCATCCCCACTCTTCTCCCTCCTGCCAAATGCTACATTTCCAGTGTTTCCCACTGTGGCAAATGACATCAGCATCTACCAAGCCGGACATACGGGGAGGCGTCCTTCACACCTACCTCTTCCTAACACCTATTCAATCACCAAGTTGTACCTTAATCATAGAAGTAATTTCACAGAATGTTACTACAGGAGATAAACAGAAACAAGAGAACAGACTTTGAAACTGAGGTCCAACCCTTTCACCTTTTAAAGCAGCAGATAATCGAGCCTTTCCTATTTGGATACAAGTGCAGGGTCAAGGCAAACTAAAGAGGGAAGAAAGGAAGGCTTGGAACATGCCAATTTTCACCAGTACAATTTTCCCACAGTTTGTTCTGTTTCTTTACAGGAACAGATATACAAAACAGGAGCAATGTACGTTTGCATGCACTTTGTATGTTTAGCAAATGTGTAAAACTTGGGAATACTTGGGAAGAACCTGAAATTATGTTTCAGACAAAGTGAGAAACTCCTTATAGATCATTTGCCTTGTTGAAAAGCACATGCCTTTCATATTTCCCTGCTTGCTTTGCTGCCACGAATCTCACAATTAACTTTAGGACTCAACTGCAATGACCACATTAACACAGGTTTGAGGTATAACCGTTCTACTTCCTCCCGTTAGATTTTATGTGTAATTAGCCCAGTTTGAAGATGAGTTGTTAATTATTGTTATATTTATCTCTAATTGGCAAATATAAATCCACCAACTTTTTTCTTTCAGCTTGCTTAATGAAATCACAGAGCACTTAAATCCACCTGATGTGTGGCCAAAAAAAAGTCTAGCGGTAAGAAGTTTTACAGCATTTGATATTATTCCTAAAAACATTTAATGGACTCATTCATCCATTTGTTCAACTATTAAACAGATACTTGTTGCAAGTCCCCCTATGCAATAGGTCTTGTTCTGGAAATAAAGTGGTAAATAAAACAAGCTGTTGCCCTCACAGAGCTTAGCACTCACCTGCAAGCAGCAGACGAACCTTTTAGTCAGTCAACTAGCATGCAGTGACAGATGATGAGAAGCGAGCAGAGGGGCAGGAAAGCAGGGTGGCGTGGACAGGAGAAGGGGTGGGAAACGTCCCCACTGGAGTGCCTTGAATAAAATGAGGGACTGGGCAGTGCAATCACCTGGCGGAAGAACTTTCCAGGAAGAGCAGACAGCAAGGGATAAAGCCTTGAGAGAGGTGTGGACTTACTGTTCTTGAGTTCAGGGAGCGCAAGGTGCCGGGCACAGTAAGCAAAGGGAAGAATGGTAGAAAGTGAAGTGCAGTAGTGCCATTTTTAAAAAATGGGAATTGTGGTACAGTTTTAGAGAAAAAATTGAGTTTGGTTTGAGGTACATATCGACATCCAATTGGACATGGTTCACGAGTAGTTGTTTATATCTGTGTGGAGTTCAATGGCTAGGGTTTAGAATGATAGAGATTTCAGAATCATTTGTTTAAGTGATGGGGTTGGATGCTATCAACTAAGAGGGAATGGGAGATGGAAAGAGGCGAGGAATGAAAACCACGTAAATGCAAGTATATAATTGAGGGTGAGATCTGGATGCTTATTGACCTGGACACACAAATTCCAGCCTCCAATAGAAGAGAGGAGAATGGGAAGTCAGACTTAGTGTTGGCGCATGAGACTGTTTGACACAGAATCATTATCTACAGGCTCTTCTTATCTTTCTTATGTACAGAATGAAGAACATATTCATTGCAGATTTGTAAAATATCTATCAACGTTTTCCCATGTCAAATTTAAACCTTGTCCCTAACCTTAAATAGGGAAGCTGATCATACTTATACAATAAAATTCAATAAATTCTTTCTCAGGAAAAAGAGATTGTTCTGTATAACTTAAAATATTTTTTGAGAACTGGTAGGTATCTAGTCATGACATTTCTAGAAATGTCTTCATTTCTTACTTGATAACTAATAATTCTGTTTAGATGTAAATTTTAATACCGATTCTGATTCTGATTGTTTGTACTACTTAATATTAAAGTCAATGTCACCAGAAAAATTATAAAAAGCAAGAAAAGTGATAGGCTTTAGGAAGTGGACCATGCAAAATTCTCTAATAAAATATTCTAGCATGAACTTTTAAAAGTAAAAATTGTACAGCATTTTCTGACTTTTTACAGCATTTTTTTCCCCTGGTGACATTGGTTCTGATGTACAGCAGCCCGGGTGGCACTGTGGTTAAGAGTTGGTAGTTTGAAGCCATCAGCTGCCGCTCAGGAGAAAGATAGGCTGCCTACACTGTAAACTGTTACAATCTTGGAAATGGCAAGGGGCAGTTCTACCCTAAACTATATGGTTGCTGAGTCAGAATTCATTCAATGGCAGTGAATTTTTCTTTTTTTATTTCCTAAGGCATATCATTTTATATGTACTTCCTTTAAATACTGACAAACTCTGATGAGATGATTATAACAAAGAACCTATTTCATATCTAAATTGGTTTGTATGTATACAATGCTTGCTTCTGAATGCTTCCTAAATGTGTCAAGGAAATAACACCACAAAGGGTTACAGCAGAGGTTCTCAAACTTATTTAACCTAATGCTCCCTTTACAGGAAAAAAAAATTACTCAGTGTCCCCTGGCGATTAAAAACGTTCATACTCTAGCCCATAATCCAAGATAAAGCGTAGGCATCTGCTTTTGCAGACCCCAGATCATGCCAGCACCCCGCCCCCTTCAGGGGTGGTTACCACCCACTTTGGGAAAACGAAGATACAGGCATCTGAAATACAGTTATTAACTCAGTCTTGTTTTACCACACGCAATTTCAATAGGTTTGCTGCTTTATTACAGAAATTATCAGAAATTATACTTATAATAAATTAAATTTATACCACAATACATTATAATAAATTAAAATTTTTACCACCATCAATGCTCCTTTAAAGAGGAAATATTTAACAACTTCTTAGTGGACCGGGGGAAACCAGCAATAGGAAGGCTCTCATACCTGCTTTATGGCGGTTACTGTTATCACAAAGAATAACGGAAGCCCACTGGTAATTGGACTGGTAGGTGTATCAATCATGAGCTGCACAAAAGAAATAATACAGTGAATTCCATTTTTGTATTACATGTCACACCACTAATAGCTCAAATTTAGGGCGATCCTGACAATGTCAAGAACAGTACACAAACATGCATATTGTACCCACTGTAAAACATACAAGGAGACCCTGTGCCACACGTAGCTCACTTTCTTGGCTATTATATGGGGCTGGTAGAGTATTTAAACCACTGCTGGCTTCCTACGTATGTAACTAGAGTTAACTCAGTCATGGCTTTCTTCACAGGTAGGGAATTTGAACCTGAGGTTGTCCTCTGGTTGCCTGAGTTAAGCTACCAGAGCTCAGGTTTCACATCATGGTTCTTTACAGATCTCGATAAATGCTGAAAAAGTAGTCAGCAAACATTTCTACCTTGCAAGACAAGATTAATTTAGCGCTAAAGAGAAACACTAGGAATGAGATTAGAAAAAGTGTTTTTTCTCTACAAGTGATTTTGTTACACCCAGCAGAGGCAGATGGGTACAGCTCAGACAATGATTTGTAGTTATCAACTAAATCACATACTTGAGGTTTCAGCAAATATGATGAAGCAATGAAATATCTGTGGTAATCCAAGGTGGCTAGTTAGAATATTCTCATGATTCCTGATGCTCCTTTATTCTGTGTAACCCAATTAAATTGTTGTGTTCCACCAACAGGCTGGATTCCTGAGCCCAGCTAGTGATTTCACAAATGCATGCTCACGGTGTGGATAAGGTTGGTATAAATTCCTCACGTTTCTGAGAAAACCAGCCTGCTTTTCTAGTGGTAGAAAACCAGAAATGCCTTCTCCGTTCATAAAGGAAGGCAATTAAAAAACAAAACAAAAAATAAACAGTAAATGGTTCCTAGACATTTGGCATAATTACTTCACAGGTGGTGGTGGGGGGCATTTATTTTAAAATCTCAAGTCCTGTGAGAGAAAAGTTCAGGGATTATACAATAACTCAGTGACAGGGTGAAGAAGCTGTCCATGCATTATTGCGGTATAATCAGAGGACAGTATCTTTAAAAGAAAATGACAAATTCCTATTTTTACATCTCGGTTCATGGTTACCTTCCATAGGCTGTTTTCTTGGTATTTTGACATTAAAAACTAGCTATAAGATCAATTCCAAAAATTCTACGAAAGTCACTTAGTTTATTCTGTAGTCAATGCTATAAATATTCCTGGTTCCATCCAGCCACACTTCCACGCACACCCCCCCCCCCCAGGAACAAACAAACAAACAAAAATTCCCACACTTGGAAAATTACCATGTTGTTGAAACAACTTCTAATAAGAAAATGATTCCCTTAACAAAGAATCTATACGAATGGGTCTTCATGAACGTAGATCCAAGATAAAGATAAATTTACTTTGTAAAAAGGAGAGTCCATAAGTAGAAATGTGCCCAAACCAGTATTTACACTAAAAGCCAACATATTTCTATTCAGAGGCAGAATATCTGAAAGACAGTACATCATGTTCTTGGCTTAGACTAGAGTTTTTTGTTCTATGGCACATCAGTGATGAAATGAAATCCAGATAACCTTAAACTTCACAGGCTAATTTCTTAGAAATCTAGATAATAAGTGAAGGACTACAGAAAAAGAAAAGAAAAAAGTCCTGAGTCAAATGTTTTAGAACACAATGCATCCTGTATTTTCCCTCTAGGAGAGTCATACTGCACATTCCCAAATAAGACGCTCTAAGGAATTCTGAATGCAGAAACCCGGCACGCCTGCTGCAGTCTGCTATGGCGCCCTCTGTTTGAGAAGTACTTTCCCTTCATCTAATACATTTTTGAGACCCAATTTATAAACGGTTAGCAATCTATTAAATGAAAAACTTACCTGAACCAAAAATATAATAAGGAAATAAAAGTTTGCCACTCTTCTGAATTGTTCAAATAAATTTTTTGGAACAAAATTCCACACAGTATACTAGAAAAAAAAGGAAGGAGGAGAAGATCAACAAGTTAATATTTAAATAAAAACACTTACTACATAGATATAATAGCAAAAGTAAAGTCAGATTTATTAAATCATTGGACAGACTTCATATAACTCTTGACATTATGAAAAGGCATTTATCTGGTTTCTAGAATCTCAGGACTTCTCTTCTACTCCCCCTTTCTCATTTATTTTACTATTTATTGGTAATTATGCTTTTTCACTTCAATATTTATATTCTTTGTGTCTAGAATTACCATTTTAAAAATAGTTTTATATTTCTCTGTTGAGATTGTTTAGCAGGTTGGCAATTTTTTAAACTTCTATTATTAAAATGTCTATAATAGCTTCTGCTAGAGATAGTCTTTTATAAATAAAACAGCATTCCTGGTAAAAAAAAATCTCACATTTTACTGTAAAAATGGACATCAGTCAAATTAAAAGCATGAGAATGTGGAATTATAAGTAATTAAGTTACCAGAAAAGGTAAATATAAGAAGTTTTCAAACAAAATTTCATGAAAAAAATGGAATAGCAAGATAATGGAAATCTCCCACAAACTTTCAAAGTCTTCTTGCATGTGAATAAATACAGAATATTATATATTTTTAATTTTCTCTTAATAGCGTTAAAAGAAATATGACTACTTAAGCAAATATTGTAGGATTGTATTGATGGAAATAGACTGAAGATGGGTGATAATAATGAACCTACATGTGGGAAACTAAATGGAAATATACCTGGAATTTTCTCTATTAGACATATTTAATATTAATTCTAAGGAGACTGATCGAAGTTCAGAATGCAAATTGTAATCCCTAGAGCAACCATTAAAATATAACGCAACAACACAGAGTTAAAAGCTAATACAGAAGTTAAAAAGAGAGGCTAAAAAGATTTGAGAGACACGAACAGCAGGGAGGAAAAACGAAATACTGACAAAAGAGACAAAGACCAGAACAGAAGTCTTGATTTTATCAATAATCACAACTGCCCTAAAAATTCAAACAATGGCAGAAATGCTAGTCGATAAATATCAGATCAAGAACCAACAATCCATGGTCTACAAAAAACAAAAGCACGACGAGGCTGAAACGAAGAGGTTGGAAAAGACTGCACCCTGCAAGGAGTGACGACAGGAAAGAAGGCACGGCTGTTCTCATTTAAAATGGAAAAATTATAAACTAAGGGGGGTTACGAGAGACACATAATCTAAAATAGTAAAAAATCATCAGGAATTTTAATATACATATATGAATACATGTCTAATGACTGTGCTCAAATTTCAAGAAGGAAATCATTGACAGAACTAACAGGAGAAACAAATCTCAATTAGGACTGGCGACTTTAACAACCCCCAGAAACATGGAACAAAAGAAGACGATCAGGAAGATGTTGGAAGCTTTGAATGATCCCATAAAACACTTCAGCATCATTGACATTTATTGAAAACTACACTACAAACTGCAGATTATACATCATTTTAAATGTATGTGGAATTTTCATGAAATAAGACAATATGCCTTCAAACAAAGAGTCCATGCTCTGACCCAAATAGAATTGCTAGAAATCAACAGGTCAGTAGTTTGAAACCACGGGGCAGTCTTCGGAAGAAAGATGAAGCTTTCAACTTTTGTAAG
Source organism: Tenrec ecaudatus (assembly GCF_050624435.1). NCBI lineage: Eukaryota > Metazoa > Chordata > Mammalia > Afrosoricida > Tenrecidae > Tenrec > Tenrec ecaudatus. Next base: position 24,518,317 of record NC_134537.1, on the reverse strand, counting down.
GATGCAGTCTCAGGAACTCACAGGGGCAGTACTACTGTCCTATCGGCTCATTGTGAGTCAGGGTCCACTCAATGACAATGAGTTTGTTTTTTGTTTTGTTTTTAATAGCACAATAGCCTATGGGTTTTATGAGAAAGCAGAGTTTTAGAGGAAATCTCTTTTGTGTCTGCTTTGAGCACTATGCTTTTCCCTCATCCACAACAATAACTCTAAAGATCAGCTATAGCCCTGGGGGCAGTGAGTGTATGTTAATGAGACAAGAACAACTCGGAGAAGGAGAGTGGGCATGGCTCACAACTGAAAAATACCATCCATGTCACAAACAGAAGTAGTTGAACTGATATATATTTTGCTGTATATCTATCTTAACACTTAAAATATTTTTAAGTGAATAATAACAAAACACTTACTGGCGGGCCTTCGAAACACTTTGGGTCTCCTGGAATTGGTGTCAGGTCAGAGCCAGTGTCCAGTAATCCCCGAGAAGTCTCATTATTTCCTTTCCCCCAATGAGCAGTCACTCTTGTGAAAGGCCACAAGGGTCCCTTTGGGGAGGCTAGAACGACTAACAGTATAAACCTTTGGTGATGTAGCAGGGTCCTCCTTCAAAGGGACCTGGCCATTCCCACATTCAAGTGGTGTGGGTCTGTAAACTGGCTCAGGTCTGGGAATTGATTGAGTGGTCGTGACTATCTGTTCTGCTGTTCACCTGATCTAGCATTCTTCCACCTGTATAGATCACATAAATATTTAGTAAGTCTACCATGTATTTCACTCCTAGGGACACTGTGGCTAAGTAGCCAATGCCATAAGTCCACACAAGACAGATTGCTTTGATTACTACAGAAACCTTGCTGTGTATTACGATAACCACATCCACTCTGTCTCTGTTGATTCAGTGCTGACAAACAACAGGGAACCAACAGGCAAACAACAGGGAACCAATGAAACCAAAAGCTGCTCTGTTGAAGAGATGTATACTACTGACACACTGCTAGCCCGAAGAAACAAGAAGAAGGCAGAGAACAAGAAACAATCAATTTAAGGAATGAAAGTGGGGGATCACTAAATCTCCTAGATTCGAGAAGCATAAGGAACTTAAATTTCCCCCACTATCATGATCCCAATTCTACCTTACAAATATGGCTAGACCAGAGGATCTACACTGGTACAGATAGGAACTGGAAATACAGGGAATCCAGAGCAGATTATCCCTTCAGGACCAATGGTGTGAGTGACGATACTGGGAGGGTGGGTTGGAAAGGGGCAACCAAATATAAGGATCTACATGTGACCTCCTCCCTAGGGGACGGACAACAGAAAAGTGGGTGAAGGGAGACACTGGACAGGGCAAGATATGGCAAAATAATAATATATAAATTATCAAGGATTCAATGAGGGAGGTGGGAGCAGGGAGAGGGTAGAAAAAAATGAAGATCTGATGCCAGGGGCTTAGGTGGAGAGCAAATGTTCTGAGAATGATGAAGGCAATGAAGGTACAAATGTGCTTTACACAACTGATGTCTGTATGTATGGATCGTGATAGAAGTTGTATGAGTCCCTAATAAAATGATTGGGGAAAAAAAGGGAAAGAAACACATTTAAATTCAAAATTTTCTACCAAATACATTCAACAACTTAGATGAAAAGGAAAAATTACCTGACAGGCACAAAATACCAGAGATCATGCAAGAAAGAAAATAACTTTAAATGCTGTTACATAAGAAAAAACACAAATTTTGTTTAAAAACTTTTCCATAAGGAACTGTTAAGTGGCAGGATAGGGGGTTGCTCCTCTCCATGCCTAAAGGCCCCTTATAGGAGGTTGGAAGCCAATGCAGCATGCACAAATTCAAGCCCTAGCCAGGGGGGCGGTACACCTGGGTTGGCTCAAACTAGGCCAGGTGAGCGTAATTCAGCAATGGGGTCAACCAGTACCGTGGACCACGCCCGCCAAGGGAGGGCCCTAAAGGCCGGAGCCTGGAGACCACTGCCCTCTTTTCCAGCCACTCCTGCGCCTCCTGCTTGGCTGTGCTGCGGTCTCTCTCTGGCCTCAGACCACCGCTGTGGGTGCGCAGTGCCCCGAGGGTGCATGTGCTCAGTGACTGTACAGCCTCAAGCTTTTTCTGTCCTTTATAAAAACCCACTTGGATCACAAACCAGGCTTCTGCGCGAATTCTTTCTCGTGTGAAGCCAAGAACCAAGGTATTTCCCACCGGAGAAATCTAACAGAACCTCTGGCCTTAGCTAGCTTTACTAGAAAATTCCACCAAAAATCTAAGAAATAGTGCCAAACTCCTCCTGAAAATCAAAGTAGGAACATTTCTAAAATCATTTTATAAGGCTTAGCACTGCTTTGATATAAAAATAAGGGTACTATAAGAAAATAAAACCAGAGAACATTCTTTCTCATCAACAAAAATCCCTCACAAAGTCATTAGCAAAACAAATCCAACACTATAAATGTGATAATACAACATGACCAAGGGAGACTTATTTCACGAATAAAAAGTTAGTTTAACACTGTAAGCACCACCAACAAAAATCAATGGATATAATTAACCATCAACAGCTTAAAAAGTAAGAACATCAATTCAACAAATACACAGAAAAAAGCATTTTACAATATTGCAAAATCATTCTTGAGAAAAAATTCAACAAATTAGAAAAAGGGAACTCTTTTAACTTGATTAAAAAAATAACATGTACAGAAAACCCATGGTTAACATACACTGTGAAAAATGCTTTCTCCCTAAGACTGGATACAAGGCAAGGATGTTCCTTTATAACACTCATGGTCAACATTTTATTTAAGATTTGAGCCAATACAGCAAGTCAAGAAAAAGAAGTAACAGGTTTAGAGCTTGAAGAAGAAGTAAGACTGTTTCTGTGGACAGATAACACAACTGTGCATACAAAAGTTCTAAAGAATCCAAAAGAGCTCTAAGAAGTAAAAAGGGAGCTTAGCTGGAACCCAGAGTTCAAGGCCAGTATAAGAAAAGCAATTATATTTCTATTAAAAATGGCCCATAAAACATAAAGTGAAATTTTAATAAGACCATTTATAATAGCATCAAAAATAAGAAATAGACTTAGTGATACATTTGGCACAGTTTGAAAAACCTGTACATCGACAACCATAAAATATTGTTGAGAGAAAATAAAGTGATCTTAAATAAATGGAAAGATACATCATGTAATGAATTACATGAAGACTATTGTTAAAATGTCAATTCTTTCCAAAATGATATGATAACATATGAACTACATGCAGGCTTTTTATGTAAAAAGTTGATAGCAGATTCTAAGAAATGAAGAAGCCTAGCTATGACAATACAATTTTGAAGAAGTTGGAGGCGTTAGACTGATTTCATGACTTACTATTAAAGCTTCTGTAATCAAGCAAGTTGGCACAAGAACACACATAAAGCAATGGATTTGAAGAATACAAAGTCCAAAACCAGTTCCACAAATGTCTCCAATTTATGTCCAACACCTATGCCAATGTACACAAGTGGGAAAAGGAGAGTTTTCTTAATATGTGGTGCTCGATAATTTGGACAACCAAGTACAAAAACATGAACCGAAACTCTAATCACACATCACAAATAAAAAATACCTCATGTGAAGGGGCTTCCTACCACCCAGAAAGAAGAGCCTGGACCATGTGTCCTTTGAACCTGGGGTCCCTGAACTGGGAAAGCCCCTAGATCCAGGGGATGACTGCTGCCGAGATAGAGTTCATTCATCATCAGGAAAATGAAAACCAGACCCCCATGAGGCTCAACTACTACAGGCAGTGTGGTTGGAAACCGATGCACTGGCCCGGGCGTTGTCAAGGGTGGCGAGGAAGCAGAGCTCGTGCACTGGAGATGGGAATGCAAAATGGCACAGCTGTTTGGGAAAGTCGTCTGGCTTTTTCTTAATAAAACACTCGATAAATCAACTCGGTAGTCCCACTCCTTGGTTTTTTATATAAGAAAATATAAGATGTATGCCCACACCAACAACTGTGACTGTTTACAGAAGCTTTATTGTTACCACCCAAATACTAGAAGCAACACTAGTTGCCTACCAATTGGAAATGGGTAAAGAAATTGAGGTAAAACTGTACAATAACCATCCATGAAAAGGCACGCACTACTGACTTGTTGCGTGCAACAACAGAGAGGAATCTTGAAAGCATCACGTTAAGTCACGGGAGGGTGGCACACGAGAATGACACTGGTAGGTCAGTCTATGTAATTTTGGAAATAGCAGCACAGGGTCGGCAGTTACCAGTGTCGGAGGGAAGGAAGGAGGGCTGGCTCCCCAGGCGCTGAGAGAACACTCTGGAGTAGCAGATCGGTTCTGTCTCTTGACTGTGGTGTGGGCACATGTTACAAACTTGTCAAAGAACATTAAAATCATACACTTAATGTTGGTGAATTTCATTATGCGTAAATTATCTCCCATGTTAAAAAAAACCCAAACCTTTATAATTGCTAGAGTGATTTTTGCTTCCTGCATAATTTGTAAGAAACTGTGTCGCCAGTCTGGAACCCTCCCATCACCTGGCTTCTGATTATTTCCTCTTCTCACCTTTTACGTTAGAACCAGTGCCCCCGAGAGACGCTACTAATGGGGATGGGGCAGGTGTAACAGTGTGAGGGCAGGGGTAAAAAAGATAGAGGGCAAAGAAGTTTCCAGCCTAAAACAACATCCCAGAGCAGTGGTTCTCAACCTCCTAAGGCCGTAACCCTGTCATACAGTTCCTCATGTGGTGCAGACCCCCAACCATAACATTATTGTCGTTGCTATTTCATCACTGTTATTTTGCTACTGTGATGAATCAGGTGGCCCCTGTGAAAGGGTCATTTGACCCCCACAGGGGTTGCGGACCACAGGTTGAGAACCGCTATTTTAGAGAAAGACAAGGTCAGGATTAGAGAAACATTTTAGTTGTTCTGGAAGAGGGAGAAGGAGCCAAAAGATGCTCAAGAGGCATAAAAACAACGAGCTATGATCAAAGAACCCTTTCTACACCCTTTTACTCCGGTATTCTCTGTAACTACACTGCCCAGTAAGGTAGCTGCTGGCCACCTGTGGCTATTGACATTTAAGTTTAAATAATTAAATCAGATAAAATAAAATGTTAAAAACTCAGGCCCCCAGCCACACGAGCCACACTTGAAGGGCTCTGGAACACGATGTGACTAATGGTGATCATACTAGACGGTGCAGAAAACATCTCCACCATGAGAAGTTTGTTGGGGCGGGGCTCCTCGACAATCTTTCATTTTAAAACATACTAGGATATCTGAAAGGGAAACAAAAGCCATGCAGAAATGAAACAAGGAAGAATAAAGAAGAGGCAGGCAATACCATGAAACACTCACAGAAGAGTGATAAGATTTCATATGAGCTTTGCAGCCAGAAAGAACGGCGTTCCAACTTCAGTCTAAGCCGCTTACTCGCATTTCAGTCAGAGAAACAGATATTATGAGTCTATAAATACTGTGTAAGATTGATCTAACAATGTTTTATAGGGCTGTTAAAAGCAGCCAGTGCTTAAGCCAGTGGCCATTTTAAGTGAAAATAAGAACATTTTATGGCATTTGGGTACCTGATCTCAACATCTGACAATTAGTTTGAAAAATTCACACCTTTAAGACAAATCCATCAACCTCTACTTCTTACAATTTTAAGGATACAGGAGCACATTAGAACACAAATAGGAAATTACCATTCAAAATAAAATGACATACATTTTTAATTTTCATGGCAAAAATGTTCATCCTTACCTTAGAGGAAATGATCCTGTTATCTATGAATTTCTGCGGCGTATAAAGGCCATTTTGAGGAAATCTGTTGGCTATGTAAATAGTCCTTGTGTCACTCTGATGAGGTGGGTCAAACCCCTAAGACACAGAAAAAGGAAAACAAGACACCAATCAGCAAGGTTAGTAGTTATGATTCTTTAATACTTGGTTTTATTTAATCGGTCAAGATTGTACACACACACACACACACACACACACACACACACACACGGATTTGCTCTGGGCAGAGCGTTCATAGTATGCCGTTTTCCTGCTGGGCGAGCATCCAGCAACTTGCTCTGAGTCGGTGCACCCATTGGCATCACCTGGGAAGGTTCTCTCTGGTCACAGTGAGCAGTGTTGCTTCATCCCTTTTTTGTGACGGCCAACTTAAGAGAACAGTGTGCAGCTATCAGCGCTGTGGGGAAAGCTCCAGTGCTCGTTTTAAAAATGGTGAAATGGTAATTGATGAAAAATCTTGTTCTGGACGTTCATCAACTTCTCATAATGGGCGAAATTGTTGACTTGGCGTTCATTCCACCAGGTCAGACTGTTAATCAAGCTTTCTATTTAGAGGCTCTGAAAAGATTGTGTAACAGTCTCTGACCCAAAAAAAGGCCCGATTTGTGGTAGACTGGTTTTGCCACCATGACAATACACCTGCTCATGCAGTCATCTCAGTGTGCCAGTTTTCGGCAAAAAACAGCATGCCCTTCTTGCCCTACGCACCTGACTCACCTGCCCTCGCTCCGTGCGACTTCTTTTTGTTTCCGAAAATGAAGAGGACATGAAAGGACAGCGATTTGATGACACAGAAGAGGTGAAGAAAATAAATGAGGGAGGTGCTGCCAGCCACCCAAAAGATGAGTTTGAAAAATGTTTCCAAGAATGGACTCTCCGATTTTGACAACTGTACTAAGTGTAATGGAGAAAAAGTACGTTGAAGGTGATAAGACTGTTGTGTAAAAAAAACTTAAATACATAGCTTTGGGGGGAAAAATTCCAATTTTTTTTTGGGGGGGGGTGGAGTTCCCCCCCCCTTGATTATATACTCAATTCACCTAAGAGTCAAGCTTTGTCTTTCTCCCCTCCCTTTACATATCATCTAATTAGGCTCATAAAAATGAAGAACGGACCACATACTGTCAGATATGCCACTGGAAGAAATAAGAACCATACAAGAGGCCCAGCGTTACGTCTGAGGACAAGGGTTCTCTCCCTGCTACATCCCTTCCCTTTCTTCCCGGTGGCTTCCTTGTCTTTCTCCTCAGATATACATTTCTCCTCGGCAATGTGGATGTCGTCTTGTGCAGCTATGGCTAAAGTGGGTATCTACCCTCACTGCCCACATCTACATCAGCTTAGTTTCCAAGAGCTTTTTACCCAAAGGACTTAACATGCCATGGGCAAGGTCTTGCCGGGCTTCATTCCTCACCGTCATGTGTTTGTACCAGTTAGGGTTCAGGTGACCCCCTGGGCTGTAAGATGATATGCTATTACCATACGCCCCCACTCAGGTCCCAGATTCACAAGAGCGGCTCTCAAAGCACATGTCAGTCATCACTCCTGGTGGAAAAGCTTTCACGGATGGCAGATACAGTGACATTTCACTCTCTTCCACGGTGTCACACACCCTTTTGTCAATCTCAGGAACTACCTGACAAGCTGAAAGGGAATTCCCAAATTTAAGACCTTTCTTTGGTTCTAATAGACAAATGACTCAAAAAAATATTTGTTATATTATTGTTTTAACGTAAGTTACTAAAAGGTCAACTAAACTTGATATTCTCCAATTACTAAGCATAACTGACCTTTTAAGAAATTACTTAGTATTCATAAACTGAGAGGAGCCCCTTTGGTATGGGGGTCAAAGCGCTCAGCAGCTAAATGAAAGGTTTAACCCCACGATCTGTCCTGGGGAGAAAGGTGGGGTTATCCGCTCCCATGAAGATTCAGTCTTATCAAAGACCCAGAACAAACAATCGTATCATTGTGAATGAGGGGGAGTGCAGAGTAGAGACCCAAAGCCCATCTGTAGGCAATTGGACATCCCCTCACAGAAGGGTCGTGGGGAGATGAGTCCATCAGAGTGCAGTATAGTGCCGATGAAATATACAACTTTCCTCTAGTTCTTTAATGATTCCTCCCCACCATTATCATGACCCTAATTCTACCTTACAAATCTGGCTAGACCAGAGCATGTACATGGGTACAGATAGGAACTAGAAACACAGGGAACCCAGGACAGATAAAACCCCTCAGGACCAGTATTTAGAACAGTCATACCAAGAAGGTAAGGTAAAGGTGGGGGGAGAAAGGGGGAACCAATCACAATGATCTACATATAACCTCCTCTCCGGGGGATGGACAACAGAAAATGGGTGAAGGGAGACATCGGTCAGTGTAAGACATGATGAAATAATATTAATTTATAAATTATCAAGGGTTAATGAGGGAGGGGGAAAATATCAAGGGTTCAAGTAGAAAGAAAATGTTTTGGAATGATGACGGCAACAAAAGTACAAATGTGCCTGACACAATGGATGGATGGATGGATTCTGATGAGTTGTATGAACCCCCAATAAAATGATTTAAAAAATGTAGATTCCCAGCCCTCGAACCACTATGAGGCAATTCTATAGGGTCACTATGAACTGGAAGCAAGTCTGTGGCATTGGTTTCTTTATCCTGTTATGATGATCCAATCTGAGCTATTCCTAAGATAGGACTCTAATTCAGCAAATAGTCTGGTTGCTCCGCATCCCTGCAAAGTTTCCATTAAGCATAGACATACACAGGTAGTAAACACGCTCACTGACTTCGAGTTGATGTCCACTCATCGTGACCCTACACGCAGGTTAGAACTGCTCCTGTGAGTTACTGAGGCTATAACTGTTTACGGGAGTAAAAAGCCCGGTGTTTTCCTGGTGATTTTGAACCGCTGACCTTTTGGCTTGTAGTCCAAGTCATAACCACTATGCCATCAGACTTCTTACAGAGAGTTAAAAAAATGCCTATTACCTGAAAAGCTTGTTTAGTACATCAGAAGATTAAAAATGGTGTCGTAAGCAATGTATGGTTTTCCATTGAAATATTCTTAGCTTAAGATTTTCATTTTGAGGTTGTGGAAAACAGCTAGTATGAAACTCAGCGAATTAGATGTGCTTTTACTTTTTACCAGAAGCATGATCTTTATTCATTTTATTTGTTCATCTAATTTAAAGTTCTATGATTTTCAACCCTGCTTTGCTAACATCTGCAATAGTGAGTGGTGACCCCACCTTGTAGATGTGAATTTGTCATTATGCCTGGTTTCAAAACCCTCTTTGAAAAAACATGGTGGCATGCATATTTCTTTTCCTCCTTTCACAATTTGCTCAGTGATAACTCGGGGGAGGAAAGAGGTAGGTCTCCACAGAGAGTTGGAAATGAGTGCTTTATCTGGGAGGGCACCATCATTTTACAGACATACACTATTTAGTGTTCAACAAATCATTATTGAGCTTCAGCACTACGAAGGATCACGAGGTTTGTTATACACTCCAGAAAGCGAAAGCATGCTTCAGCTCAGTGACTAAATGAGCCCACAAGCAAACAGTCTCGTTACGACTTTTATCTATGGGCATATTTCTCAAAGCAAGTTCTTAGAAAGTTCACCTAAGTGGCTCCTAAGAAATGACAAGAATGAGTCACAAGCATCCAAAGCTTTACACTGCCCGTGACATGGCTAGTGCACATGCCCTCTGTAATATGTTAGCACACTCCCCACACAGCAGTCCCTGCCCCTTAATGGGCTTGCTGCCAATACTCTCTTTACCAGCACTGCGTCATGAGCGCAACTCAGGAAACGAATGCAGATGGAACCTCTCTGGAACTGATGGATCTAATAATATGTTGTTACTTCAACATTATGTTGCACATTATCTATGTAAGCTCTTTTTGATAAATTAAACAAAAACCAAAATACACCTGAGATATCTAAAGGAAAGGTCTTCAAGGACAGACTGAAGACCACTACACTTTACAACTTCATTTTATTCACGTCTGTGAAATTCTCACCAAGACTGGCTTTTATTACTACTATATGTATCTTCAGAAACAAAAACAAACCGAAGAATTCCAAATAGAGCAACAATGATAGCAACCTGTATTATGCCTAAAATCATTATGTACATAATCTGTTTTCTGGAAGCAAATGTTCATCGTTCTCCACAGAGCTCTACTGGGTAAAGTTTTTGTAATTATTTCAAGGAGCTAGAGTAAAGTGGTCCAAAAATACAGTTCATTTTCAACTAATTTTAAATTAGACTGGACTGTTAAAATTCAGTAATACTGAAAATATCGCAATTCAAATTAAGGTTAAGATGATAACTACAAAAGAACAACAGAAAATATTTCCTTATCTCTGAAGATGATATAACACTCACGTATTTTGTTTTTTTGTAAGTTACAATTAAGTCATATGATCTTTTTGACACCCACAATAAATTTTATATTTGAGACACTGAATGTAAGTGCAGCTTAATGTCCCTTGTGGAAATTAACTCTCTAGTGTCTGTCACAGCGCCCTGGTGGTGCAGTGGGTCCACACCAGGCTGCAAAGCTCAGGTTCAGCAGTTCAAAAGCGCCAGTTGTGCAGAGGGAGAAAGACAAGGCTTTCTGCTGCAGTCAGGAGTGCCAGCCTCGACAACCACAGGGGCAATTCCACATCTTCGAGGGTTGCTAACGGCAGTGGGTTGAGGTCAGTTTCTTAGCATTATCTTTTCTATGACAAAACGAAGAAGCCATGCTCCAATGGAAACACCACCATGAAACTGGTCACTTCACACGAAAACTCAGAGTCAATTCAACTCCACTCACTGTCACTGAGTTATGCCAAGTCCTTGCAACCCTCTCTAAGGCTGTAAGTCTTTCCAGGAGCAGACAGCCTCTTCTTTGTCCCACCAGCTGAGGAGAAGGGTTCGTAAATTGTCTTCAGATCTCTGAAACAGTGTACATATTTGCATAGACGTGCGTTTCTGTGATGTGAATACGCACAGGGCTCATCAGATTTCTAAGAGCCCAAAAAGGTTTAAAAATCGCATCCCTCAAATTCCCTATCCCTATTCTACACTTACAACTGACCCAAGAGAATCTTTTCATTTTAACTGCCTCTACATCCTTTAATCGGACTGAAGCAAACACCTATCATCAGAAATTATGTCCAAACATAAGTTTGCCTCTTTCTAGCAAGTCTTATCAGCAGTTCAGTAGTTTCCGACTCAGAGCCCCAAATGGTATCCAAGGCTATACATCTTTATGGAAGCACACTGCCCTATCTTTTTCTTGTGTAGTGATGGAGGTAGGGCGGGAGTTGGGAACGTGAGTTTGAACCACTGACTCGGTTAGCAGGCAAGAGCTTAACTACTGTACCAATTCCTATGGGAGGGAGGGAGAAATATAAAACTCCCTAATCACTAGGTCAAGCTGACAAGCCAGGGTTCACACACCTTTGGCACATATTACACTGTTGTCATTCCCAACTATGCATTATTCACACTCAACTCCTGATGCTTGCCTGTTCTTTTTTCCTCTGATTTCATCTTGTCCTGGCAAAGGGACCGAGACAAAATTACTGCTTCTTTAGCCATCCTGGTTCTACTTTCATGCCTGGTAAAAGTGAAAGAATGTAGGTATCAGAGGCACACAGATTTAAACTATTTACAAACTTTTATACTCAGTCATACAGAATTCAAAACCCATTTAAACGTATGTACCAGTGGCTGATTTCACACTGCTGACCTTGAGTCTAGCATCCCAATGTGTAACCACTATGCCACCAGGGCTGATATGCATGGGCATCAAAATGGTCCTGGCGAATGTCAACAATCACACACTGTAGGCTTACGTTTTTATTCCATAATCTGTCAGTTTCATTGTAGAGTTTAAGGAAGTTTGCCATCATCAGACCAGTTTGGGCTTTTAAGAACTCGGTTTTGGGAGGACCCCTGGTGGTGTAGTGGTTAATCATTGGGCTGTAATCTGCATGGTCAGCAGTTTGAAACCACCAAACACTCCTGTAAACAGTTACAGTCTCAAAAAACCTATAGGGGGGTCACTACGAGTCAGCACCGACCCAATGACAGTGAGTTTTGTGTGTTTGTTTCATGAAGGGGTGGGTTGGGAGTGACTCTCACTCAAACTCTATGGTATAGAATCTAAAATGATTTAAAAGAACGTGGCACAAGATGCAACTAAAATTAAAACCAAAGTTGAAAACTGAATCCATATAGATAACAGCATCACCAAAATATGTATGTCAGAGTAAGGACACGGCTCCAAATGCAGAGGAGGTAAAAACAGAAACGAAACCAAAATGTACACTCACTACCATCGCCACCAAGTCAATACCGACTCATAGTGAACCCGGAGGACAGGGGAGAGCTGTTCCCTCAGGTTTCTGAGACTGTGCATCTCAAATGGGAGTGGAAAGCTGCTCTTTCTCCTGCGGAGGGACTGGTGGTTTTAAACTGCTGCCCTTGTGGTGAGCAGCCCGACACATCACCTGGCCCTCCATCACCAGGAGTCCTGGCACTGTAGTGGGTGATGTGTTGGGCTTTCTTTGGCCATCAAGATGCACTGTCTGAGAAACACACAGAGGCAGTTCTACTCTGTCCTATAAAGTCACAATGAGTCAGAATCGACCCAATGGCAATGAGGATATAGAGGAAAGAGGTAAATTTGTTAGAGATTTCCTGAGCCAATGGACCATAGTCAAAAATTTTTTATTAATTTCTAAAGATACTTGCTATAGTTTATTGTGCCAGTTTGGCTGATAAACACAAGTAGGATTAACTAAAGGGCAGAGGGATAAATGGCTCGGTGAGCCTCAACTTGGTTGTTCTGTGCCTCAGTTTAAAGGGGTACACTACCTGTGGGATGCCTAGCCTGTGGACTGTATCGCTGTAAGTTGAGGTCCCTTTAAGCCCACACGATTGGAATGTTCATCTCTGGAGCTGGGGACTGACAGTTGATGACAGATGGGGACCTGCCTTGCTGTTTGCTGCCTGGGTATATATAGCCCAGCTCTCTCTATAGAAGGGGACTGGCAACTGGCAGCTCTCAAGCCTTAAAGGACTGCTAGTGTCTCACTGCTTTATAATTTAACTGTTAATTTCTTGTATTAGCTATCTGTATATAATTTAATGGTTTATTTCTTGAATTATATATCAATCTTTATAAATATATTTATATATAATTACTAGCAATCTGGTTTGTCTCTCTAGAGAACCCTGTCCAATACAATACTTATGCATCAGTCTTTAAAGAGTTATTATCTAGACTTTTCTGTGTTTAGTCAGGAGAGAAAACAGATTAAACTAGATATATGGGCCACTATTTAAAGTTGAAACGTCTATTCCTGGTTATGTTCAAATAAAGGTCATCTATCAGGCATTCTAAGGAGTCCTGGAGGCACAATGAGTAAACACTTGGCTGCTAACCAAAAGGCTGGCTGTTAGACCCACCAAGGGCGTTGTGGGAAAATTACAGCCTAGGAAACATTATGGGCCAGTTCTACAAGGCACTGCGAGTCAGGGTCAACTGGACAATACACATTACCAACAAAAGGAATGCTAGAAAGAAAATACATATTCAAAGAGAAGATGAATGATAAGACTTTGCTGGTTGTCATGAAAGCAAGCCTATGTTTTATATGTAAGCCATAAAAATGAGAAGCACCACAAATGAAATGTTATTCATCTCAGCAATTTATTTGGGTGTACTTGTCCCAAATAAGAATATTAATATAGAATTAAAAAGTAATGGTATTCTTAATATGGAGTAAAGCCTAGAAAAGAATAACAGCTAATATTTATAAATACCATGTGCTAAACACTATACTAATTCTTTATGTGTTATTAGTAAATTACATATCCATTGGGTTATATTTCTTGTTTCATTTCCTTAAGTAAAGATGTATTAAGTGTTTCCCTACACACTTGGGAAGATGCCCTGGTGGGGCTGTGGGCTAGCCATTGGTTGATTCAAACCCACCACCAGCTGCTTCTCCGAAGGAAGATAGGGCGATCTACTCATACAGATTTCTCGCTTTAGAAATCCGATACATAGGGTCATTATGAGTCGGAAACGACTTGATGGCAGTGTGATTGATTTTTCATTATGTTCTGGGCACTGACATATATTTTTTACTAAGTAGTCAGTGAGAGTTAACCAAGAAAAGCTTTTTCTTTCAATCTTGTTGGAAATAAGTTTCTATGGTGTCATTTGTTCAATATACTGATCAAGAAGGTTCAAGATGCAGCAAAATGCTGAGGTGTACACATGCAAATGTAAATTAAACGAGAGCAATTCAGAAGTCGACAGGGCAGGGAATGGCACCTTCTGTGCTCAGTATGAAACAGGGAAGCCTCAAGATGTGAACTAGGGGAAAAACTGAAATTTACTGAGGTTCCTTTAATGCCAAAGCGTCCGAGGGCCCAAGAGTTAAGCAACTGGCTACTACCTGCAAAGGACGGCAGTGTGAACCCAGAGGGAGGAAGCTGTGGCAGTCAGCTTCCATGGATTACAGCCTTGGAAGCCTGAGGGGGCAGTTCAACTGACTTACAGAGTTTGCTGAGAGCGGTCATTGGCTCAATGGCAATGGGTTTTTGTGCCAGCCCAGAGGGCAGAGTAGACCTGCTCTCTGGGGTTCCAAGCATTCACATGATTTTTTTTCTCTCTGAAAAAGTCATAATATCTTTTATCATGTAGCCAGAATTCAAAGTCGGGTCTTTTTTGTCAAAGTTTCTAATCTTCCCTCCCGCCACCCTCCCACACCCGGCCCTGTCTTTTTAACAGTTTTACTGGCATATAATTCGTATGTCATGAAATTCTATAGTTCAAATCACATCATGAAGAGTTGCAAAATCATCACCACAATCAATTTTAGAACATTTTCTTCATTCTTGTACACATCATTATTAGTTCCCCATTTCACCCCAATCTCCCTTGCCATACCCCCAGGGAATCATTAATCCAGTTACCGTCTACACATTTACCTATCTTGATTTCATATTTAGAAAAACAAAACTAACAACAATAACAAAGTAAAACATATAAAAAGCTTCTATTCTTAATTATTTCATCAAAACTTCTAAAGTGCTGAAAAACTTGTGATGAAGGTTGCATGATTATGTACATTTACAATATCAAACTTATACTCTTAAGATGGGTGAGTGTTATGGTATGTAACTATATTTATAAAGTTATAAAAATATGTACACAGAAAAACTTAATTCGTGCTCATGTTATTATTGACATTTATACTAACTTTTGGATGCTTTATTCCTTTTTAGCATACAAAATGTTAAATTTTATGATAAGCATGAAAGAGTATTTACTTGGAAATAAGGAACTTAATAGTAAATCAAATAATTGTGGGTTTCATAGAAAGAATACATTTAAAATATTTTTCTTGAAAAGATTGTACTGATTTGCTGGTATTAGTTGATAAAAATATGATTACAAGATAAAAGGATCTTTCCAAGTTAAAGGAGATAAAAAACAGTGGTGTGATTTTCTACGAATTTGCTGATTTTTAAAGTATAGACATTAGCTAAATTAGGTGAGCAGGAATGGGGAAAAATTAAGTTCAGTAGAAAAAAACTAGGAAAAAATATGAGTGAAGAAAAACAAACAAACCCAACTTCTCAAACTAGTTTCCCATCAGGAAATATAATATGCATTTTATCCATTCTACCTTTATACTTTGAACTAATTTTGTATTCTTCAGAATACCATTATTTATTTAAAATAGTTTAATGTTAAAATGAAATAATTTAAATGTTATTGAAAAATCTAGAAAAGTTCAGATGTCAAGATGAAGTACCACTTACATAAAGTGGCTTCGATATCCTCTCAAATCCTGCCATTTTCTCTTTAGGTTATCCAGAGCCCAGCTTGATAGGGTGCACCAAACTTCTCCAGTATACATGTCCTGAAATTTACTTTTAAATACAACATAAAAATTGAAACAGAGACCCTAATTGAAGTTTATGTAAAGTTTTGTCATACTGACATGGTGAGTGAGTGGGTGCTTGCTTTACCAAGGGAAAAAAACCAAGGTCCAGAGCACTTGCTGGCGAGTCAGTTCTGCCTCGTGGTGACCCCTGTGTACAGAGGAGAATGACACTCCACATGGTTTTCAAGGCTGTGCCCTTTCAGAAGCAGACCACCAGACCTTTCTTCCTCCCTGCAACTAACTGGTTAGTGTGATTACAGTAAAGAGAAGCCGCAGCAAGCAAAATGTATTACTTATGTATTAAGGATCCAATGATGTTTACTAATATATGCAAAGGCAGTATATTAAAAACACAACCAGCCACAGCCTTCTCCACAAACTACCACAGAATGGTCATGAAGATCTGAGAAAATGAGGCCTGGCATTCTTTGTGAACAGAAAAGGACACGTGGTGAGCAAAATTCAACTTGAAGAAAATCTGTGCCCGTGAAAACTATCACTTCTGAAGATCATGGAAAGTCCACCAAAGCACATACATTAATAGTGAAAGTGCTACTGCTTGGGGAGAACCTATTTTTCCCAGATGGAGTCATGCCTATCTGGGAGCCTGAAATATGCAAGTGATATAAAACCAGAGCATTCTAAAATCCAGGAATCAGTCATCAAAAATGATAATACTTTTAACTATAAACTTTCAAGTCACAGGCTGGTGCTTTAGTACATGGGTTCCTTACTCCAAGCATACACCATCAGCAAAGCCCATTCATTTCCCATGTTTCCTTCTCAATGGACTGTCACTTACTACCCAGCCAAACCCTTCACTCCACTCCGAGGACAGATCCCATTGTACCAAGTGGCATTTGCTTGTCTGTGTAATCACCTCCCTTTCCAGACTTTAAGATTCTTAAAGATAGCAAGTGCCACCTACCTGGCACAGAGGAATCATTTAGATTTTTGTTGAATAGATAAAATTCTTAGTTTTCACCACTGAGTGTGATTTCCAAATGTCTTCTTCCAAATTAAATTTAAATTCATTGATAATTAAATGGAAAACCAAAAACTTTAACACTGATTCTGGAGGGTGAAGTCCAGCATTACTAGTGTCTCACAAGGAGAGTCGTAGGCAACCTTATTCTGGTATTTCTAACTTTGTTTTATTCTGTCAAACCTTTTTGCTGTACGATTGCTGAGGTTTGGTTTCCAGATGTCTCAAAGATACTGACTTCATCCACTTTGGACCTTACCATATATTTTTTTGGATTAGGTACCCTATTGGGCCATAACTGATCTATGATACTGAATATTCCTTGCTTGCTAGAGTGGTGGTTTCCAGTTATGGAAACACAGAGGGATTTATTATAAAAATAAATGTCTGTGGTTATTTTAGTTAAGATCAAATTTAAAGATCACAAGTCTTGGTAAAGGGACTTTTCGGATCTCTACAACCAAGAACCCTCAATTTGATTTTTTCTGGTCTGCCTCTCTAGTTGAATGTTAGCTGGGAAAGAATGAGTCAAATTACAGAATGTTAGAACTATAGTATTTAGACAAGAAATAGATGATGAGTTTGTTAATTGTGTCAACCTGGCTGATGAACACATGTGGGGTTAATTGAGGGACAAGGGAATAAAAGGCTTGGTGAGCCTCGCCTTTCTAGTTCTCAGGTCTCTTTGCTTTGTGAAGGTTGCACCAGGGTGCAGCTGCCTTAGCAGTTCCCTGCTTCAGCTTGTGAGGCTGACTTCCTGTAAGACATCCCCAAGGAGAAGCCACGTGGACCTACCCCATGCATCCCTGGGTGCTGGAACAGGTGTGTGGAGACCCCGGCCAGCACTGCGATGTTTACACATTCACTGACTCGGATTTCCTCTTGCAGTCAGCATCATTGTGTGTGTTTTGTGAGATGGAGGAGGACTTTGTGGATTGGTGTTAGACATATGGATTAATGTTGGACTTGTGGGCTTGGGCAGCACTGGGTTGGGATGTTTTCTTGATACACACTTAACCTTTATATAAAACTCTCTCTTATACATGAGTTTCTGTGGATTTGTTTCTCTAAAGCACCCAGACTAACATAGATGGGTTAAAAAAATTCTACTCGGGTCTTCCAAACAACTTCTGAGCCTCTTCCTTTTCTCCTCACAAGTATAAATAATAATGGCAAAGAAGATGGCTTATCCAGGTGTCCTTCATGTCGTAGCAGTATCTGATGGCAACTCTGAGGCAAGTGTTTACAGACATGTAGTGAAAATAAGCCAACCGACCTCGTCTTTTCTACAGTACCTTCCAATTGTACTACTAAAGTTATCAACTACAAAGACACTACAGATGGCTGAACAAGAAACAGCTACTAAATAAATAACAATAAATCCCAAATTGTGTACTTCCTGGCAATCCCACAAACCACAATCCAGATGTCCTGTCATTCATCTTGCCATACTTTCAATGTTTCTCCAAATCCACAATACTCTTGTGCTAATGTAAAATAAAAGTAGGCATTCTGAGCCTATTGCCGTTAGGTACCAATCATTTGCACTCAGCAAACCAACCAAAATACTGCTGTTACTGAAACAGTATTTCTGAAAGCCCACACGCTTTGCCGCATGTGTTCCTTTCTTCCCACCTATCATTTTTCTGACTGATTCCCGAAGTGTGTCCCCCTAGAACACACAGCAGTTCCCTCTCACAGCTAAGATATTAGATGCCACCATGCCAAGAATGCTTTTTGGGAACAAGCCAAAGGAAGAAAGGCCGATCTCTAGAGAGCATTTCAGAAACAAGGTCAGCATTGATTTTCACACTGATCAGGAGGAAGTGTGATTGACCCTCAGCAGGTAGGGACAGGCGGGCAGAGAAGCCAGAGGCATGCATAAGACCATGTTGGCAGGGCTACCAACAAAGCTGTTCTGTGAACCACGTGACTTTCTGTGTCCTGCCTGGCACTCAATGTTGGGGAAAAACCTCTTTGGAACAATCATCTCAACCCTCCATTTAAATAAGGTTATAAAATCTTTTGGAGGGGCCTGGGAATTTCCCAAGAGTAAAACTATTTAACTTCACGGAAGATTAGACTTTATTGTCTACCATGTTGGAACATCACCTCACGAATGACAAAGCCACCTGTGTGTCAGTCATCCTCAATACCAGACACCTGCATTTTAGCGGTCTGCGTTAGCGCCATGGCATTCACAATGCCCAGCTGTTGTCATCAGGTGTGACTCCCAGGGACCTATGTGATGGGCGCAGGGGTTTTCTGGGCCACACCATTTCTGCAAGCAGCTCACCAAGTCTTCCTTCTGTGGAACCGCGACGTGCGCTCCATGCACCAAACTTTGGGTTAGCAGGCGAGATCTTACTTAACCTTTCGCCACCAGGGCACCTTGAATGATCACAGCATCGGATTAGGTGCCCTGGTGACTCAGTAACAGCTTCGTCTTCTAATGGAAAGGTTGGTGGTTTGTATGCATCAAGATGCAGCAATCTGCTCTCAAAAAGACAACAGCTGTAAAACCCCATTGTCACACGTGGCGCATTCTGCACCAACACTGACTCGGTGGTACTAAACAAGTGTACTCATGCTTGAGCACTATGCAGTCAAATGAGAGAAATATATTTATTTTCCCTACACATGAAAGTTAGGGTACTTTATATTTCTTTGTGCACCTAAGGTGGACAGGGGCAAGCAGATAATAGATTACAATTCCATATCAATGTAAGAACCACTAATGATAATATAAATGTCTAATTTGGTCTCTGCCACTTGGAGTTTATAAAACCTTAGTGGATTTAGGCCTTAATTACCTTAAGTACTATAAATTTCCCTACTTGCCCTCACCTATTTAAGGGGCCCTGGTACTGTAAGAGGTTACATGTTAGATGGCGAATTACAAGGTCATGAGTTCTAGCCCACCAGCAGCTTCAAGGGCAAAAGATGAGGCTGTCTGGTCCCATAAAAACATAACCCTCGGAGCAGGTCTATTCTCCTCCATAGGTCACATTGAGTTGGAGTCAACGCAATGGCGGTGGGTTTGGTTTTGATCCACATATTTAGGATCAAACCAGAGTTATTTTTCTGATGTGAATGTGGGACACGACACCCAGTATGGATATCTAATAACTCACTGAATATACCATACCTGTTTGCTTGATTTTGTTTGTTTAACTGCCTCTGAGTTGATTGTGGCACAGCTCATGGGAACCCTATGTGTGCAGGGTAGACCTTTCTTCAAAACCACCTCTGGGTGGGTTTGAACTGCCAAGCTTTCAGCTAATTGTGAATCACTTAACTCAAACCTTAGAGCTTAGAAAGGAGGGCTGGGCTTGAGACTGGAACCTAGTAAAGCATATATGTGAGGCTGCAGTTAGGACAGCAGGAGGAAAATATGGATAAGCAACAGAATTCCTAGTGTCATCATTTAGATCAGTGGTTCTCCACCTTCCTCAGGCCGCGACCCTTTCATACAGTTCCTCATGTTGTGGTGAAGCCAACCATAAAATTGTTTTTGTTGCTACTTCATAACTGTAATTTAGCTACTGTTATGAATTGCAATACTATGAATCTGATATGCAGGATGTAGTTTCATGGTTACAAATTGAACATAAAGCATAGTGATTCATCACAAAAACAATATGTAATGATATATTGAGAAATATTTATCTCTAATTACAAATAAATGAAATTTTGTCTTGAAGCATGGTGTAGCATGGGTAAAACTCTTCATGCCGGGTACTCATATGTGCATGTATCTGCATGTGGGCGGACCCGCCTGGAGACGGATAGAGTTGCTGTGTCTCGGTTCCTAAGACCCTTGGAAACGTGTTTTCCGGTGGTCTTAGGTGACCCTTGTGAAAGGGTCGTTCAACTGCCAAAGGGGTCTCCACCCACAGGTTGAGGACCGCTGCTTTAGATGCACATAGGAGGTTAAGGACACATCAGAGTGAAGGAGAAAAATCATCCTGGGGAAGGAATAAAAGACAGAAACCCGGGAGGGAGAGCTTCTGCAAGGGGCCCTTTCACACACTACTGGATTTCACACTGAATGCAGACACAGCTGGTGATGCTGCCAACCTAGTGTGAAGGTGAGTTAGAGAGAATGAAGTCAGCGTACAATGGCATGGCTCCAAGGGGAACAAAAAATAGGGGTGAGGGGCTAAGAAGCCATAGTGGAAGCAAAGGAAATGTGTGCAGAGTGACAAAGCAAGGGAGTCCTCTGGTGAGAGAATCATAAGCATGTTTTTGGGTTGAAGTGAAAGATCTGGGGGGCGGAGAGATCAAGTTATGGGACAGAAAAAACTACTGAAAAATCAAGGAAGAGAGAAAGAAGGATCGAGAGCATCTGAAAAATTGTATTTGGATTTTAGATTTGAATATAAACAAAGGAGTTTGAGTATCTATCATCAGCACATTTTAAATATTGGCAATATTAACGTAAAGGCTTGATAAAATGTTCAAAAGACAACACAAAGGCCTTTTCATAGCACAAAAAGTAAACCATATAAAATACCACAAAATGAGTAAAATTTTGACTATAACAGCAGTAAGTTAGAAGACTCATTTTCCCCTATATAATTCAATCAACAAATTCTTCTGAATAAAGAATTAAAAGCCAAACTCATTGCCATTGAGTGGATTCTGATGCATATTTACCCCAAAGGACAGGGCAGAACTGCCCCCCTATGAGTTTCCAAGACTGTGACTGCCTACAGGAGAAGAAAGCTCCACCCCTTTTCTCCTAAGGAGCAGCTGGTGGTTTTGAACTGCTTACCTAGCAGTTAGCAGCCTACTGTGTAACTATTATGCCACCAGTGCTCCTTAAAGAATTGAAAGTAGGTCATAATTTAATTACAGACATAATAAAAGTAGTAAGACTGGACAATTACCCTATTAGAATTTCCATTTTCTATCTCAAAGTCATAAACCTTTTTTAAAGTCCAAAAATTTCTGGACATCCAAGAATCAAAAAGGGAAAAAAATCTAAACTTTGAAAACTGTAATAAAAATTTTCCATGCAGCTGAAAATTAAGTGTGCGGAGTTTACCAAAGGCAGCACACATTGAAGTACATGCAATACCTAACTTCTTCTTGTGCCTACAATGTATCAGCATGGGAGTGGTGACAGGCCACAGCTGAGGAACTTTGGAAACCACTGATTACAGGTTTCCTTTTTCTCCAAGATCCTGTCATCCTGAATACCACAGCGGCCGCAACATTCCTCCCCGCTCCTTCTCTAAGGAGCCTGGGTAGCACAGTGGTTTAGGGCTCGGCTGCTAACTGAAAGACTCCATGCCGCTGCTGCTCCGAGAGCGAGCGATCACGTGGCACTGTCTCGGTCAAGACTAGGCCCTGGAAACCTGGCGCAGTGTTCTGCTCTGCAAGGTCGCTGTGGCTGGACCTGACTCAATGGCAATGGGCTGAACCATTCTCTAATCTTACCTCAGTCTCAGGCAGATTTAAGATGGAAGAACTCTGACTAAATTTATACAATTTCTTACTTTGAACCTGGACTTTTAAAAAGCAAGGATGGGTAGAGTCTTTTTCTCCCTGTAAGAACTCATACTTTGGTTTGAAACTAAGAGAAATGGCTCTGGAGCAGAAGCCGGGCCTGTGGGACTCTGGGGCTGAAAATCGTGGTCTGTAGTCCAGGACAAGGAGGTGTGACGGGCTCTTTGGTCAGGTTCAGTGAGCAGTGCTGAGGCTGGCCTCAGGCTGACTCCTGCCTTGCAGAGGCGGCTAAAACAAAGCTCGGAACTTAACCCAAGTGTAGCAGCTTCCAAGAGCTCATGGAAGGAATGATTTGCTTTTTAAAAGAACAAAACAATTAAGCAGATACACATTAAGAAGAGATGCAAATACTACATCCTGGAATTGAAACCTAGCTATTTAAACAAAAAGTTCAGAAGAGGGGATAATTTTCTCCCGAGGTGAGAGAGTCAGTGAACTAGAAAATGTTTGTCTCTCATAGGGACCATGGCTTGAGTCTGGTGCACCTTAGTTCTCAAAACGAAGTCTTGGTTTGTCAATGCTAAACGTTATGTGCAGCAGACGTGCCCGATTGAGTTTGCTGTTTGATGTCTTAACTGCTGCTTCCATGAATACTGACTGTGGATCCAAGTGAAATGAAATCTTTCAAACAGAAAACCAGAACTAAGAAAATCACACTGAAAGTATCAGGGAAAAAACTAAGATGACAAAAAAGAAAAATAAATGAAAATCCATGGACGGCAAAGAGGCTGCCATATGTGTCAGGTAGAGTCCTTCATACGGAGGCAGGGCGGCAACGTTGAAAGAAACAGCTGACAAGTTTGTAAGCGTGAAAGAGAAGGGTCTTCAGGCTGAAGGCGCCAACAGCGGGAAGCAGGAAAAACAGAAATAGCACCCTGTATCTAGACATGAAATAGTGAGACTGCCAGGACAATCTAATCTAACAAGCAATGTGGCAAAGGGAAAAAAGATTTCTAGCAAAGGATGACAATTCAATGGAAAACACATTTTACACCAGCACCAATAAACATCAGAAAGCAACGGAAGCGGTAATATCTTCAACCTGTCAAAAGATAGTAACTGTTTGTCTAGAACTGTCTAGCTAAATTAGCATTCAATAGTAATGATGATATTAAAATAAGGTGACCAGACGTCCTGCTTTTGGTGGGACAGTCACAATTTTTAACAACTTTCCCACGTCCCGCGGCATTTTAAAAAGTCCTGATTTTTGGAAAGAATTCACGACAAGCTAGGGTATATGGTTTTCAGCTGCCATGTGGCTATTTCACCAGGATATGAGTTTTATCAACGGTGTCCTGCTTTACCAATGTTAAAATCTGGTCACCTTATATTAAAGTACAAAAGAGAGAATTTGCCACATGTGAATCCCTGCTTTAAAAATAAGGATCTACTTTAGTAAAAGTGAATCCTCAGGGAAAGGGTCTGATGCAACAAATAATGCTGAGTAAAAATTACTAAAGCCTTGTGGGAAATCAATATGAATTACATAACTAGGCAACCACAGCTCACATTATGAAAGAAAACATTTGGTAATCAGACCTCCAACAGAGGACCAGAATCCAGAATATAATGAGTGTTTACAACATCAGTCAAATAATGAAATGTTTCAAGTTGGTCAAAAGATCTGACTAGGCATTTCTTTAAAAAAAAAAAACCCCACACATACATACACACACACAACGATCAATAAGCACAAGGAAAGCTGCTCAGCTGTAGTCATTATTGCTGCTTGGCTTTGACAGAGGCAAACTGCCCCACTGGGGTTCCTAGGCTTTCCCCTTTACAGGAGCAGATCGCCAGGCCTGCAAGGCTGACCTTTCGCTTCACAGCCAAGCACTGGCCCACGGTGCTCCCAAGGCTTCTCTCCCTCCTTCGTCACTGTGGTTCGTGCTGTCAAGTCAGTGCGGACACAGAGCAGCACTACAGGCAACAGAACAAAACACTGTGCGGTGCTGAGGTTCGGTGTCAGCCTCACAATTGTGTGTGAGCTCCTTGTTGCAGCCACTGTGTCAATCATCTAACTGAGGGCCTTCCTCATTCGTCCTGAGGGAAACAAGCATCGAATCTGCAATGCGACACAGTTCATACCCACGAGGGAGTTATCATGAAAACAGAACAAGGACTACTGAAGATAAAGAGAAATTAATCTCCTTCCTCATTGCTGGTGAGAATGTAACAGGGTGTGTGTGGTACAGCCAGTTGGGAAATTAATTTGACAGGTCCTTAAAAAGTTAAAAAGAGTTACTGTGTGACGTAGCAATGCCACTCAGATACTTATCCAAAGGAGGGAACACTTAAGTCCAAAGACTTATAAAGAAATGTTCATAGCAGCATTATTCCTAATAGCCAATGCAGAAATAATCCAAATACCTGTCAAATGGTGAACAGATACAATATGGCATATCCTTATTAATTGGATTTTGTTTAGCTATACGAAAACCAATTTCAAGTACCGATATACTGAAGACCAAAATGTTGAAAATTCGTAAGACACATTGAATAAAATACTGGGAAAAACAGCTTTAAGAACATACTATAGAATAGTTCCTAAACAAGTTACAAAAAGCAGAAACCACTAGTCTGTAGCTGATTTTAAAGGACGCCATTGTTGTTGCTGGGAGTTGACTCTAACACATGGCCACTGTTAGAAATGACGTGGGTCCCTCAGGAACGTGTGCAATAAAATCCTTACCCATATTTGTCGATGTAATCCCAATTAAGAATAGGGCAATCTTTGTTATGCTAATAAGGCTAAATCAGTAATAGGGTGTGTCTTAAACCATTACCTTTAAGAAACAGACCGAGATGGAAGACACCCAGCCTACCAGATGAAGTGGAACAGAAATGAAGAGACCAGGAGCTGTCTCCTGAGAGGAGAGCCTTCCTCTAGAGCAGTGGTTCTCGACCTCCCTAATGCCATGACCCTTCAGTACAGTTCATTATGTGTGGTGAGTTAGTTTATTGTGCCAACCTGGCCCATGAACACATGTGGGGTTAATTGAAGGGCAGAGGGATAAATGGCTCAGTGAGCCTCACCTTTCTAGTTCTCGGGTCTCTTACTTTGTGATAGTTGGACTAGGGTGCAGCGGCCTTAGCCAGTTCCCTGCTTCAACAGACGAGGCTCACTTCCTGCAAGACATCCCTGAGAAGTCACATGGACCTACTCCGATGCAGCCTTGGGTGCTGGAGCACCTGTGTGGACACCCCTGCCAGCGCTGAGATGCTTACACATTCACTGACTCAGCTTTCCTCCTGTAGTTGGCATCGTTGCATCTGTTTTGTGAGATGGAGAAGGGCTTTGTGGATTGGTGTTGGACATATGGGTTAATGTTGGACTTGTGGGCTTGGGCAGCACTGGGTTGGGATGTTTTCTTAATGGACACTTAACCTTTATATAAAACTCTCTTATACATGAGTTTCTGTGGATCTGTTTCTCTAAAGTACCCAGATTAACACATGTGGTGACCCCCCCCAACCATAACATTATTTTCGTTGCTACTTCATCACTGTAATTTTGCTACTGTTATGAATTGGGCAACCCCTGTGAAAGGGTCGTTCAACCCTCAAAGGGGTCGCAACCCACACGTTGAGAACTGCTGCCCTAGAGCCAGAATTTTAGACTCCTGCTGTGAGAAAAGACATGTCTCTTGTGGTGTTTCTGTTAGGGCAGACATGCTACGAAGTCACATGCAGTCGTCGTGTGTGTTGTGAGTAAAACCACACTCCACGGGGGTTTCCAGGCTGTCACCTTTCTGAAGCAGACCACCACACCTTACTTCTGAGGCTGCCTGGGGTGGGTCTGAACTGCCCATCTGTAACTCAGTAGTCCAGCACTGGGGGCCCTAAAAGACATCACAAACAAGCTTAAATGCAAAGGACCAACAAAAGATTTTTACAACATCTAAAACAAAACAGAATATCCAGAATACAGAAAGGACAGGGAAAAGACAAGCAAACCCCAAGAAAAATGGCCAATCTTCTATGAATGAAGGAGACACCTGATTTTCACCAGTCATCAAGAAAATGAAAATTGGAAATTATTTCCCCTGAAACTAGGAACTTTTTCACATCTGACAGTACCAAGTGTTGACTGAAATATAGGAAAAGGGAACCTCACATGATTTTGGAAAGAATCTGGCACTGTCCAGCAACGGTTGTACGATGTCTGGCCCAGCACTTCCACTTTCAATTTCAACAAGAATGGCTACTGCCAACATTTGGGGGGGTTCCTGATAATAGGAAAAACTGGCAATCATCCAACTGCCCATTAGGAGACCCCACCACACCCAGAATGGAGTAGATTCTGACTCGGAGAGACTCTGCAAGGGCAGAGAGGATCTGCCCAACCAGGTTTCCAAGGCTATACTCTTCAGAAAAGCAGACTGCTACATCTTTCACTCATGAGCAGTTGGTGGGTTCAAATCACCGGCCTTTCGGTTGGCAGGTGAGCGCTTTAACCGCTGCAGCACCAGGGTTTCTTCATGAAGGAAGATACATAAATTGTATACTCATTTACTAGCAGGTAAAAGGAATAAATAGAATCTTATTAAAAACAGTGGGAAATGGAAACAGATTGCACAGCACTAAGTACAGCACGATACTGTCCATATAAAGCATTACTATTAGTTATGGGTATACAATTATGTAATAGTTATAAAAATATGGATTGGCAGCAAAGCAAATTCATAAGAAGAGTACCCTTTGGAGAAAGAGATAGGAGAGGAACAAAGATCCAAAGCTAGATGTAAACATTTATTAATTGTGGATAGTGAGGACAAAGATGTTCTTAACTTTTTACTTTTTAAGTAAAAAAGATATAACCACCACATTTTTTTTTTTTTTTAAAGAGTGAGAAACTAGCAACTCCTAGAAATCCTGCTAGGGCAGGTGATTGCTTGACCAGAGCCTAGCAGCTGTCCAGTAGGAGAAAATGTTTGACTTAATCAATCAATAAGAAATGATGGTTCTAAAAGTCAGCTCAAGGTTGAAAACAGCTTCTGTCTGAGGGAGAACTGAAAATCAAACAAAAATCCTTGTCTTTGAGATAGAAAGCTAGAAATCTGGACTGTCAGATAGTAGTAAGCATTAAGTGGGGTGGGGGGCAGGCAGGGAAGAGGGTAGCAAAGTCTAGGAGAGGGTTACAATGCTCTATAGGAAGTCTAGAAGAGCTCTGACGGTAAACTAAGGAATAAGGCATTGAAGGGACAGAGGGAGCCAACAGTTCCCCAGATGACTGGGGGAGACTTTGGTTACATGGCAAAGCTCCTGAGGCTAACGTAGGTTTGGTACTTCGAATGAACTGCAAGAAGGCCAAAGTCAAGGAAAGGAGAAAAAATGAAGCTTGGCTTTTCCTCTGAAGTTCCTTTGAGCAGAGGAACCGCATGGTCTAACCTGGGTTAGATCTAACTGGGATCATAACAAGCTAAGGGTAAGATTTTGAGGAATGTTATTCCAGAACATTTCATTGTGTTCATTTGGAACTTGTACAAAGACCAAGCAAGAGGCAGTCATTGGAACACACAAAAAAATGCTTTGTTTTAAAAGGAGCAATGGTGTGTGCTGGAGTGTATCATTTCATCACACTCATTCAATCTATATGCTGAGCAAAGAATTCAAGAAGCCGGACTACATGAAAAAGGCCGGATCAGGAGCAGAGGACGGCTCATCAACAACGTGCCGTATGCAGATGGCACAGCCTTGCTTGCTGAAAGCCATGAGGGCGGAGCACTACAGCATTCAACATGGGTTACGGAACATAAAGAAAACAAGAATCTTCAAAATGGGACAATAAAAAAATATCATGATAAATGGATAAAATATATTCTTTGTCAAGGACTTCATTTTACTTGGATCCATAATCAATGCTCGCAAAAGCAGCATTGATTCAAGAAGTCAAAGAAATCAAATACATACAAGGGGATACTAAAAAAATAAAAAACCGGACTTGCACTGGGCAGCAGAGCGCTCGTAGCACGCATCTTTCCTGCTGGAGGAGCTTCAGGCAACGGAATCTGAGTTAATGCACCCAGTGGTGTCTCCAGGGAAGTTTCTTTCTGGTCACAGTGAGTTTTTCGTAAAAGCAGTTTCACTTGAACCTCGTTTTTTGTGACTTAAGAGAACAGCATGCAGCTGTGAAATTTTGTTTCCTGCTCGGGAAAATGTCGCAGAAACTGTTGTGATGTTGAACACAGCTTACAAAGGACAGCGCTTTGGGAAAAACTCAAGTGTATCTGTGTTTTTCTTGTTTCAATAAAGGTGAAATGTCGATAGGTAACACAAAATAAAAACCTGGGTGAGATCAGAAAATTCTTCAAAGTGGAAATTTCCTTGAATTCCCTAGACCACAGGTTATAAATTTTTAGTACTATACAACAGGTTGTATAATAGAAATATCTGAGCCATATGTGTAACATTTTTTAGTTTCCATATTTTATAAACAGATACCATTAATTCCATAATATATTTTATTAAACCCAGTATCTCCAAAATACTATCAATTTTGGTATACAATCAAAACATTACTGTGATGTATTCTATCTTTTTTTCTTTCTTTCACATTTCATCTTTAAAATCCGGTGTCTTGGGGCACTACCCCACCCACGGGGAGGGTAGTGTTTATATCTCCACAGGGAAGGAGGGACCAGACTTCAACCCAGTGCCCAAAGGTGTGAATGCAACATTCCAGCTTAGAATAGGGAACCAGTGGAGAGGTCTGGGGGGCTGGCCCTAGTCCCAAATACTAAGTGGACACCTGCCCCTCCCCCCAGAAGAATTTATTTCAAAGGACTGCATTGAATCTGCAGCTCCCGCTCCCGGAGAGGGACATATCTGATCGGAGCACACTGGAGCAGATGAAGGGGGAGGAGGAGAGAGTGGAGCACATCCTGGCCCACCAGGTCTTGAGGACAATAACCCCAATTAGAGCTGCCAGTCCAGAGAGAGGACCACATGGCCAGCCCCACTATGAGACATGACACCCCTCACTGACCCATGGCCCTGCGGGGGACAGTACCCTAGACAGTGTGGGAATTGCACCTGATCTGATCCCTCCACACCTAGGCAAAGCACTGGGGGAGTGCAGTGGAACAGCAAGGGAATGGAGCAGCAAGGTCCCCAGGAAATGCTGAAGGTGGACTTTGGGGCCAGGGCGTGGTGCCCCAACGGACTGGACTGGAAAACACTCCTAAAGGCCAACAAATGATCCTTGAACTAACTACAAGCGTTTCTTTCTTGTTGTGTTTTGTTTTGCTCTTTGTCAGTAGTTTGTTGTTGTTATTTTGTTATATATTGTAGCTTGGTTTTGCTCTGTCTTGTTTTTGTGCATGCTATTGTCTCCACCGGTCTAAATAAGATAAGCTAGATGAACAATCTGGAGGAGAAAACAACGGGTCTGACATTTCCGGGGGGACATGGGATAGGAGGAGGTGGGGGGAAAGGAAGTGGTGTTAACAAACGCAGGGACAAGTGATCCAAATTGGTGGTGAGGTGGGTGTGGGAGGCCTGGTAGGGAGTGATCAAGGGTAATGTAACCAAGAGGAATTGCTGAAACCCAGGTGGAGACTGAGCATGATAGTGGGACAGGAGGAAAGTCAAGGGAAATAGAGGAAAGAGCTGGGTGGCAAAGAGCATTTATAGAGGTCTAGATAAAGACATGTACATATGCAAATATAATTATATATGAGGATGGGGAAATAGATCTATGTGCCTGTATTTATAGTTTTAGTATTAAGGTAGCAGAAGGACATTGGGCCTCCACACTCAAGTACTCCCTCAATGCAAGAATACTTTTTTCTATTAAATTGGCATTCTATTATGCTCACCTTCCGGACACAACCACTGAAGACAAAGCAGGCGAATTAAGCAAATGTGGTGAAGAAAGCTGATAGTGTCAGGCTATCAAAAGATATAGCGTCTGGGGTCTTAAAAGCTTAAGGGTAAACAAGTGGCCATCTAGCTCAAGAGCAACAAAGCCCACATGGAAAAACACATCAGTCTGTGTGATCACAAGATGCCGAAGGGATCAGTTATCAGGCATCAAAGAACAAAAAATCATATCATTGGGTGCACACCTCCATGACACAATCGCAGAGGACAAATGGGTGCATAAGCAAATGTGATGAAGAAAGGTGATGGTGCCCGGCTATCAAAAAGGTATAGCGTCTGTGGTCTTAGGCTTGAAGGTAAACAAGCGGCCGTCAAGCTCAGAAGCAACAAAGCCCACATGGAAGAAGCATACCAGTCTGTGCGATCACAAGGCGTCTAAGGAATCAGGTATTAGGGATCATCAAAACAAAAAATTCTTACCATAGTGAATGAGGGGGCGGGGGGGAGTGTAGAGTGGAGACCCAAAGCCCACTTGTCAGCCATTGGACATCCCCTTGCAGAGGGGTCTAGGGGAGGAGACGAGCCAGTCAAGGTGCAATGTAGCAACGATGAAAAACACAACTTTCTTCTAGTTCCTAAATGTTTCCTCCCATCCACTATCATGATCCGAATTCTACCTTTCAAGTCTGGCTAGAGCAGAGGATGTACACTGTTACAGATAGGAATTAGAAACACAGGAAATCCAAAGTGGATGATACCTTCAGGACCAGCGGTGTGAGTGGCAATAACGGGAGGGTAGAGGGAGAGTGGGTTGGAAAGAGGGAACAGATTGCAAGGATCCACATGTGACCTCCTCCCTGGGGGATGGACAAGAGAAAAGTGGGTGAAGGGAGATGTCGAACAGGGAAAGGTATGACAAAATTATAATTTATAAATTATCAAGGGCTCATGAGGGAAGGGAGAGGGGGAAGCAGCGAGGGAGAGGGAAAAATGAAGACTTGATGCCAGGGTCTTAAGTGGAGAGCAAATGTTTTGAGAATGATGAGGGCAATGAATATACAGATGTGCTTTACACAATTGATTGTGACAAGAGTTGTATGAGCCCCTAATAAAATGATTTTTTTAAATAGGAAAAAAATAAACCTTCAAAAAATCTATTTTTTGAAGGTCTATTTTACCCTTATAGCACATTTCAATTCAGATGAACCACATTTCAAGTCAACTTCCAAAAAACCCAAACTCACTGTCATTGAGTCCATGCTGACACATAGCCACCCCATAGGACAGGGCAGAACTGCTCCTGTGGGTTTCTGACTCTCTTTACGGGAGTAGAAAGCCTCATCTTTCTCCTGTTTTCAAACTACTGATCTTGTAGCTAGCAGCCCAACATTCAACCACTACACCACCAGAGCTTCTTTGGAGTCAAACGAGTGGCTCACATATTGAACAACAGAGCTCTAGAAAATACTCAGCAATGACAATAGAGGAGCCGTGGCGGTGCAGTGGTTGAGAGCTCAGTCGCTGTTTCTGTTATCTAGAATTTCCACAAGTGGGTGGTCACCAACCCATAGAAGCTTGGTCTCCCAGTTTCGCAGGCTGGATGTCGGAGTGCAGAGCACTGGCTCCAGGGGCGTTTCCTGGTGATGGCACAACACTGCAGGAAGGTCTTTAACTATAATGTCTGTGGGACCTCCACTCCTTGGAGATCTACCTGTCTTGACACCAATCTATATGCACCTGTTAGGTTTTCAGTGGATGGACTCCAGGTCCAATGGACCCAATCAGCTCCTGACTCTTTCTTGGAACTAGTCAGATCCCCCCACTTCCTTTCACCTCTCGTAAAATAAAGGTGATACCAGCGGCACATACCGTTGCAAATGATTGGCTGACCACATGAGATTACATCATCAGCGATAATAATAACCTCAGTAAATAACAGCCATGCCACTGAGAGTCATGTTCCATGACAGGTGCTAGCCCCAAGGTTGGTAGCTCTGAGAGAGAAAGATGCAGCAGTCTGCTCCAATACAGCTTTACAACCTTAGGAACACAATGGCCAGTTTTTCTGGTTCTTTGAGCTGGAATAGCTCAAGAGGAGTAGATTTAATGACAATAATGGGAACCACATGGCTGTTTGGAGATCTAGGAGAAGGCTTTATCTTTAGTGCCCTGGGATTACCTAGGATTCTTCTAAGGTTTGATCAAGTGGAAAAGCGCACACACACGCACACAGATGCAAATTTCTTGGTTCCTGTAATAAAATTTAGTCACATGCAAATAAGTAACATCTATTCCTTCCTTGAGAGCAATGAAGGGAGGTGCTTCAAGGCACTGCTGAAATAAAATCTGATATTTACTCATTTGTTCAACCAATTATTTAGTAAGTCTATAAAGATGGCAAAATACTTCTAATTTGTGGTAGGTAGCACAATGGTTTAAAAACTCAGCTGTTCACCAAAAGGTCAGCAGTTCAAACACAAAAGTTACTCCTTGAGAAAAGATTATGTGGCAGTGAAAATTTACAGCTTCAGAAACCCTATGGGCGAGTACTAATCAAATCCATAGCAGTGACTTTGGTTTCTTTGTTTGGCTATAATGAATATAAGATATATAATAATGAATGAGATATGGTCCTTGTCCTAAAATATTGACAGTCTAGTCTAATGGGTGGTTAGACTTAACTAATATGCTATACAGAAACAAGAGATAACTTTTAATGTTATATAGCAGCACTAATAAAAATATAAGATGAATCAAAAATGCCTGCCATAGGGTCATTTAGATTTTTCTAGTGGCCACACACACACAACCCAAAACAGAAACAAATCAAATTAATTAGAATACTTTGCCCCAAACCAGACCCACTGCCACTGAGCTGATTCTGACTTGTCGCTTCTATAGGGTTTCTGAGGCTGAAACCTTTACAGGAGCAGAAAACCTCCCCTCCCCTCCCCCCACAGCTGATGGATGAGTTTGAACCACCAACCTTGCAGTTAAAAGGCCCAACACTTCACTGACAGTGCCACCAAGACTGAATTTATCCATATGTTCAACATATCATTGTCTCAACATGTAAATAATATAAATGTTACAGAGCTATTTTACATTTGCTTTAATGTCCTAGGAATTGTGCATACTTTATATTTATATAATATCTTAGTTTGAAGTGCATTGAACAGCATAGGTACACAGAATAAACCTTTTCTTTTTCATTTTTAGAAAAAACTGTCAGGAATTTGGACGTTACAGCTAGAAGGCAGAGAAGGAAGAGTAGAGATGGAACCGTGAAGATGCTCATCAGAGAAAGGGAAGGAGAGAAGCAGAGGAAAGATAACCGGCGAGGCGGGTGGAGAGAGGATCATCGAGTAGGACACAGCACAAACGGAGGGCTTCACTGGGGGGGAAGAGGGCCACCGTGTTCTTTGAGACAGGTAGAAGAGCAGGCAGAATTCAATACCAATACAGGTAATTTGGGCGAGTGGGTGTGTGTAGAAAAATAGGTTGAGCTAGTTTAAGTGGCAAGCAAATGGTTTGAGAATGACAAGGGCAATGAAAGTACAAATGTGCTTTACACGATTGATGTATGTATGGTTTGTGATAAGAGTTGTATGAGCCCCTTATAAAATGATTAAAAAAACACACACTCTAAAACATGGGGGAAAGAGACTCTCCTTTTCCCATAAGGCCATCCATCCCGGGCCCTCTCATCACGGTCACCATGACAGACTGGGAGGGGCTACATTTGGGGTACAGCGGAAGAACAACTCCCCTAGGAAGCCTCTGTAGAGCCATTCTCCTGTCACACTCACTCTTTCAAGCTTTCCTTTGGACTGGTCATTCTTGAGTTTTGCCACTTTGCTTCAAAACACAGATGCAATCTCAAGGATTCCTTCTTTCCGATCCTCCTATCTTCAGCAAGCATGCCCCGTGTCTGCTGTTTCAAGCACAGGGTGAGGCACTGAGCACTCAGAGATAACTGAGGCGTGTTTATCATTGTTGGGGCATACACAGGGCCTTTTGAGAAATGGTATTACATCGGCTTCTTAAGAAGACTCTTCACCCAGCCTCTCCCATTCTGCAGGTCCCTGTGTCCTCACACCCAGGAGATGGCTCAAGACTGAGGAACTCGAGATGGGTGGGCTGCGGGCCCCATACCACGCCGCCTACTCGCAGTCCACCGTGACCAACATCCCGAGTGAGCCCCCGTGCCCGACCACATCGTCTGGCCCTCTCCCGCACGCTCTTCCTCCACCGCTGCTGCCTGGGCTGCGTGGCTTCGGAAGATGGACGGAGACATGATCGGGGCCCAGAGCCACGCCTCCAGCGCCAAGTACCCGATGAGCATCTTCCCTAGGGTCCTCGGCCTGCTGGTTATCCTCAGCTTCATCGTTCTTCTCGCCACGGGCACAGCGAGGAGCTGCCAAGCCTGTCGCAGATGACGGGCCAGCAAAGCCACGAGCCACTGCACGAGCCCCGCCCTGCTGGACGACGAGGCCCCTGACCCCGGCCTGCCTGCCGCTATCGACGGCTGGTTGCGCATGTATCGCCATCTATCAGCACGCTCAATAAAGCGCCCCAGTGTATTTTTAAAAAAAAGAATACTAGTCATCGAGACTAGCAGGCAGGGTGCAGTAGAGCGAGCACCAATGAAGCACACTACTTTCCTCTAGTTCTTTAATGCATCTCCCCACTATCATGATCCCAGTTCTACCTCACAAATCTGGCTAGACCAGAGCATGCACACTGGTACAGATAGGAGCTGGAAACACGGAATCCAGGACAGATAAACTCTTCAGGACTAATAATGAGAGTAGCGATACCAGGAGGGTAAAGGAGAGGTGGAGGGAGAAAGGGAGAACAGATCACAATGATCTACACATAACCCTCTCCCTGGGTGAAGGGAGACATCGGACAGTGTAAGACATCAAAAATAATAATTTATAATTCTCAAGGGTTCGAGAGGGAAGGAGGGTGGGGGGAAATGAGGAGCTGATACCAAAGGCTCAAGTAGAAAGCAAATTTTTTGAGAATGATGATGGTAGCAAATGTACAAATGTGCTTGATATAATGGATGGATGTATGGATTGTGATAAGAGTTGTACAAGCCCCCAATTAAAAAAATACTATCCATCATTTAAGATATGTAGAGTCCACCCTGCATATGGCCAGTTTCTACATCCATGGATATAACCAATATTGGATTAAAAAAAGAAATTTTGGGAGGGAAAGTGGAGCAAATTAAGCAGCCAAAGCAATTCCTCAATGACAAAGAGGGAGCCCAAAATGCTATTTACATACCATTTAGATTATCCTATGTATTACATTAAAAAAAAACCTTGGTGGCACAGGGGGTTGTGCTTTGGCTGCTAGGTCCAAGGTCAGCTGTTCTAAACCACCAGCTACTCTCAGGGTGAAAGAGGAGGCTGTCTGCTCCCATAGAGTCACAGCCTTAGAAATCTAATGGAGCAGTCTGTTAGATGGCGTCACTCGAAGGCAGTGGGTTGTTTGTATGCTGTTTTGTTGTTGTTGTTGTTGGGTATTACTAGTAGAGATGATTTAAAATAAATGGGAGAATGTGTGCTAGATATATGCAAAATTACACTATTTAATGGAAG
This sequence comes from Tenrec ecaudatus, assembly GCF_050624435.1. NCBI lineage: Eukaryota > Metazoa > Chordata > Mammalia > Afrosoricida > Tenrecidae > Tenrec > Tenrec ecaudatus. The sequence continues at coordinate 24,482,578 of NC_134537.1, read as the reverse complement.
GGACTTGGGGAATCTCAGGATCGGCAGATAAGGAAACAATCCCCTGTGATCCTGAAAAAGATTTCCAATTAAAAACCTAAAGGCGTGCTGATCAGAACTTTCCAGATGATGGAAAGGTCCTACTCCAAGGTGGTGGCCAATAGCTACAAAATTTTCTTTCTTTAATTAAAATTTTAACTTTAATAGTCACACATAAATGCTACCAAACAGGTCTAAGTATTAGAATACGCCATGCAGGTAATGGCAATTCCACCACCAACAAGTCACTGTCATAACTGAAGAGTTATACACACAATATGCTGCTGGAAATGAGCATACTGTGAATAATATTTATACCAGAAAGACATGTGAATTTTCTCAACTTTAAATAACTTCTAACACTGTGAACCAGCAAAGAAAAAAAAAGGGGGGGAGAGGGAAGAAGAAAAATTTTAAAAGGCTGTTCCAATCTTTTTTTTCCACTCTACTTTCCCAAGGGAAAAACCAACCTGATTTTTCTCCTGTCAAGTAGTGAATATACTGTCGAGTTAAGGTATCAAACGTTTTTGTCTAGAAAAAAATTACTAGGGCAAAGGGCTTATTTAATAAAGTGGCAGCATGTCATTGACAGGATAATGAAACAGTTGGAAATCGGGATTCCTGTAATGAACAATGTGGTTGAAACACGCAACAAGGATCACGGGTGATGCTCAAGGAAACCCCACGGGGCGGGTCCCCTCTGTCGCCTGGGGTGGTTGTGAGTTGAAATCAACTCGAGGGCACTGACAACAGTGTGACATTAAGCAACCTTCCTCCTAGGTGCTTATCAACTTCTCTAAATTGTACCATTTATCTAAAATATCAAACTAAATCCATTGCTAAGAGACACAAGGATTCGATGCAATGAGCAATAAAAGTATACCGTATATACTCGAGTATAGGCTGAGTTTTTTAGCACATTTTTAATGCAGTTTTTGTAGTAAAATTAGGTGCCTCGGTAGATATTCTGGTTGGCTTATACTCGAATATATATGGTAATATACACTCTATTTGAATAATCCGTTACAGTAACTAGAATAGCTGTTTGTGACTCCAAAAACCAAACTCATTGCCATTTAGTTGATGCTGACTTATAAGGGCCCTGTAAGAAAAGGCAGAACTGCCCCTGTGAGTTTCCAAGCCTGTATTTCTTTACAGGAGTATGAAGTATGTCTTTTTCCAGCGAAGTGGCTGGTGGTTTCAAACTGCTATCCTTGCAGTTAGCAGCTGAAAGCATCACCACTAGGCCATCAAGGTCCCTCACTGTTTAAGACTGGGATAGTAACATGTTGTTGTTGAGTCGGTTCCAATGCAGAGCCAACAGAATGAAACACTCTCCAGTCCTGTACCAGCTTCACAACAGCGCAATGTTTGCTCCCAGTGTTTGGAGCCACCTCGCTGAGTCTCCCTCTTTTTCCACTGAATTTAAGTGAATAAACAACCTTAATCTGAGCTTCAAAGATCTTAAAAAACGTCTTGGCCATAACCAGACACCTTCAGGGAATGAGTCACTGAGCCTGAGGGCTTAGGGCCATATACTGGGGACACACAGGCCAACTGGCATAACGTAGTACGAGTTCCATATCCTACTTTGGTTAAGTAGCAAGTGGGGTCTTAAGAGCTTAGAAGTAGCCATGTAAGGTGCCACCGCTGGTCTCTCCTGGTCCAAAGCCAAGCAGAGTGAAGAATGGCGCCTGGAAGCAAATAATCACAGGGATCCTAGTCCCCACAAGGGAGATAGGAAGAACTACATGGGGTGGTGTCTGGCTCCCACTACTGATCCCTCGAAAAAGAATCACAACAGGAGGTAGAGGGGGAGAAAACTCAAAATCATCTTAAAGACCTGGCCTACTGGTTAGAGAGGCTGGTGGGATCCCTGAGGCTACCACCCTTTAGACACCATTTAAACCTGGAACTGAATCCCCACCCCCACGCCCCAGCCCCAAGGCTCAACTGTCAGCCAAAAGATCCACAGGCCTGCAAAGTGCTCATTAGAACAATCAACTAGTGAGATCAAACGGGCAGCCCTTGCCCAGTGATAAGCTTAGGACAGAGAGCAATGAAGGAGAAAGGAAAATGGAAAACACGGGGTGAAAGTGAGAAGAGTGTTAACAAACTGTGGGGATTACAGACACAAAATAAAATGTGTAGGAATTGTTGAAGTGAAACCAATTGGCTCGGTAAGCTTCACCCAATCACATAAAAAAAAAGAAATCTGATGAATCTGACAGTAAAACCGGTGAGGTAAGCACGTACAACATCAGAGGTCGCATGTTTCGACTGGGCACCTCCTTTTAACTTGTTAACCACCTCCGTGACACAGTTACCTCGACAATTAATCACACAACTTTGGGGCCTTCTATTCCATGACATACATTGAGAGCCCATTAGATTTGCCTAATGTGAAGATGTGTGTGGTTATGCAACCAGGATTTTATTCAGGGAAAGAAAAATACCCAACAATGAAAAGTAATGTCTTCATCAACTAGGAAAAACTTCAAGAGACTGTTTTCAAATCATCTTCCAACCACACTAAATAACCATCAGATAAAACAGCCTCTTACATATGCAGATAGGGGGAACGGAGAGCAGGAGGTCGGTAATAATTAACTCCCAGGGTCAAAACCTAAGTATTAAAGCAATATGGTTTTTAAACTACACCATTAGCTTCCACTCCTAATCAGACATATATCTGGGATATAATGAATTTACAATTAGCTAAAAATAGAAAATCCACATTTGTACCAGGGACTGGCAGGCAGTTCTAGCTTTATTTTTAAGAGTGAAACCAATTTTCTTTTTCAGACTGAAGTCTATTGCCAACCGAAGAACCAGAATGCTGTTTCTGAAATAACGCACTTCTAAGTCTTAAAAAATATGCTGTTCTAGAACAAGGAAAAAGAGGTAGCCATGCTTTTATTTTAGCCCCATAAAAATCTTCACCGTCTCTCTCACACACACACACATACACACACACACACACACACAAACCAGTTTCTGATTGACTAAGATGTATCGCTACTGTTTGAATTAGCAAATTAAAAAAAAACTGAATTGCAGAAGCACTCCATGGGATCTGGATATTACCCAGTAACAGGCCTCAAACATAAAGTTAAGTGTCTCAGGCAGGCGCCATTCGGTCCTTGATTGTCACTGTTGCTTCCATGCTGTAATTTGAGGGGTGGGTGACTGCACTTGCCTTGGAGGCGAGGCAGGTTTTTCTCTCTCTGAATTAATTCTGGGAAAGGCGGCGCTTTCTACATCTTCAATCATCTTTTTCCTAATCTCTCTGGACTCCAAAGGTGGCAAGCAATACGGAAAAGTTAACCACGGTTCCCGACCTCTGGTCGTTCAAACTGCCTTTGAAGAGGAGAGAAAACGTGGGGCTCCCGTTACAAAAGTTTCCCCCGGGGTGGTGGCGGGCAAGGGAGGAGGAACCGCGCACCTGTCCCAAAACAAGCGGGGGCAGTTCGAATGCTCCGGCTCGCCCGGGGAGAAACGCTGCCTTCGTGGAAGCCGGGGAGCCCAGCGAGGGCACTGCCCCCCGGTAATAATCAGCGCAGCGTGGAACTGTGACACGGCTTGCAACCGGTGACTCGCGCGGGCTCGTCCTCCCCGCCGCGAGCCACTTCTCACCGTCCTTCCTAGACCTACTTTTCGGCCGCCGTCCTCGCCCGGCCCCGCTGGAGACCCCAGCCAACCGCCGCGGGCGCCCGGGAGGGAGGAACCGGGAAGCGGGCGCAGGAAGCGGGCGGCCGCCCGGCCTGGGCGCCCGGCGGCGGGGCCTCGGCTGGTCCCGCGCCCGCGCCCGCTGCGGCCTAGCCCCTGCGCCCCGCCGGTGCCCGCCACCCGGGAGCCAGAGGCCGCGCGCGGGGGCGGGGGCACCTACCAGCTGCTGCCGGACCCAGCGCCACATGCCCGCGCCGTCCCGGCCCCGCGGGCCGCGGGGGCCGAGGGGCTGCTGGGGGAGGCCGACGAGCCCGAGGGGGGAAGCGGCCGTGCCCCCTCGGCCTGAAGTTCCGTGCGCCTCCGCCGCGGCCGCCACCTCACTCCGCGCGCCGGGCCCCCATCCCGCCGCGCCCAAGGTCCTACAGGCGCGGTCCCGGCGCCGCCCCCGCCGCCGCCAGGCGCTGCCGAGACCGTCGCCGCGTCGCAGCCACCTTCATTCTTGGCCGTTGTCACCCGAAGCACCCCCACTCCACCACCCCACCCCGCGTCCGGCCCCGCCCCCGGAGCCCCGCCCCTCCCGGGCCCGCCCCGCCCCTCCTGGGTCTGCCCCGGAGCCCCGCCCCTCTCGGGCCCGCCCCGGAGCCCCGCCCCCGGAAGTGACGGCCGCGGGTGCGTGGCCCGGGGACCCCGGCGCTCCCTTCGGCCTCTGAGCTCGCGGCCCGCGGCCCCGCTCCCTCCGATGCGGAGGTGGGTTCCAGTCGCTTCTTCGCAGCCTGCGGGTCTCGTGTTGCAGGTCTCCCCGCCCGCCCCCCTCCCTCCGCGGCAATCGCGCTCTCTGAAGTGCGTGGAGGTGATCGAAGATTATTCTTCGGGGGTCCCTAGTTTGGGGTACCTTAAATCGCCCACCCGCGGAACGCCGCTCTGCATCACGCGGCAGCGGGAGCTTGGTAGGGCAGCCTTGATCCCTGAGGGATTTGGATTTGGAGCCAGAGGGTGCAAGGCTCCTGTGCGTGGTGGAGCCTGGGACAGGGGTTCTGAGCGAATTGGGCAAGCTTTTCTGCCCTTCCATGCTTTCGATTGGACAGGTCAAGGGGGAAAAATGATTTCTGCAAAGAGTTGTTTGCTGTTAGCTGCAATCAAAAACGCCCAAGCAGCAGCTTGACTTAGGTAAGAAAAGGGCGTGGATAAACAGAGGTAAGAACAAATACGTCACTAGAGAGAGCAAGGTTTTGGCTTTGAAGGCTGAAATGAAATACCAGTTCTCGCTTTATCCAAAAGCAGCCCGATATACATCTTGAATGTTAGGTTATGCCCACATATGTCTGTGTGTTGTGGGCAGTATTTTTTTGCAGAGTGGAACCATATTTCGCCAGTCAACAGACTGGAGTCTAGTAAAACAAATGTAAATTAGATTAGCATGACTAGGCAAGTTATGCATATGTGCACAAGTTATACATATGGACAGTCTTTTCACTTCAGTAGGAATTCTCTGTTGTATAATACTTATCAAACACAACAGGATTTTTCCTTCAGTATATTTATGATCTATAAAAGTAGCACAGGAATTTTATATTATTAAAGTATATTCAATTTCAAAATACTGGGTGGATATATTAGCGGGAAAGGCAACCTTACTTTGTTCTGATCACCAAACGTTTCTTTATGAATCTAGAGGAGAGTTTGGGATAGATTTATTTATTACTTATAGTAATAAGATAAACAATCATTCATTGAGTACTGTGTGCCCCAGACCCTGTACCCTGCATTAATTTAGCCCTCCATTAACACTTTGAAGGAGATACTGAAGGAGTTTTTGGTTAAACAGTTAAGATGTGTCAATAAAGGATCCCATGCTAGAAGCACTCACTTGTCTCTGCTAAGAAACTTAGAAGACACCTGCCAACCATTCTGCAGATGGGAAGTAGGGACTCAAATTAAGCAATTAGCTAATAGTGACAATTGAGGGCTTCCAATGACAACTGAGGAATTCTTGACGCTCAGGTAACAAAGCTTAAACTTTGAAGAAATGTCAAGGAACAAAAATATAACCACGCCTACTTTGATTCATCTGCAAATGTCCAAATGCAAATTAGGCCTGGAAGCATTGAATTTATATGCCACTCATGCTTGGTAAAGGGCAGCGACGACAACAGAAGCTTGATGCAGTGGCTGCGTTGATGGGCTCAGACGTACGAACAGTTGTGAGGATGGCACAGGACTGGGCAGGGTTTTGTACACAGGTTTGCTGTGAGTCAGAACCGACTTGACAGCATCTGACAACAAGTTTGTCAAAAAAGAGAAATCTAGAGGACACTGTGCATCCTTTAACTGTACTACACATTTCCCACGGCGGAAGTGGGAGTGGAGTTGATTCTGTGTGCTGTGATAAAATGTCGTAGGAGGGACCTCAAGAGAATTATGTCAGATCACAATCATCGTTCAAACTGTCCAGAACAGAATGAACATTCACAGCACCTCTTTAGAGCGGTTCTACATACCTTACATGACTATCAGGGCAGAGGATAGCACAGTATTTTGCACTGAAAGTTATGATCCACTGATGAGTGACAAAATAAATCTGTCATGAGCCAAACCGAAACCAAACTCACTGCCATCGAGCCCATGCCAACTCATGATGGAGACCCTGCCTACAGGACAGGGTAGAACTGCCCCTATGGGTTTCTGAGACTAACTCTTTACAGGAGTAGAAAGCCCGATCAGTATTTTTAAAATAACAAAATAGAAAACATGCATACATCATGCCACTATCAATTCTGACTCATAGTGACCCTCTAGATCTGTGTAGAAATGCTCCTGTGAGTTTCCAAGACTATAACTCTTTACCAGAGTAGAAAGCTTCATGTTTCTCCTCAGAGCGGCTGATGTTTTCGAACCGCTGACCTTGAGGTACAAGTAATTTGAAGTAGTAAGAGATGGGGTTGAGTAAAGAAAAGCAGAGTATGGGGAGAGTTTTTGGTTAACCATAAGAGTTTACAGGAAACGCTAAATCCCTGGATTTATCCGAACGAGGAAACAGCATGATGAGATCGCAGTGTTAATCCATAGACATTCTACTTGCACCTGATAGGCTGCAGGGAGGAGAATGATCAGGGAAGAAGCGATAAGAGTGAAGCGTTGAGGTGACAATGCTGGTGAAGGAGCAGGAGAACACGCGCGGAAAGCTGTTCAGGGAAGACAGGGAACCTCAGGCGGCTCCAAGCGAGGTGACAGACACGCCAAGAGAATAAGCTTGCAGCATTACATAAACAACCACCAAGTTAATGGAAAATAGTTTCTGTTTGCCGAGTAAACGTGCTAATAGGATTCTATGCTAATTATACTTGTGAAACATATTCACACTCGGGGGGAAAAACAACCATCTGCATGATTCTCAGGCAGAACAGAACCACCACAAAGAGAGACGTTTGTCCTCATCAGGACATTTTGAGCCATCAGTGGGAAGTGTAGCTTGTGAGTCCTGATGGCGTAGTGGGTTACGCATTAGACTGCTAACCTCGTGGTCAGCAGTTTGAAACCACTAGCTGCTCCAACAGAGAAAGATGAGGCTTTTTAGTCCCATAGAGTTTCCTATCTCAGAAACCCAAAGGGGCAATAGGGCCATCATGAGTCAGAATGGACTGGGTGGCAGCGGGAATGTCAAGAGCAAGATTTATGGCTCATTCACTTTGGCTCCCATAATGTCTATCAATAATTTGTGACGTGAATAAGGTCACCACCCAATGAGCAGGTAGGGACAAACTACCCAGTCCAGGCGTATCACAGTAACATAGAACAAAGCATACTGGGTGATTTCAGTAGAACCTAAGCTGCACGGGAAGACCGGTAGTCATTATCTTTTAGACCCAGGCCACCCGCAGGTGTGTGCTTCTCCACTCTCGAGGGGCCATCTGACTGGAGGATACCGCCAATATGGTTCCCTCAATTGTTTCCATGGAGATGAAACCACCTGATAGGACTTGGAAGCTGACATAACTGTTTTTAAGGGGCAACTTTATACCTCCTCAAAATCATATGTTTAATCCACTTAAAAAGCAACTTGCTTCTGCTTAATTATCCTTCTAGGATTTCCAGACCAAACATTGGGCCACCATAATAAAGATTTTATAAAGTTGTTTTTTTATTTCAAAGTAGTAAGATTATGTTTTGCTACCTCTGAAGAAATTCACTAGGAAGAAATGTATTACATTTTTATAATACTTCTGGATTATTTCTCAAGCAGGTATCACTTACAAGCTAAGTTTGATGATCTCAGTTTTAATTTTCAGCTACCAGTGCTTACACAGACCTAAATTAAAAACCGCAGTGAGGGTTCAGACCTACAAACAGGACCTCCTGCTGGGGGAGTCCAAACTCTGTAAAACATGAATACGCTCAGCACTTCCCTTCCTCCTTATTTCTAAGTTGTTCTTAAATAGTGTGATATTACTTTGGGTTGGACGGAATATAGCATTATAGCTCCCATTTTCTAAAGGTCAGACAGATTAAAGTTATATACATTGATGGCTTGATTTCGTTTATCTTGAGGGAGTAGGAGCTTAAGTAGACAAGTGGCCTGTGATTGCATCATTAGCAGAAGGTTGATGGCCTTAGATCAGCTGCACCAGCACTAGAACTATTGGACCATCAATAGAAAGCCCACCCCGGGAGTCCTTGTGGCATAGTGGGTGCTAACCTCAAAGTCAGCAGTTGAAGACCCCTAACTGACCTCCAGCACTTAACCAGGGTTTGGTGACATGTAGGAGAAAACAACTAAGATTATTGAGCCTTTTAGAGTTCATACCACATTATCTTATGGGGTTATGAGGAGTTTTCATGATTAGCTATTTTATGAATGTTTAAAAATGACTCTATTATGTAGGTGTGTACTGACATCATCATAGATTTTCTAGACGACAATTATCACAGCCATGTTCAATAGCAAACTCTTTGGGGTTGCATTTACCTTTTGGTCTATATTAGAATGGATCCAAAATTGTTTTCTGAGGACATACTTGGGTTAGCCCACAGATATTTCTTCAGTTCCCCTTAGCTTTCTAAACTTTCATAACACAACATGAGCCCTATTCCAGTTCTGCTGGTGCTCAAAGCAAAAGAATACACCCTAGATTGCCAACACAGACTCTGCTTTGCAGTTTTAAAAATGATCATTTCTGGAGAACTTCTTGAAGACTATGAATTCTATTCACATGTTTTATTCATCTAAATTTTATCCTTCCAAAACCATAAGATCAAACTCACTGCCATTGAGCCAATTCCAGCTCATCATGACCCTATAGGACAAGGTAGAACTCCCCCTGTGGGTTTCCAAGACTAATTTTTTTAATCGTTTTATTAGGGGCTCATACAACTCTTATCACAATCCATACATACATCAATTGTGTCAAGCACATTTGTACATTCGTTGCCCTCATCGTTCCCAAAACATTTGCTCTCCACCCAAGACCCTGGCATCAGGTCCTCATTTTTTCCCCTCCCTCCCCACTCCCACCTCCCACATGAACCCTTGATAATTTATAAATTATTATTTTGTCATATCTTGCTCTGTCCCACGCCAAGACTAACTCTATACAAGACTAAAAAGTCTTGTCTTTCTCTTGCAAATGTTATCCTTAGACCAGTGATTCTCAACCTTCCTATTGCCGTGACCCTGTAATACAATTCCTCATGCTGTAGTGACCCCCAATCATAAAATTATTTCTGTTGCTACTTCATAACTGTCATTTTTCTACTGTTTTGAATCGGGAAACCCCTACAGGATGCCAGAAGAACACAAACTTGGTAGTAGTTGAAGAAATACAACCAGGCTGCTGTCAGAAACAGAATGGTGAGACTTGTCTTGCTTACTTTGTACATTTCACTAGAAAAGACCAATCAATAGAAACAGGCATCATGTGTGGTGAAGTAAAAGCTCTTCAGAACAAGGAAGACACCAGCCATGAGATGAATCAGCACAATAGCCACAATAATGAGAAATGGTACAGAACTGGGCGGTGGTTTGTTCTGTCGTACATCAGGTCACCCTGTGCTGGAACTGACCATGTCAGCTAAACCCAGCAATCACAGTGGTCACTTTTCCAAGCCTTCCCTTTATAACCATGAAATCCATCAGCCTATCTCCGAAATCTCAGAATATCAGGAGAAGCAGCTGACTGCTCAGGTGTGCCTGGATGCTGCCGATTGCCTCACATCGTGTTCTCTGTATGCGGGCTGAGATGTACTCAATTTACAGGACCCTCCTAAGCCATGACTCCGTGTGTGATGTATTATGGACTCTGTGCCTGTGCCTCTCATCCCATCTTGGAGGGCCTTCTCTACTATACTAATGGACAGGATGAGGGTGAGATTAAGGACTGACTTTAGTAAAGGGTCTCCATGAGTCAGGCTCTGCTGACAGTGAGTTTGGTTTTAGTAGAGGGTGTAAACTATGCCACGCCCTTGTATCCTTGGGGGTATCTTTGGACTCTACTAGAGGGTATGAAAGGAGCCCTCGTGGCATCCTGGTTATGATTTGGGCTGCTGCTAACTGCAGGGTCAGCAGTTTGAAACCACCGGCTACTTCTCAGGAGAAAAATGGAATTTTCTATTCCTGTGAAGAGTTAAAAGTCAAACTCACAAGGACGCTTCCACCCTGTCCTGCAGAATTGCTGTGAGTTGAAATCAACTTGATAGCAGTGAGTTTGGGGTTTTGTTTTAAGACTCGTTTACTAGAGGGTGTGACTCAACACACTGTCTTTTGTCTTCTTTGGGATTATGGTCAGCAGAAGACAAACTATAACTTCACCCAAGCCAGTCCTCAGGTTCTAAGAGCCAGTGGGGACTCAGAAAGAAGAGGACCATTGAGTAAGTAAATCCAAGATCTCTGACTGAAGTGGCTAGTCCACCAAGGCCATATGCACCAGAGACTGACGAATGAAGATCCAGACGAGCAGTACCGAAACCTTGGGTACCTTCTCCTCATCTGGTCTGGGACTGTGGGATGGTGAGACAGAGGGACAGGCAGGTTTCCCAGCCCCCAGAGGCAGCAGCCCAGGGACCACAGGGTTCAGAAGCTGAGGTCTGAAGAGAGACTTGCCTGCTGGCAGAGGAAGGGGGTTTCTGTGGACCGACAACTGTCACCTTTCTGTTTACTGATCCCGACTTGTGACAACCTAGTGACTTTCGTAATAAATCCTTTGCTCATGAGCATTGCCTGTGAGTTCTTTGTGACCATTGCAATGAATGGCTGACACTAGCAGAGATGGAGAGTGCCATAGGAGAAACAGTTGGTGTCTGAAGCGGCGAAGGAGGATGGGCCAGGGAACCCTGTCTGATCTCTGCTTAATGGCAAGAGGGAAGCCAGAGGAGGTGAGGGATGGGCCCCATGCTGATGGTTGCTTGGGTCTTCTGAAATTCCCATCCAGTCCCAGTACCAGGAATAGCTGTGCTTCTATTAAACAGCTAGGCTGTTCTATAGCCTTCTAAGAATTTGAATTTTGCAATTAAATGCACATCCCTGTGTTGGTTGTATCAAAATGCAGAGGCAGATTTGACTTAATTTTAGCAAGTGTCTAGACCCTACTTTGTGCATTTGGTGAGTTTCTTCAACCATGGTTTCTTCTTTTGGTGAATTCATTTCCTCATTATACTGTATGTATTTTGTAAGCCACCATCAATTGTTTTTGGTTGGGTTTTTTTGCATAGAAAAAATGAACATATGAGATATAATCACTCATCATTATAGCTCATGAAGATTAGTTTTAAGATGAGGTGAGAATGAGTCTGAAATCTAGTCTCGAGGAAATTATGTAGTTTACTTCTACTACCATTGCTTGTATATTTTCACTGCTGTATAATGACTATAAATGTTAATTTGGATGAGTAAGAGATTGACTAAATGAAAACAAAACAAAAAGCCAAAGCCAGGTGAGGCAGGATGAAAAAGAGGAAAGAATTGTGTGCAAGAAGGAAAAAGCATGTTAAGCCAGAGATAGAAGTTAGGAATTGTTTGTTAAGGTTGCAAGAAGTAGAACAGGCTGGAAGTCGAGAATTGAGAAACACTTGTTAAACAGAGAAAAGGTTGAAGACAAACAACAAACTGCACTGGACAAATCTACTTCAGCAAAGAGAACTTTAAACCATTAAAGAGCAACACCTTCCTGACATGGTCACTGAAAACAAAATGGGTGCATAAGCAAATGTGATGAAGAAAGCTGATGGTGCCCGGCTGTTACAAGATACAGTGTCTGGGGTCTTAAAGGCTTAAAGTTAAACAAGCAGCCATCTAGCAGGGAAGCAACAAAGCCCACACAGAAAAAGCACACCAGCCTGTATGATCATGAGGTGGCAATAGGATCAGGTGTCAGGCATCAGAAGACTCAAAACAAACAACCGTATCTGTTCAAATGAGGTGGGTCGGAGTGGAGACCCAAAGCCCATCTATAGACAATTGGACATTCCCTCACAGAAGGGTCACAAGGAAGGGATGAGTCAGCCAGCGTGCAGTATAGCACTGATGAAACACACATCATTCCTCTAATTCTTGAATGCCCCCCCACCCTATTGTCTTGAACCAGTCTACCTTACAAATCCAACTAGACTGGAGCATGTACACTGGTACAGATAAGAGATCTTCACACACAGACTCCAGGACAGATAAAACTCTCAGGAAGAGTAATGGGAGTAGTGATACCATGAGGGTAGGGGGAAGATGGGAGAAATGGGGGATCGACTGCAATAATGGACGTATAACACACACACACACACACACACACACACACACACACACCAGGGAGAGGAACAACAGAAACATGGGTGAAGGCAAACAGTGGATGGTGTACGATATGAAGATAATAATTTATTATTTGTCAAGAATTCACAAGGATGGGATGGTGTGGGGAGGGCAGGAAAAAGGAGCTGTTACCAAGGGCCCAAGTAGAAAGAAAAATTTTGAAAATTATGATGGCAACATATTTACAAATGTTTATAATTGATGCATGGATTGTTATCAGAGCTGTAAGAGCCCCCAATAAAATGATTTATTTAAAGAAAAAGAATAAAGAAAATGTCCTAAAACAACAACAAAAAATAAGAGAGCAAATCTATTACTTTGAGGAGTAAGGTATGGCTGGGGCCATGTTGTTTTCACTTGCCTACATACATGTGAAAGAAAGCTGAACAATGAGTCAGGACGACCATAGGAGAATCACTGCCTTTGAATTGCCAAGCTGGTGAAGAATATTCAAAGAACCATGGGCGGCCAGAAGAACAAACAAACCTGCCTTGGAAGAAGTACAGCCAGAATGTTCCTTAGAAGGGAGGATGGCGAGACTTGGTCTCACGCACTTTGAATATGTTGTCAGGAGGGACCATGCCCTGGAAAAGGACACCCTATTTGGTAAAGTTGAAGGTCAGTGAAAAAGAGGAAGCTCATCAATGCTAGGGATTGCTATGGTGGCTGCAACAACGGGGTCCCCATAATCAGGAGGACAGCACTGGAACGGGCAGTCTTTCGGTTGGTTGTGTGTAGGGTCACTCAAGTTGGTGCCAACTGGCAGGCACTTAACAGTTTGAAGATGCTACTGTATGGGCATCAGCAAGAAAGCTACCACTTGTGGGCTAGCCTAGATCATTTCATTTGGGTAATAGTGTAACCCGAAGGAAGAGTATGGGGACAGTGGTGATTCCATGGTAGAATCCTCGCCTAGTATGTGGGGTCCTGGGTTCAAGTGCCAGCCAGTGTCCCTCAAGAGCAGCTCACGCTCCACCCCCCACCAGTGGTGACTTGCGTGTTGCTGTGATGCTGAGCAGGTTTCCACGGGAATTCTCAGACGAAGACAGACTAGGGCGCAAGGCCTATGGCTCAACTGCTCAGAAAGAGAAGGGAAGCTTCAGCCAGTGACAACCCATTGCCTAATCCCGGTGTGCGTGTGATCACCCTGAGTCAGGCTGACGCAAGGGCAAGAAGCAACAAAAAGGAAGGCTGGAGGAGGCCCACAGGAAGGACTCCGGGGATATAACAGAACGCGACCAGGGTGTCGTCAAGTAGAACCATTGGCAATTCTGGGCAACAGGCAGGAAGCGCTTTGCTTCTTTAGTGCTCAGGAAGGTGGAGAGCAAGGCTCTGGGAAAGGATGGAGAGTGGTCAGACTGGTTTGGGATTAGTGGGAAGATTTTGCTACTGGGATGGGAACAGTGCAACCAGGAGACCATTCTCATTTTAATCAGGTGAGCGGTCTGGACCAGAGCGAGCTGCCATCTGGCAAAAGACCTAAGAGAACCCAGGGTGGATGAAATCTTTGGCTATCTCCAGCACGACGCAGGGCTTGGCATACGTTATGCGTTACAGAAAATTTGGTATAGCCATAAAACTGGACCAAGCCCAACTGGGCTGTTGTCTTTGTCCACCGGCCTGTGGTTGATATCATTTCTTATAGCAGACATGCACATTGTCTTGTGTATTTTTGACTGACTCTGGATGGGCCTGCTTCTGGGAATAACTCCCTGTGGAAGAAGAGGAGCCAGATGATAGGGCAATGGGCCTGGGCATCTCTTCTGTTCTCCTTCTGCATTCTCCCCACTGGGCTAGCTCTTCAGCACTTCAGTAAATGTTAGAGCCACGTGAAGAAATAGAGCAAGACATCTATAAACTCCAAAGATTCTGGTTGCAACTGTCACCACCGATGAATTCAGACAGAAAACAAAATAGAAGTCAGAAACAAACATTTACTTTTGCAATGACATAAAACGAATACATACACCTTTGAATAACTTTCATGATTTTCTTCTGCTTCAAATTCTCTCGTGTTTGCTGTTTTATGCTTTCTCTTTCTTTTTTTCCCCTTTTGAGTCTTTCTTTGCTGGTGGCCCAAGTAAGTACTCGAGTTGGCAGAGGAGGCAATTCTGCACTTTCACCCATTAAGCATTTCCACAGTGCTCCTTGCCTCTGCGGGCACTTTGTACTCTGACAATCATGTAATGAAGTGTTGTAATCTGTTTAATGTCTGCGTTCCCCAGGAGACTGTCATTCTGGAGGGCAAGAGCTCAAGTCTGTGATGTCCCCCAAGAGCTCAACTAATTTGCTTGCTTGACCAACTAGCCTGTAAAATGTAAACAAACTTCGAAGTGACCACCGGAGAAATCAGGAAATTACCATAGGGGTACATGGGACTTTTATGAGAGGACTTCAGAAGGTTTGTTGAAAGATAATGGATAGTTTTCCTGGAACCTTTTGAAATATCAGTACTGTACCTTAAAAGAAGATCTTGACTTACTAGGTGAGAAAGCCAGATGAAATAAGTGTTTCCCAGCAGAGCACTGATTCAATCAACAGCTTCACAGATTTTTAATGCTGCTGTTCTGGTGAGATTCATTGGCTTTCTTGTAGCTGACTCCCTGTCCAACGACATCATAATTCTGTCACTGCAAGTTGGCGTCTCATTGACAAAGGTGTAAGACCCATTCCTAAAACCAGGCTAAGCATTTTCCTCTTTCGGTGTCCCGGCTCCTGTCCTCTCCCTGCACTCCCATGTCTTCTCTGCCCTTCAGTGACCCCATAAATCTGTGTTGAACATTTGCCTGCGCTAGCTATTGTGGTGGGGGCCTGGGATAACAGTCCCACATGCCTTGCTTTCTAGGAGCTAATAGTGAAGGACCCCAGGCGCTGCCTCAGAATTAGTTGTTAACAGAAACACAGTTTTATGCCTGTAGAAAAATACCCTAAGTGAAATTATTCAGCAAGGGACCGATGGGACCCTCTGTAGGAAAGGGCGGGTCCATAGAATAAAGAGGGGCCGAAGAAAAGATGCTCAGAAAATATGCTGGGTCTCTCTACTTCCTGCTTCAGCCTGCTCACTGCTGGGCTTCCCAAGTTATTAACTGAGCCCTGGTAACTGTCTGGGATGTGGCAATGTTTCTTTCTTACCCATCGGCACCCACACACTCAATGACCTGACATGAAGCAACATCCTGTCTTCAGAAAAGGAGATTGCAGTCTAGCCGCACTTCGCAGAGCTGACGGGTGTCGTCAGGGAGAGCATGGGGAGGGGGGTGTGCATGTCTTGCCACCTCACTCAGTTGATTTTTATCCAGAGTTAAGCTGGGAAACTCAACTCCCAGAAGGGCTTGTTATCGCCGTGCACAGAGGAAAACTACTGTCCCGTGGCCCCGGATTGCATCTGCAGCCCTAAAATGTAACAGGGGAGAGCAGGTAACTCGGAATCACCAGTGTGGCCAGAACATGAGTTCAATCATCTGAAGGAGAGAGCACGGTTCAGTGCTTGCTCTTGTCACCATGGAAAAGGAAAAAGCCACCAAACAAATGACTGGGAAAGGTAAACATGTGCATAGCTTCCTCTGGATTATTTTATGCACATTGATTTCTATCTATGTGCCTGCACAGAAGAGATAAATATTCAACCTTGAGTCTTGCATCAATGAAGCAGCAATTGTGGTGCTGTGGGTTTGTCATTGGGCTGCTAACCACAAGGTCAGCAGTTCAAATCCACCAGCCAGTCTGAGGGAGACCTATAAGGCTGTCTTCCCTGTCTAGATTTGCTATGAGTCAGAATCAATTCTATGGCAGGGGGATTGGTATTTGGGTTGGTGCTGTTTGGATGGTAAGTAATCAGCCTTAGTTCAACTTGTGATTAATGGCAACTCCAGTGAGTGTGACAACACCGTGAAGTTGCACTGCCATTCTGAGTGACACTTTGTTTTGACTTTATTGAATTGTTTTGATATATCAGACAAGAAAAACAACTTTTCTCCTGTTTTCATAACATAAATAGGATATTGGGAGAGAGGCCAATTTTTAGGCTACATCCATAATTTTTTGTTTTGCTTCCATCTGTTTCCAAATTACTATTTCAGCTCTGATAACTTATGGCTTTGGCATTGCCCCCACCCCCCCCCCAAAAAAAGAAAACCCACTGCCATTGAGTTCATTGTAAATCATAGCAATTCTTTATAGGGTTTCTGAGACTATAAAATCTTTATGGGAGCAGACAGCCTCATCTTTCTCCTGAGGGGCAGCTGCTGGGTTTGAACCACAACCCTTGGGGTTAGTAGCCCAACACCTAACCCACAGTGCCACTAGTGTTCCTGATTGTCCCCACTCGCATCCCATTATTACCCGCTAAATGTGCTGTTGCTCTCTTCAGCACTAGGGTTACCAGAAAGCACCTGTTCTAACTGATGCCTTATCACTGGCACATCAGGGGCTCAGTTTTACAGTTCTTTGTGAAGTGCTTTCCAGAGCACAGAGAAGGAATTTGCCCCAAGTTAAAATTGGAACTTTCCCTTCTCTCCTCCTACCTCCTGTCTCCTCCCTCAGAATACCAGTCCCCCGCCTCTCCCTGCCCTTTGGACCAGAGCTCAGGGAGGTGTGCCCTGACTGCATCCTGGGAGGATGGCGGATCTTCAGCCCGAGGCATCTGCTGCTCTGGGGCACTGGTTCTCACAGAGCGCTAATGCATTATGAGATTAGAGGCATCCGCGACATCAGAGGCGAGCAAGTGCACCCCGCTCTTTAATTCTTCCCTTGCCTGCCTCAAATTTCTGTTGGTTTCATGTTAGACTGAGCATAAGAGTATGCTTAATCAAATGATATTTGACTATGCATAAAAAGATCTGATTGACCCATGACGGTTTTTTGTTTAGCAATTTAAATAAGTAGCAGTGTCATCGTGCTATTCAACCCTATGTGTTCTTGCAACACATACGTTTTTTTCATAAATGTAGTTACTGATAAATGGGGGAGGTCTCGAAACTGTTCAGAGATGGTGCTGTGTGCTATTCTGTCAACGGCCACTCTTGCTGTCTCTGTGTGACAGAGTAGAACTGCCCCCATAGGATCTCTCAGCTGTCATCTTGGCAGGGATTGATCACCAGATGTTTCTCCTGCGGAGATGCTGGCTAGGTTAGAACCTCCAACTTAAAGTGAACAGCCTGTGACCTCACCATTGTGGCCCGGGACTCACTCATTGTTCAGTGAGTATAATGTGGAGCAAGCAGCTTCTGCTATGAACACAGGAGCCCTGGCAGTGCACATTACGCGCTGGGCTGTGATCTACATGGTTGGCAGTTTGAAACCACCAGCAGCTCCAATGGAGAAAGACTGCATTTTCTGCTCCATAAGCAGTCTCAGAAACCCACAGGGGGTCGCTGTGAGTCAGCAATGACTTGACGGCAGGGGGTTTGGTTGGTTGGTCTGTTTGTTCTTTGTGAACTTACAGTGTGAGGGTCTGACAGTCTATGTTATTTTCTCATGTTTCATGAACAAAATATTTCTGCGGATTGTAGATCTCCAACAGCTCGCTGCCACCTCTCTTTCTTATCTGTATCCCCAGTTGGTTTGAACTTCCCTTCTCTGCAAGCAATTGTCATGATTTCATCATTCAGATGCACTGAGCCTTTAGAAGACTGATGAATCCACTGAGCCAGAAGAATTAGCTGTGCGCACTCCCTGTTTCCTAATGGTGGTGTGCAGCCTGATTGCTGAGAATATGTTTTCAAAATTTGTTTAAACAATTTATTTTAATAGCAATATGTGTTCTCACAGGCTTGCTTGAATGGGAAAAAATTGCTTTCAGTCGAGAACAGAACTTATAATATTGATTAGTCAGCAATGTGAATTAACTTTGAGCTTACCACCAAAATTTCAATCAGAATTAAAAACAAGACATTCAGGTCTGTGATACTATAGGTGGTGGATATCCTCAGACCCAGTGATGAACATTGTCACCCATGGAGTTAAAAAATAACCTTTGACATTTATTATTAAACCTTCAATATAACCTGTAAGAAGAAAATATGCTTCACTTAAGTTCTAAATGAATTCAGTAGAGTTCGACTAAATATCAACCACATTTTCCAAACCACTAGACCACTAAAATTCTCACTGGAGACTTGAAAGCCATTGGAAAATGAGAGCTGATGGGTAACTAATTGATTAATACTAAGTATTAATAGGAGGCTCAAAACCCACAAACTCCAAACCCATAGCATTATCATGTTTTGCATGGCTGAGAAAAAGATGATTTTAAAAGACTCATTTTGTTTTGAGTTTCAAACCCACAATCTGAGGAAGTATTAAATGATATAGGATGAGGAAAGATTTCAGGAGACTCTCAAGATCTGGGCTGCTGTATTCTATTAGGGAAAAATCATTACACTGGTTAAGGTAGCCAGGAAAATGATTGATCTTTGCTATGAGCTCCCAGAGATATGAAAATGCACCATTGGATTTTAAAGTATCAATAGCAATCAACATTCGTGTTGCTTCAAGGATGCCAGAATTGATTTTATCTTTCGGTCACTTCATTTATATTGTGCCTTCTCTGAAATTAGAGTTAATATTTTGGTAACTGCAAATACAAAGGATTTTCATAAAAAACATAGAAAATTCCATTACCTTTTAAGGTAATTTTTACACAAACTTTTTTTTTTCGGACACAGATTTATTTATAACAATAGTACAGGAGGACACTAGCCCCATGCAGATTGTAGGGGGTCACACCAGCCCATCTTGCCCTCAGATGGAGAACTCTACTTTAGAGCCTTGGTAGTAGTCTGGACACCTTTGGGAGCTTGACCTGGGGTCTGGGCACCTTTGGGAGCATGAGCTTGAGTGGAGTCCTTCACTGGGGCATCTGTCTGTCTTTGAGCCTTGGTTTTAGACTTTGGCCAGCAGAGCCTCAGACCTTTGCAATATGATCAGGATCCTCCTTCCCAAGCTTGGGATGGGCAACGTGGGCCAGTCATCTTGTGGTCAGTGCCCACTGGGGCCTTAGCCTTCACCTCCTTAGGCTTTACAAGAGCCTTGATAGCCTCAGCCTGAGCACCCAGGGTCTTGGTGGTGTTGACCTGCATTTTCTTCTGGCCCTTCTTGGCAAAGTGCATCTTCCTCACCCCGTAAGAGATTTATATAGTTGTGATTGGGTTTGTTGGTGCAATTTCTGTGGCATTTTCAGGATTGGTCGTGCGTGGTGTGGTTCTTGGACTCGACCATATCTAAAGACCAGAGGAGTCCCACAAACGGTGTAGAGCCCCCTTTATCAATGTAATCTTCGTTTACAATGTACCACAAACTAGACGTGTTCCAAGGTAATAAAACGTTGTATAGAAGGTACTCTTCATTTTTCTTTCTAAAAAGTCATTCACTGGTTTTATACTATTTCCCTTGCTTTCTCTTACTCTTACATGAATATAATGTTGTCAGCAATCATTTAGTAACCAGAAAAGCTATGTTACATGCGATTTTTGCTTAGCCCTGATTGGTGCTTTCCATCTACTGCATTAAATTCAATCCATATATCAGTCATTAAATAATAGTAATAATCATAATTAATTGAATAAGCCCTGCTCCTAATACCTATCCAATGATCCCGAGGTTGAAATTAGTTCATTCCTATCACGACATTGTTAGCCAATCAAGAAATAGCCAGGGAAGACGAGGGGAGAGCGGAAGGAACCTGGCTGGAATCTTAAACACACAGAGGTGGAGACAGGCTTCTGCACACAGATGTGCTGCTCAGAGGAAGGTGAAAGGCGGGATATAAAACAGTTCCGTATCAATGGAAGAGACCAGAGATATTGGAAATAATGAAACGGTCAGAGGAAGAACGACAGGATGTTTACACAACTCCCACAATGATGGACTCTTGAACATGAAGTCTGGGGTATTGGGTTGCTGAGTGCCAGAATATACACACCTGGAAGGAGGAGGGACGCGACAGAGGACCAACCAATAGCAGAAAGCCAGCCTGTGGTGGGAAGTTCATTAGCCAGTATGAAGTCCAGCATTATGTTTTGCCATGCCTTTTAGACTAGCCAAGGGTCCGTTAGACTTCGTTTCCAAAGTATCCTGCTTCAGTAAACACACTTTCTGTTCAAACCTTTTCTCTGTCTCTTTTTTCTAAAAAGCTGGGAGCTCTTACAGATATCATAACATCCCATAGTTCAATCATATCAAGCAGTGTTGTACAATTGCTACCACAATCCATTTCAGAACATTTTCTTTTTCTTGAAACTCCTTTTGTTCCTTGCCTGAAATTTTTCTTGTGAGCCAGAAAAGAACCAAGGTTTGGAGAGGCTTGGAACTCTGAATCTCCTCCCGGTAATAACATTATTAGTAATATTATTTTAAACATAATTGAAGAAGCTTAATATGTGCCGAGTGCCTTAATTTAGTCTCACACCAACTCTATATTTCAGGCCTGGTTACACAGCCATATGGCCAAACTGGTGGTTGAAGTACTGATGGCTAAGTCTTCCCAGCGGGCTCAGCTAGGAGCTCTGCCCTCATCCCTCCAAGCGCCTTCCCCATCCCATTTCTCCCGCTCCTTAGCTCTTCAACCTCCTTCTCCTGGAAACCAGAGACTAGAAGGTTAACACTGAGCACAGCAGAAGGCTGGCGTTCCTTCTGATTGGTGGCCCAGGTTGGTTGGTTGGTAGTTGCCCGCTGGTGAATGCTGACTCCTGGCTAGCCCTGCCCTGGTGTGAAGAGTAGGACCACTCCAGGGGGGGTTCCTAGGTCATGACCTTTTGGATCAGATCTCAAGGCCTGTTTCCTCAGGCACCTCTGTGTTAGTTCCAGCTGGCAACCTTGCAGCAAAAACTCAAGCATTTAGCTCTTTGTGCCACCCAGGGTGGGCTGCTTCAGCTAGACCAGTTCCTAAATATGTTTATCGTTGGCAGGAATAATCATCTCCATTTTTTAGGTGGAGAAATGACATCTGCACATGAAAGGTAAGCAATTAGCCCAGGATCACCACCTGGGACATGCCAAAGCCAGGAAATGTCAGGATTCAACCCAGATTGAATAGGTCCATCTCGGGTCCAAGTCTGTAGTCCTAAAAGAAGTGGAGAACTTCTCAACGTGTTAAAAAGCCAAGATGTTGGACTTGAGCCATTTTCAATCATCTCGTATGCATGTAAAACCTAGACAATGGCTAGGACTGAAGACGAATTAATTTCTTTGAATCGGTGGTGAAGGCTTTTGCCTATACCTTGGACCTGCCACAGGACAAACACATTTGTCTTGGAAGAAGTATAGCCAGAGTGCTGCTTAGAATCAGGAGTATCAAGACTTCCTCTCACATACTTTGGGCATGTTCTGAGAGACCAGTCTCTGGGAAAGGCCCGAGTCTCTTGTGACAGCCATTGTATCCACTCATCGCCTTGAAGATCTTCTTCTTTTTCTTTAAGCTTTTTATTGCGAATTAGGTAAAGGTTTAGAGAGTGTCACGTTAGTTCCCATTCAATAATTCATCTACATTTTGTTTCAGCTCATCCATTGCGATCAATCTCCTCCATGAGCCATCCTTGGTTCACTTCTTCCCTGTTTCCTGTTTCCATTTCCTCTTCTTACCTAACCCTCTGAACTTTGGGTCGGGAACTGCACTCACTCCTGTGTTGGAATAATAAATCACTGAAGATCCAAAGGGCAGTGTGTACCTAAGGATACAGTTCAGAGGGTTAGGAGAGCAGAGGCAATGGAAACAGGGAAGAAGTGAACCAAGGATGGTTCATTGAGGAGATTGATCGCAATGGATGAGCTGAAACAAAATGTAGATGGATTATTGAATGTGAACTGTTACACTCGCTAAACCTTTACCCAATTCGCAATAAAAAGCTTAATGAAAAAGAAGATCCTCAAGGCGATGAGTGGCCACAATGGCTGCCACAAGAGACTCAGGGAAGAAGCAGATGAGCAGGGCGGGGCAGCGCTTCCTTCCGTTGTACCTTGTTCTAGGGGCGATGAAGCAGAACAGACTTGACAGCACCTGACAACTGCAGCACCAAGGAAGCCCCGGAAGCCAGTCAACCACCAACATTGACCTTCAGATCCATCATCAGTAACTTCCAAACTCTGTACTTGGTGGATGTTACATTTTATGATGTGTTTAACGGTCACCTAAAACTATTAGAATATTGTTCTTTTGATATTGCTCTCCAGCCATAGAACAGAATATGCCAGCCCTAGGAAGATGATGTATTGTGCCAATCACCTGTATTCACTTA
Source organism: Tenrec ecaudatus (assembly GCF_050624435.1). Lineage (NCBI taxonomy): Eukaryota > Metazoa > Chordata > Mammalia > Afrosoricida > Tenrecidae > Tenrec > Tenrec ecaudatus. The sequence goes on along the minus strand of NC_134537.1, from coordinate 24,459,871 downwards.
TATTGCAAATTTTGTATGGGGGGGGGGCTTCAAAAAGGGGGTGGGAAAATTTCATTTTCTTTCAATTCTTCTTTTCCACAATTATTTGAAGGCCCCTCATATTGGGTCATATTTCAATAGGTAAAAGTACCATATTCATTTCGTGATTGGAACCCTTAATAGCAACCTTGGTATTCAGTCTAACCATTAAATTCACAAAGAAGTCTAAATCAAAAAATAGCAATTGTATATTCTTTAAACTGTATTTCTAAATAATGTCAATTTAGCTCATTTGCCTAACCAAAGGCTTAACTTCTTTTGCATTATATTTTGCTTCTCTACTTCTGCCTTTTCTCGCCTTTCTTTCTCTCCATCCCTGACGAAAAGCTCCCGATTTAGTATGCGTAAATGTCTCAGTCTCGTGTATAACCCCATCCTTAATTTTTAAAAAAGGCATTTGAATGCTATCACTATGCTACTGTGTACTTACTGAAGGCAGCACAGACACAAAAATCAATGCCTCTGATGCATGAAGAACTCATATTTAACAAAATGCAGCAAAGCTTTTAGGATTAGATATGTCATATCCATTCAGGCACCAAAGCAGCAAAATTTGAACAAAATGTGGAATACTGGGGGTACAAAGACAGACATTGATATCCATATGTAGTGTTTGGAGAAAGAATAGTTGATCAGACCTCTGGTAGATGGCCCTGACCTCAGGGACAGCCTAAGAAACCTTCTTCTTGGAAGCCCCTGGATCAGGACTAAAGGCAACCAGGTGCTTTCTTTGAAGTAGGGATGTGTGCCCGTCTCTTGCTGATTTATTCAAATTTGCAGTGAACGTTGACATATTCTCTGAGGCCCCCTGGGACCCACAGAAGAGTCAGCCAGAGGCAGGAACAAGCAACCTCACCCCAAAGCAACAGCAGGGTTGGGAAACCACCTGCTGTCTCAGCAACACCTGGGTCTCGGTGGCTGTGGCTGCACAGCTGTGAGGTGATGATTGATTCTAGAAATTTCGGTAGTATTTAGGGAAAGATGGAGCCTGCCCAGGGTCAACCTTTCTTGAGGTTCAGGGTGACTGCAGACAGGACTGAGTGTACAGAGTTGCCCGAACATCTTAGAAACATCTTAGAAGCTCAATTATTCCTCACCACCCCACTTGGCATGAGAATCAGCGGAGAGCAACCAAGGCAGAAGTCTCAGAAGCCACAGTGGTAGTTGCTGAACATGATAGCAAAGGGGGTGTGAAGCCCTGGGGTCCTGAGGAGACTTAGAAGGAACCTAGAAAGAGAAATCCAAATCTCTAGCCTGTACCCAGGATAGGGCCTGAGCCCAAGAAGATTCTTTTATTATGTTATCTATATTCCTTCGCATTGTTCTCCCTACCCCCCCCCCATGAGGAAGTGGAGGTGTCTATTAAAAGTAAATCTCCCACCTTGTAAGAACCTCTGTTCTCTTTAGGGCTACACTCTGAGACTAAAGGCTCAGTGGTACTGGAGTCAAGGAGTTACTTCCAGGATGGCAAGCTGCCTCCTTACCCAGGGTGAGACATCATCAGACTTGTCAAAGGGTGGTCATCAGTTCCCACGTATTTATTAAGCACCTACTAGGTACTAGTTTAAATACCAATCGGGTCACTCATGATAGATAGGTTTCACCAGAGCTTCCTGACTAAAAGATGAGGAAGTTTTGGAAAAGCTGGTCCACTTCTAAGGAATTGTGGTTGTTGGGTGCCATTGAATTGGTGCCAACGCATAGCAACTCTATGCACAACCGAACAAAACACTGCCGGGTCCTGTGCCATCCTCACTGTTGTTCCTATGCTCGAGCCCATTGCTGCAGCCACTGTGTCCATCCCTTTGGTTGTACAGGGCCTTCTCTTTTTCCCTACTCTCTACTTTTCCAAGCATGATGTCCTTCTCCAGGGACTAGTCTGAGCAAGTAGCCACTCAGTACGTTCTGAATACCAGCAGATGGTGTTTTATGCAACACCAGAAAAGTTGGAGGGCACTCAAAATGCGAGTGGGGAAGAGCTCCCTCCTCAAAGAAGAGTCTGCTTTAATGATGTGGCTAGAGCCAAGGTCTGAGGCCTTCGTGTGCTCCTAGAGCACCACTCAAAATACTGTGAAACAATGGCAAACATTCATTAATAATAATAACATGGAGCATTCAAAGAAAGAATCGAGGAAACCTGGAAGTTACTAAAAATGAAATGAAACATCAAGATGGATGGCGTAAGCATTAGTGAGCTGAAGTGGACCGGCCATTTTGAATAGGACAGTTATGTGGCTTGTTCTGCCAGAAATGCACATTCAAGAGGAATCGTGTCATGATCGTTGTCCAAACAAACATTTCTTTTTTTAATCATTTTATTAGGGGCTCATACAACTCTTATCACAATCCATACCTACATCAATTGTGTAAAGCACATCTGTACATTCGTTGCCCTCATCATTCTCAGAACATTTGCCCTCCACTTAAGCCCCTGGCATCAGGTCCTCATTTTTCCCCTCCTTCCCCACTCCCCCATCCCTCATGAGCCCTTGATAATTTATAAATTAGTATTTTGTCATAGCTTGCCCTGTCCAACATCCCTTCACCCACTTTTCTGTTGTCCATCCCCCGGGGAGGAGATCACATGTAATCGGTTCCCTCTTTCCAACCCACTCTCCCTCTACCCTCCCAGTATCGCCACTCACACCACTGGTCCTGAAGGGATCATCCACCCTGGATTCCCTGTGTTTCCAGTTCCAATCTGTACTAGTGTACATCCTCTGGTCTAGCCAGACTTGCAATTTAGAATTCAGATCATGATAGTTTGGGGGGAGGGGGGGTGGAAGCATTTAGGAACTAGAGGAAAATTGTGTTTTTCATCATTGCTACATCACACCTTGACTGGCTCTTCTCCTCCCCTAGACTCCTCTGCAAGGGGATCTCCAGTGGCCGACAAAAGGACTTTGGGTCTCCACTCTGCACTCCCCACCCCCCATTCACTATGGCAAGATTTTTTTGTTCTGATGATATGATTTTTTTTGTTCTTTGATGCCTGATAACTGATCCCTTCAGCACCTCATGATCACACAGGCTGGTGTGTTCTTCCATGTGGGCTTTGTTGCTTCTGAGCTAGATAGCCACTTGTTTACCCTCAAGCTTTTAAGACCCCAGATGCTATATCTTTTGATAGCCAGGCACCATCAGCTTTCTTCACCACATTTGCTTATTAGCCTGCTTTGTCTTCAGCGATTGTGTCAGGAAGATGAGCATCATAGAATACCAATTTAATAGAAAAAGTATTCTTGCATTGAGGGAATACTTGAGTGGAGGCCCAATGTCCTTTTGCTACCTAAATAATAAACCTATAAATATAGGTACATAGATCTATTTCCCTATTCTCATATATAAATATATTTGCATATGTACATGTCTTTATCTAGATCTCTATAAATGCCCTTTGTCTCCCAGCTCTTTCCTCTATTTCCCTTGACTTTCCTCCTGTCCCACTATCATGCTCAGTCCCCACCTGGGTTTCAGCAATTCCTCTTGACTACATTACCCTTGATCATGCCCTACCAGGCCTGCCAAACCCACCTCACCACCAATTTGGATCACTTGTTGTTCCCTTGTCCCTGGGTTTGTTAACACCACTTCCTTTCCCCCTATCACCCCCTAGCCCATGTCCCCCCGGAAATGTCAGTCCCGTTGTTTTCTCCTCCAGATTGTTCACCCAGCCTATCTTATTTAGACAGACCTGTGGAGATAATAACATGCACAAAAACAAGACAGAGCAAAACCAAGCAACAATATACAACAAAACAACAACAACAAACCACTGACAAAGAACAAAACAAAACACAAGAAAGAAAAGTTTGTAGTTAGTTCAAGGATCATTTGTTGGCCTTTGGGAGTGTTTTCCAGTCCAGTCCGTTGGGGCACCACGCCCTGGCCCCAAAGTCCACCTTCAGCATTTCCTGGGGACCTTGCTGCTCCATTCCCTTGCTGTTCCACTGCACTCTCCCAGTGCTTGGCCTCGATGTGGCGAGGTCAGGTCGGGTGCAACTCCCACACTGTCTAAGGTGCTGTCCCCCGCAGGGCCATGGGTCAGTGAGGGGCATCATGTCTCATAGTGGGACTGGCCATGTGGTCCTCTCTGCGGACTGGCTGCTCTAATTGGGGTCATCATCCTCAAGGCCTGGTGGGCCAGGACAAACAAACATTTCAAGGTCTATCTGGAAGTACAATGCTGCCTATGATAGGATCGTATTTATACATCTACAAGAAAGATCAGTTAATACCATCACCAGCCAAATTTACACACCAATCACATAAAGCCACTGTTGAAGAAATTGCAGCATTCTGCTGACTTTTTTAGTTTGAAATGATCAAACATGCAATCAAGATGCAGTAATGATTACTGATAATTGGAATGCAAAAGTTGGAAACAAAGAGAAAGTGGGAAATGTGGCTTTGGTGATAGAAATAAAGCTGGCGATCAAATGAGAGACTTTTACAAGACCAACAACTTCTTCATTGCAAATACATTTCCCCCCAAAAAATCGCAATGACAACTATACGCATGAGCCTTGCCAGATGGAATAATGAACAAGAATCAATTGGACTACACCTGTGGAAACAGATGATGAAGAAGCTCAATATTATTTAGTTTGAAGTGGAAGAAAATGAAAAGAAGCCTGTGTTCGTCCGGGCGGACTAGAGAAACAATACAGAGACACTCATTTGTGTATAGGAAAGAGCTTGATATAAGAGAGCTGTGTTAGACAGGGTTCTCTAGAGAGACAAAACCAGATTACTAATAAGTATATATATTTATATAGATAGATATATAGCACAAGAAATAAACAGGTAAGTTATAAAGTAGTACAAATGGCTCAGTGCAACTCACTCCCGTGAAACAGTTGTGAGGCACTGGCAGTCCTTCACGTCTTGAGGGCGGCCAGGTAGTCCTCTGGAGAGCAATTCAGGCTTTCCGGGCACAGGCAGCAAACAGCAAGGCAGGTCACCAACAGTCAGCCAGATGACAGGGTCTGACAGTCCCCAGATCAAGAGATGTAAATTCCAATTGTGTAGTGAAGCAGGTCTTCAAGGAACCTTAAATTACAGCGACACAGTCCACGGGTTAGGTGTCCCACAAGTAGTGTAGCTTGCAAATTGAGACACAGAACCAACAAAGCAGCCGCACACTGGACCAAAGATCAAAGAGTAAGAGACAAGAAAGGCGAGGCTCGTGGAGCCATTTATCTCTCCGCTCTTCAATTAATCCCACATGTGTTTATCAGCCAGGCTGCACAATACACTAACAATCTCAGTAGCCTTCAGTATGGATTACAACTCAATGTAAAGAAGAGCAAAATTTTCACAACTGGCCCAATAGATGACATAATAAACAGAAAAAAATGGAGTTGTCAAGAATTTTGTCTTGCTTGGATCCACCACAATCATTGCTCATGGAAATAGTGGCCAAGAGATCAAAAGATGAATTTCCTTAGGTAAATCTGCTGCACAGGAATTCTTTAGAGTACTGAAAAGTAAGGATGTTACTTTGAGGACTAGGTGTGACTGACATTTTCAGTTGCCTCATATGCACGTGAAAGTTTAATAAAGAAGAATCAATGCATTTGTGGTTCTGGGTTGTGGGATTATAAAGAGACTTCCCTCCAGCTTTGTTTCCCCCCAAGGATATGCCAAACATTAGAGGTTATTTGCCTGCACATGGTGGGGGTGGGGGGGCAGATGCATTCAGCCTTCAGACGACTGTCTGGTCCCACCATAGGTGGGGCCCACTCCCTGCTGTAAAGAACAATGGATTACTTCTCCCTGAAGGCTTTCAGTCATCAGTCTGGTCCACTGGAGGTGGGTTTCACACCCTACTGATCATGGGTTCAAAAGAGAGCCAGAGAACAGGTCAAACCTGCTTGGTAAAATCCAAAGTTAGGCTGCCATCCTGAATCTGGGATGCGCCCATCTTGTCATATGTGTGACCCCAATCCCTCCCCTTCCTAATGCATGTATACCCCTAGATCATCCCCCTGTCATTCCTGTATAACCTATAGTGCAGCCCCTTCCTGTGATGTATGTCTTTACCTGTAATTAGTGGGCTTGCATGCCCCCCCCCAAAGATATATAAGCCTTGGTTAGTAATAAAGAAGCTCTTTCACCCCCAGCTCTCTCTCCCGGCCCTCTCTCCCCCATCCTTCCTCCCTTGTACCCTGTCCCCTTGTCTTCCTTCCCCTCTCCCGCTCACCTGGCCTGCCTGGCAGTTGAGATCATGGCCATCCAGGAGGTTAGCATGCTACCATGAAATGTGTCTGACTTCTTTATTTTACTTTCTCCTATTATTCTCTATGACTTTATTATAATCTTTATATATTTTAACTGTACAATCACGCTTACTGAAACCATGATTAGTTGTGGAGGCTGGTCTTTCCCCCCACACTGGGGGAGAATATATATATTATTTTCAATAAATATAAATAAATTCTTAAACATTTATATTATATATAATAAATATATATACTTTACCATTGTTGGTTTCTTTTTTAAGTAGTTTTCTTTATATAATATTAAAATATCATACACTTCCATAGTTAAGAGTTGTATATATATTATCACAATCCATTACAATGTTACCCCTCTCCCACATTCAATGTCTGCTTCCCAATTCCCCTAACCCTCTCTAACCCCCCACATCTCCATAAACCATTGATTGCATCAGTTATTGTCTCCATGCATCCACTCTTTCTGTGCTTCACAATCTAGGAAACCTAACAGAGACAATAAAAACAAAACAAAATGAAACAGCAAGAAGAAAATAATAATCTAAAGATAAAAATAAAGAGTAAGAAAGACTGTCATCAATATTTTAAAAGCCAGAGAAGAAATTTCTGTCATGGAACAAACTAGCAATATTTGAGCTTGGAGCAAATGCAAGATGGGTCAAAAAAGAAGTCACTTGGCCAAGTTCATTATACCATGGCTCGATACACCCTAATTGAGTTTACAATAATCTCTATCTGATAGTATAACTCTCTGAGCACCTTGCCTGTGGCTAGAGGGGATCTGCTAGAGGTTGAATCTGTCGAGATAGCCTATAGATGAATTTTGGGCTCCCACTGCCCTGGCCTTCCACAAATTGGTTATTCACAATTTAAGCTCTGATTTTTTCCCTTTATTATATTTGGATTTTGTTATTGTCATCATTGGATCCCACAGTCTGATATGCTTCTTCCATGTGGACTTAGCTGACACCTCACTTAGATGGCTGCTTGTCTGAAACAAGCCTTTAAGACTCCAGACACTATTCCAATTGATAGCCAAACACCATCTGCTTTCTTCACCACACTGTGCTGTGGCACCCTATGTGCAGTGATCACTTCACGAAGGTATCAAGCAGCACCATGTTACAAGAACTCACTGTTCTTGGATGGGGTAGGAATCATGCGGGAGCCCAGAATCCATCTGCTTGGGTTACAAATTATTCTGGTTTACTTTGGTGGTCATAGGACAAAAACAAAAATAAAAGCCAACAAGGATAGGAACAACTACAACAACAAATCCAATAACAAACAAAAGGAAGAAAAACAAACAAAAAAACAATGGAAAAAGAAAGACATTTTCAATCATCCTCATGGGGTATAAGTCGATTGCATTAATAACATCAATAATGTATCCAATGAAATAGAATTTAAGATATTGTTGATATGGGGAGTTTATGCAAATATAGTTCAACTGCAGGCTGCAATCCAAGAGTTGTCACTTCATACAGATTGATTTCTTAATTGATTGAGCTCTGTTTACAACGGAGCATGGGGGTTGGTACGAGGAGAAATTTTCCTGTATCAATTCTTACAGGTGCAGATTCTGGCCCAACAGATTAAAACCTGTCATAGTAATTCAAGGGGATCATTGAGGTACTAAATTTATGGTGGTTCTGGGTCTCCTTTAATTGGACACCCACTAAGCCAGGGGTCCCATCCAAGACCCAATAACCACCATTTCCACAGGCTTGAGTGACCATAGTTTGCTTACTCTCCCATCAGAGCATTGAAATTCCAGGCCCAAGGATACAGTTTGTTCATTTGGGCTTCCACGTTGAGTCCTTCTGGTGTGACCCTTGGGAGATGCTGTGTTGCCTGTAAGTCCACTGCTTAGACAACGGTGTGGTCCACCAAATATTGGTTTGAAACATATTCATAGTATCTACCCAGGAACATAAAATCAGATTTATTCTCCCCTTAGGTTGGAGGAGAATATTGAAAGTACCATTGCCTGGTAAAAACAAGCAAACAAACAAACCAGTTTTCCTGGGAAGAAATATAGCCAGAGTGCAAGGATGGTGAGACTTTATCTCACTGACTTTGGACCTGTTGTCAGGAGAGAGTGGTCCTGAAGAAGGACATCATGCTTGGTAAAGTGGAGAGGCAATGATAAGGAGGGTCTATGCCACATGGGCTCAGACAAGAACAATTGAGAGGATGGTGCAGGACCAGGCAGTGTTTCATTCTGTTGTGCATGAGGTCACTATGGGTTGGAACCGACTGGATGGCACCTAGCAACAACAATCAGGTGAGACTAATCCTTAGAGAAAGATACGTTTGGTAAAGGATCGATGATACAGAGGAAGACCCTAGATAAGGTGGATCCACAAAGTGATATGCAACAATAGGCTCACCCATCATTGCGATGGTTGTGAGGATCGCTCCAGACTGGGCAATGTTTGAGCCTGTTGCTCATAGGGTCCCTATGACTGAAAGCCTACTCACACACATTTAACAACAACAGGTACTAGCTTCTGTATTCCCTGTGGTGTAGTTCTAGGAAGATGATTCATGTGAGGTCCACTTCCCTTAATGGGGACAAAAGAAAGCTAATTTCTGGATGTCATCCCTGCAGGTGTTTTATAATTTCAACCAGACATAAAACCTCAAGATCCAGGGAAGACTTGTTTAATCTCATGTGCTAGTCTTGGTAAGCTAGAGAAACAAATTCATAGACAGTCATATGCGTATAAGAAAGAGATTTATAGATAAGAGCAATTGAATATTGAAGAAACATCCCAGGCCAGTCCAGATCAAGTCCATAAGTCCAATATTAGTCCATATGTCCGACACCAATCTATGAAGTCCTCTTGAGACTCATGAAACATATGCAATGACGAAGTCCATAAGTCCATGTCTGACATCAATCTATGAAGTCCTCTTCAGATTCATGAAACACATGCAATGACACAGAATGCAGGAAGATCACAGGTCAGTGGGTGGGAAGTCTTGTGGATGCAGTGGTGTTGTAAGCATTTCAGCACGGTCAGGGGTCTCTACCTGGCTTCTCCGGCTCCACAGGTCACGGGCTATATCAGCGTAGCGCCATGTGTGTTGTCAGTAAAGTGTCTCTCAGGGAATGATGAGAGAGAGAGTGTCTCCTGCCTCCAAAGAAGAATACCGGAGTTCCCAGAATCCTCAGGCATAGGCCGTGCCCATTCAGAGGCTTCATTGGCGACCATTGACAGGCTAAACTCCCCGTTCACTGTTAATCCTCTCAAATTGACAAACGATTATATAACTACTACATCTCCTTTCTCTCATTCTATCTCTGAAGGGAAACGCACAGGTCAAATCATGAGAAAACACATTGAGCATTGGTTTAGCATAGGCTTAGTGTAATAGGAGGTATAGCCATGCTATAACGTATCACAAGGAGCCCTGGTGGCATAGTGGTTATGCATTGGGCTGTTAACTGCAGAGTCAGCAGGTTGAAACCTCCAGCCACTCTTTAGGAGAAAGATGGGACTTTCTAATCCCATAATGAGTTATAGTCTCAGAAATTCAGTTCTACCTGGTCCTGTAGTGTAGCTATGAGGTGGCAGTCAGTTTGGTTTTTTGGTTTACGGCATCACTATAAATTGGAATGGACTCAATGGCAATGCTTTTGGCTTTGAGTTTTGGTTTGTCTTTGATGGCATCATGATAGGAGAGCCTGCATGCCCTGCAGCTCTACTTACCAGGCTGTTGGTAGAGCTGCTTGGAATCCCTTTTCTCGTCACCCACCCAAATTAAACCGGGCTCTGCCAATATACAATGCTGTGACTCTCTCTTCCCTGGATTGTCTTCTATGGATGACTGGATCTACCTACCATTCTTACCTTCAATAGGTGAGCAGGTGGCAGCCCATTTTGTTTCCTTAAGGTGACTTTGTGTGTTTCAGTGTTGATTTTGGCATTCACATCCAGAGGGTAATCTTATCTTCCATTCTTTGATCCATGTACTAATTATCAGAGTCACTGATACTTACAAACTATGTATATGTTTGTAGTTACATTGGCATTGCCTCCAGTTTCACATTAATTTCAGAAATAAAAAAATATGGAGCACAGAAATAAAGTACCTCACTAACCCAGTGGATGCAAAATCGGGCATTCCTAATGCCTGACTTTCTGATAAATTTACTCATTTTTGAAGGCTAATTGTAAATATACTATTATTGCTATTTTAATTAGCATGCTTTTTCTCTAATTGGGCACTGAGGTGCCAATTAAAAAAGAAGTGTCACTTATGTACTAGGGAAAACAATTGATTGGATTTCCTAGAACTAACCCCCCTGGGACATGTAAAATGCCCTGTGAAATCACTCGGGCATTCTCCTACTGGAAGTGTATCTCGATGGGTCAAGAAAAGTACTAAAGCCATCAAATGGATGAGCAGAAACCCCTGTCAGATTTAAGTCTGCTAGAGACAGTTTGATTCCTTGCCCTTGAGAGCTCTGCCTGGTCCATGTGGCCTAAACCAAAAGCAGTCCTGCTGCATGCTCTGTGCATTGCTTTATTCATTGCTGCGCCTCCGGCCTGCTCCTCTGGCTCCTGCCAGGGCTGTGGCTAGGCTTGGCAAGCTGCCTTCCCAGGAGAGAGAAGCTTCATCTGGATGGCCACAGGATGGCTGCTCAAGCCACTGGGTTTTCTGATGGGGAAAAAAACAAAACAAAACAACTGGGAGAGAGTGTCGTCACACTGTTCCCAAACCTGGGAAGCCCAAGACTTCCTCCCCCTCAGCTCCCAAAACAACATCCTTCCTCCCATTTTCAAGAGGTCCAAGGTAGTTAATATTTGCCAAATATACTGAACTGGTTGATAAAGCCAAGAAAACTTTTCATTTCTATTTACTTTTTAGTAACATCTACTACACTGAGTAGGTATATGAGGAGACTAATAGTCTTTAACGGATATAAATTTCTGATCCCAAGTCCAGGGATATAATTGAGCATAATAAGAGTATGATCATGTCTGATCAGAGCACACAGGAACGAATGAATGAGGAAGAGAGAGTGGAACACATCCTGGCCTGAGGACAATATTCCGGCTAAGAGCAGCCAAAGTACAGAGAGGGCCATGGGGTCGGCCCCACTATGAGACATGACATCCCTAACTGACCCATAGCGCTACAGGGGACAGCACTGGAAACACAGTTCAGGAATTGCACCCCATCTGACCTCACCACACTGCTGCGAAGCACTAACAGCAAAGGGAACAAAGCAATGACGTCCCTGGGGAATACCAAAAATAGACTGTGAGGCCAGGGCATGCCACCCCAAAAGACTAGACCAGAAAACACTCCTAAAGGTCAAGAAACAGACCTTGAACTATTGATAGACTTTTTTTTGGTTGTCATTGTTGGTTGTTTTGTTTTCTTTTGTTGCTTTGTTTTTCTCTGTCTTGTCTTTTGTGCATATTATTATCTCTGTAGGTCTATCTAAATAAGATAGGCAGAATAAACAATCTAGAGGAGGAGAAAACAACAGGACTGACCGTTCTAGGGAGGACACAGGAGAGAAGGAGGCGGGGGAAAGGAAGGGGTGTTAGCAAACTCTGGGACAAGGGAACAAGAAGTGATCCAAAATAGATGGCAAGGAGGGTGTAGGAGACTTGGTAAGGTTTGCTCAAGGACAATGTAACTGAGAGGAATTACTGAAACCCAAATGAAGGCTGAACAGGATAGTGAGGCAAGAGGAAAGTAAAAGGAAATAGAGGAAAGAACTAGGAGGCAAAGGACATTTATCGAGGTCTAAATATAGGCATGTTCATGTGTAAATATATTTGTATATGATGATGGGGAAATGGATCTACCTACATATATTTATAGGTTTAGTATTAAGGTAGCAGATGGACATTGGGCCTCTACTCAAGTACTCCCTCAATGCAAGAACACTTTGTTCTATTAAACTGGCATTTCATGATGCTCACCTTCCCGACATGATTGCCTAAGACAAAGCAGGTGCATAAGCAAATGTGGTGAAGAAAGCTGATGGTGCCTGGCATCAAAAGATATAGCATCTAGGGTCTTAAAGGCTTGAAGGTAAACAAGCGGCCATCTAGCTCGGAAGCAAAAAAGTCCACATGGAAGCACACCAGTCAGTGTGATCATGAGGTGTCTATAGGATCAGTTATCAGGCATCAAAGAACAAAAAATTAAATAATTGTGAATGAGGGGGGAGTGCAGATTGGGGACCCAAGACCCATCTATATCATATTATTGTGAATGAGGGGGAGTTCAGAGTGGAGACCTAAAGTCCATATGTAGGAACTGGACGTCCTCTTACAGGAGGGTCGCAAGGAGGAGACAAGCCAGTCAGGAGGCAGTTTAGCACCAATAGAACATACACCATGGCCAATCCACATAATTATCAGCAAATGGCTATTGCTCATAAAAGACCTGCCTCCTGGCCTCGTTGGTGTTCGTTACTGGGTGATCACACATTATCCTTTTCCTCAAACTCAGGATGGTTCAATCTCTCTCGCACAAGTCCATGCGGTTCTGAATCTTTATGAAGTTTTGAAGTAAGACCTCGCTGGAAATTCCATGCTGTGCTGTAGTTGATATTCTACCCACCATCCCTTGCTTTCAAAAGAAGCAACCCAGGTTAGGCTGGCAGTGATGTGTTTGTTCTCCAAGGCCGGACCGTGCAGCAAGTTCTGGCCGGCGGTCTCGAAGGGATGCATGCTGGGGCGAGGGCGTCCCCATCCGAGGCCAGGCTGTACTTTTTCTGGGAGCTGACATCCAAGTCTTTTCTCCCTTCGTGTGACTGGTGGGTTCAATTCTCTGACCATTGCGCTAACAGCCACGTGCTTAACAACCGCACCACCTTCTTTCTTGTCGATGTTTTTAATAGCTCTCCATTTTCCCCAACTTCTCTTCTATACCTTCTAGAAACTCTCCATCCAGCTGCTCCATGTATAGATTTACTTATCCTGCATTTCACATGTAGAAGAACATAAAAAAATAAACAACTAACAACAGCAACAAACTAAAACAGAGAAAACCCTCCATTGAAAACGAAGCAGAAAATAGGAAAAACGAGAACAAAAATTAAATGGCTCAAAAGGGAGATCAATGAAAAGATGTTAAAATTTAACCCAACTCTATCTGCAATAATCCGCTCTTCCACTGTACTCTGCATGATAGCAAGGCTACGCACATCCTTGGTCTATGGTCTGAGGGGATTTACTGGGGGCTATTAAATGTGCTGCCTTCCCTTAACCCTAAGCCAAATCAGTTGCTGTCATGGTGACTAAATGTGTTACAGTCTAACTGCGTTCCCTAAGATTTTCAATGGAGGATTATTTTGGAGTAGATTACAATGAACCCCCAATTTTTGGATTAGCAGGTAATCTCTACCATTTGTGTCACACAGAAACCCCTTCTCCCCTTTACTGTGCAGAAATGAAGACCAAGGGAAATTAATCTAGCTGACCAAGATCTGCTTGGAAATGTGTGAGACTCAAACTCAAGTCTTTATTTATTATTTTAAAAATCACTTTATTGGAGGGCTCATACAGCTTTTATCGCAATCCATCCATCCATCCATTGTGTCAAGCACATTTGTACATATGTTACCATCATCATTTTCCAAACATTTTCTTTCTACTTGAGCCTTTGGTATCAGCTCCACCTACCCTCCCTTATGAACCCTTGATAATTTATACATTTTTCATGTCTTACACAACTCAGACCTTTTTGCCCTGAATTCTTTCTATCTAGTTCAAAACTACTTGTACCCACTGGCTTATATTACTTGAGAATACAGAAGTAAACAAAGAGTTTAAAACAAAATCAAAATATAAAAAGGAAGATATGAAAACATTAAAGGTAAACTTGGATTTCAGTGACATTAATAGTGAAACACTTCCTTGATGATTGATTCCAACTGTCCTCATTTTTCCCCAGGTTCCTTGACCTTTATTTGATATTGACACACTCTTGGCCACCTCACAAGTGATAATCAAATTCTACATATACAAAGTGGTTGTTTAACTTGCAGCCTGTTCGGTGAAATAACGTATCAGCTGATAGTATTCAAATTGAACATGTGATTGTGTTAGTTAGTTCATGATTTTTTTAGGGATACCGGTATTTTCTCTCAACTAGAATATAAAATAGTTGAAGGAATATAGCATTTCCTCCTTCCTCCTCCCTTCTTTCTTTTCTTTCTCCTATGCATTTCTGTGATGACCAGGGTGAAAAACACTGATGTTTGTGCTTCTGGAGTAGGAAATGAAATTTAACATCAGATTATTTTAAAAATTCAGTTCATTTGTAATTAACAAATTAAGTTTTATTTTTAAAGATTTTGGTTGTGCAAAGGAAACTATGCTGATGAATTTCATTTGCCTTTATGCACTAATCTTGACATCTTAAATTTCTTGCATATTAAAATAAACTCCCTGGTTTTTGAAATTTCAGAATCATGAAAACCTTAGGTTTGTGGAACCACTAAAATGATGAGTTGAAAGTATTTGATGGTGTCTTTAAAAAATGACACTTCACTTAGATGGCTGCTTGCTTTAAGACATGACTGATCCCACTATGAGACACGTCATCCCTTGATGGCCCAGGGCCCTAAGGGGGACAACACTGGAGACTCAGGTTCGGGACTGGCCCAGATTGACCCTGTGACACTGAGGCAAACCACTAAAAGCATGCGGCAGAGCAACCGCGGGAGCAGAGCAGGGAGTCCCTGAGGGAGTACAAAGGACAGACTCTGGGGCCAAAGCATGGTACCCCGTGGTACCTGACTGAAGGACATGCCTAGAGATCAAAACCAGACCTTGATCTATTATTTACAGGTTTTTCTTTCTTTTTACAAACTTTTTTTCTTTTAATTAATTTATTCTTCTATGGGTAATTAGTTTTCTTTTGTGTTGTCATTGCTGTGTTCTCACTCATCACCTATCTTGCTATGGCTTGCTTTTTGGTGCATATTATTATCTCTACAGATCTATCTAGATAAGATAGGCTGGATGAATAGTCTGGAGGAGAAAACAACGGGACCAATGGACCCAGGGGAACATGGGAGAGGGGGAGGAGGGGATAAGGAGGTGGTGCTGACCAACCCAGGGACAGGGGAGCAACAAGTGATCCTAAATCAGTGGCAAGGAGGGTATGAGAGGCCTGGTAGGGATTCAGCAAGGGTAAGGTAACCGAGAGAAATTACTGAAACCCAAATGAAGGCTGAGCATGCTAGTGGGACAAGAGGAAAGTAAAAGGAAATAGAGGAAAGAACTAGGTGACAAAGAGTATTTACAGGGGTCTAAAGACTGGAATGTGTATACGTAAATATATTTATATAAGCGTGTGGGGAAACAGATCTATGTGCATATATTTATAGGTTTAGTATTAAGGCAGCAGATGGACATTGGGTCTCCACTCAAGCACATACTTAATGCAAGAACACGTTGTTCTATTAAATTGTCATTCCAGGATGCACACCTTCCCGACATGATTGCTGAAGAAAAATGTGTGCATAAGCAAATGTGGTGAAGAAAGCTGATGGTGCCTGGCTATCGAAATATAGCGTCTGGGGTCTTAAAGGCTTGAAGATAAACAAGCAGCCATCTAGCTGAGAATAAAAGTCCACATGGAAGAAGCACAACAGCCTGTCTGACCACGAGGTGTAGAAGGGACCAGTTATCAGACATCAAAGAATTCAAAATCATATCAGTGGTGCCCACCTTCCTGATACGATCAATGAAGTCAAACGTGTGCATGGGCAAATGTGGTGAAGAAAGCTGATGGTTCCCGGCTATCAAAAGATAGAGCATCTGGGGTCTTGGAGGCTCGAAGATAAACAAGTGGCCATCTAGTTCAGAAGCAGCAGAGCCCACATGGAGGTTAGCCTATCAATCAAGTCAGAGCTTGATTAAAGGGTGGCCAATATAAATGGCTATTGGGCCAAAGTAAATGGCTCCTGGAGGCTATTGGACAAGCGCACTGTCTGAGTTAACTGCTCTTCCTCAACCACGTGCTGTGGTGGGCCATGCAGTGCTCTGCTCCACCTGACCAAGGCAACCCATGAACTGAGGTGGACCCTGCTGTGTCTGGGAAACTGCACCTCCAGCCTGGCACTTGCATTGCTGTATCTGGAGGCTCCACCATACCTGCTTCACCATGCTGTACTGGCCTCTTGCTACACCCCACCACCTCAGCTTCCAACTGTCTGCTTCCTTAGCCTTGAGCCAGTGGCTGTGTGAGTTACGGTATTAACTGTCCCCTGAAAGTGAGCTGACTCGCTCTCTGTACTGGTGTGTGGACTAATTTGTTGTACTCCTTTTCACTACACAGACCTACCCTTCTATATGTATGTAATCGTAAGTGTCCTGGTTTTGTTTGTCTTGAGAACCGTGCCTAACACAGGCCACAGTTAAGCATAAGCCCCCAATCCATTCATGCTTCTGTGGCTTATATATGTCTCTGGTTTGCTTTAGAGACATCCTCATCATATTATAATAGAGAACATTATAAATCATTTCCATGGGTATAAAATAATTCCACCAATAGTATCATTAATTCAATCAATGGACTAGAGCTTAACATGGAAGAAGTACACCAGCCCGTGTGGTCCAAGGATTGTAGATAATACAATTCAGATTTAGAGGTGGGAAAGAAGGCTTTTAGAGTTTAAATTCTGAGCACCCACTTTATAGAAGGCTCTGGATGACATCGGAAGCACAACATCCATTTATAGGGTCTCCACATGGATGAATCCTCTGGTAAATCCTCTGACAGTAGTCCAGTGATGTCAATATCCTTGTTATCAGATAAAGAGGACAGATGTAGTTAGGTTAAAATGTAACGCTTTATCATTTGATCTTCCCCTTTGACTCATTTTATAGTTGTTTCATTTTTTAATATTTTCTGCTTTCTTTTCAATTGAGGTTTTCCTTAATTTTATTTGGTCATTGTTGTTTTGTTTGTTGCTTGTTAACGGTATTGGAGGCGTGACAGGGGATGTTGCGGGGAAATAGGGAACTAACAACAATGAGTACAAGAATGATGAACATATTCTGAAACGGATTGTGGTGATCATTACACCAATCTTCTCCATGTGACTGAACTATTAAATCATGTGATATGTGAATTATATGCCAATAAAACTATTTAAACTGAAATATTTGACTGTCAAATGTGAATTTTAGCAGTATGCCAATGATTCCATGTGAATCAAAATAAGATCAAATAACTGTGCTTAGATTTTTAAAAAAAATAAAGATACTTTATATTTCTTTAGAATCTTACTGAGCAACAAGAGATATGCTGGATCTATGAAATGATTTATAATTTTATGGAGGAATCTTTCTTAGAAGGTAAATAATGTTCTTTTTTATTATTAAAAGATCATTTTATTGGTGTCTCTAACAGCTCTTATAACAATCCATACATCAATTGTATCAAGCATATTTGTACATATGTTGCCATCATTATTTTCTAGACATTGAGCCCTTAGTATCAGCTCCTCTCCCCCCAGCCTTCCAGTGACCCCTTGATAAACAATAAATTATTATTATTTTCATAATTAACACCGACTGCTGTCTCCCTTTCCCCACAATTTCTGTTGTTTGTCCTGGTAGTAGTTACATAATCTGGTGTCAGTTTGGGACTTGAGAGGGGGACAAATGAGGAGCTGATTCCAAGGGCTCAAGTAGAAAGAAAATGTTTTGAGAATGATGATGGCAACAAATGTATAAATGTGCTTGACACAATGGATGTATGTATGGATTGTGATAAGAATTGTATGAGCCCCAATAAATGATTTTAAAAAAAGAAGAAAAAGAGTCAGGGTTAATCTTGGGTTAAATCAGTGTTGTGGGACTTGTTTTTATTTGGGTTTTTTTCTGTAATGTGAAATATATACTTAAAAATAATTACTGAATGTCCCTTTTTTCCATAAGAACTGAAGGTATGCAAACACACTTAGATTTTCTCACCATCTTTCTGTTGTGATTCAAGTATAGCCAGGGAATTCCAAGGCCAACAACAACAACAAAAAGAAAGGAAATAAAAACTAGAAACATTTATACCAGCTCCTAATAAGTCAACACATGAAAACAACATTCAGTAGATTCTGACATTCCCTGCTACCATTCTGTAGTCATTCTAGTTAGCTGTGTTCTTTGTCAGCACCCATTGAGAGCTTATTTCTACTGCATGGATTTTGTTTCATTTCTCTCACCACATCAGTACTATGTGGACTGTTTCCCACATTTGTTTCTCTAAAAGAACATGAGCACAAATTCTATTACTAAAATGTCAGTATGCCTATTACTAAAATGTCAGTTCATTCTCATCATAAGATGAAAGTCATAGAATTGGGGTCCAATGAAACCCAGAGATACCGAATGATGGACTGAGCATAATGTGGGATCCAGAAAGATCAAACAACAAACAAAAAAATCTCCATCATCTAATCAGAAAAGAAAATCATGTAGACATAGAAAATTATAAGTATAATGAGCATTTATTGACCTCTTATGAAGTGCCCAGTATTAAACATACATTTTACATATATTTTAATCCTAAAAATAAATCCATCCATTATGTTAGTCTGGGTAAACTAGGGAAATAAATCCCAGAAACTCATATGTATGAGAGAGTTTTATATAAAGGGTAAGTGTGCATTAAGAAAGCATCCCAATCAAGAGCTGCCCAAGCCCAGAGGTCGAACATTAGACCATAAGTCCGACACAAATCTACAAAGTCCTTCTCCATCTCACAAAACACACTGAATGATGACTGCAGGAGGAAAACAGAATCAGTGAACGTGTAAGCACCTCAGCATTGACGGGGGTCTCCACGCGACTGCTTCAGCACACAGGGCTGCATCAGGCTAGGTCCATGTTGCTTCTCCTCAGGGATGTCTCATAGGAAATGAGCCTTGCCATTGAAACAGGGAACTAGTTAAAGCAGCTGCACCCTGGTTCAACCATTAGAGAGCAAGAGACCTGAGAATTAGAAAGGTGAGGCTCACCGAGCCATTTATCTCTCTGTCCTTCAATTAATCCCACATGTGTTTATCATCAAGGTTAGCACAATAAACCTTAACTATCTCAACCTACCCCTTCCTGAGCTTTTTTCCCAGTGCATTAACGTCACCTACTATGACTATTGAATCTGTGATTTATTTTTTTAATATTTTGAATAGTTTGACGAATTTCACAGGTCTCTTATTAGGCATATATATATTTATTATGCTTACTGGTTCCTGGTTTACTGATACTTTGAGCATTACAAACTGCCCATCCTTGTCTCTTATTATGGTTTGCACCTTGAAGTCAATTTTAGTGGCAATTAGTATTGCAACCCCTGCTTTTTTTAAGTCACCATTTGCCTGATATATTTTCTGCTAGACTTTTATTCTTAATCTATTTTTGTCTATTAGCTTTAGATGTGTCTCTTGCATGGAACAGATTGATGGGTTGTGTTCTGAATCAGTCTGCCAGCCTTTGTCTTTTAATGGATGAATGGAGGTTATTGACATTAAGAGTTATCACGATCTGTGGACTCATTGCTATCATGTAGTGCCTTTGTGTTGGGTGTTTTCCTATCACCCTTCACATCAGTGTGCTGTGGTTGTGTGGGGGGCTACATACTTGCCTTCTTTTCCCTCTGTGTCCATGTTATCTTGGTAATTGTTATTGGTGCATTGGCTTCTGGGTGGAGTAGGGCTACATAGTGGTTGTCTGCTTGTGCTTGGAGGGTGTTAGTCTTCTGACCATAGTGAGTTGGCAAGAATTTTCTGCAGGGTTGGGTATCTTAAGACGTACTCTTTGAGGTTTTTCTTGTCCTGGAAAACTCTTACCTTGCTGTCTACCTTAATAGATAGTTTTGCAGGGTAGAGGATTCTCTGGCAGGCATTTTTTTCCCTTCAGCTTTCAGAAGATGCTACTCCACTCTCTCCTCCTCTTCATGGAATCTACTGTTAGGTCTGAGTATATTCTTACCTGAGCATCTTTGTACGTGACCACCTTTTTTTCTCTTGATGCTCTTAAAAATTTCTCTTTTTCATAGAAGTTGGATGATTTAACTATTATATGCCTTGGTGATGTCTTCCTGGGGTTTAGTCTAATTGGCGTTCTCTCTGCTTTCTATATGAATGACTGATTCTCATTCATTAAGGTGGGGAAGTTTGCTTCCAGAAATTCCCTTGCTAATTTTGCTGTTGATTTCTTCCTTGTGTCTGGTTCTGGCAGACCAAATGTTTGACTATTGTTCCTTTTCATAGCATCTGTCATTGATCTCAGGTTTTCTTCTGCCTCTTTGATTATCTTGTTTGACTGTCTTTCTGGTTTGTTGAAGTCTGCCTGACGATCCTTCAGCTCGTAGGTATGATTCTTTGCCTCTTCCAGTCTGTTCCTGAGATCCAAAATCATGTGTTTTGCTGCTGTTACCTCATCCAATAGCTCTTGTATTCCCCTTTGGTGCATAGACTTTATTCCCACAACTTGCTGCCTTTCAAAGAGTGGCAAGGCCTGTTAGCTTTTGCTGTTTCATTATGTTAAAAGCTCTTGGCTGTGCCCTGGAGATTTGCTCTGGTAACCTTGTTATGTTAATGGATGCTAATGGACAGAGTTCTTCAGGCTTACATTCAAAGTCACACAAAGGACCACAGCCTGGAATTGAAAGGGTTTTTACATTTTAAAAAGTTCCCCCTTTTCATAATGGGCTGGTGGGGTGCCCTGGTATTGGGGCTTTGCCACACTGTTCCCCAGGGGAGGGGAACCAGCTCATCAGAGTGGGGTTTGGGCCGACTGGATCTGAATTCACCCCAGGCTGCCATCCTGTGTCCCTCCTGGCTCTATCCAGTTGTGCTCTGTGGAACTGCGTTCTGTCACAGGTAACTATCCCAACGGCTCTTCAATTGCTGCAAATTATTGCCTTACTATCTATTGCTACCCACACTGGCAGCCATGGAGCTCGGGAGAGGCTGGAAGGGGATGGCTGATGTCATCACTCCGTTCCTGGCTGGGAAGTGAGGTTTCAAAGCCCTAGACTGCAGGTGCCGTGTAGCTAGCAGCTTGGGAAATCTGGTATGAGGTCTTGTGACTAGAAATTGGAGTGTCTCTGTGAGCCTGGGATTATGACCACTTTTAGAGAGCAGTCTTGGGAAATTACTGCTTGCTGTGGGACTAGGGTACAAAAAGGCGTGGCAGCTACCATCCTTCTGGACCCGGTAAGGGGTTAGTGGAGCCTGCAGGCACACACAGTGAACTTATAGCATTTCAGTGTGTTCTCAGATTGCTTCATGGGTGAAAATCAAAGGAGGAGGTCTGAACTGAACCCTAGTACACTGAATCTATTTTTAGCACCCATCCTCCCAGTATTGACCTCCTTACTTCTTACTTTTATGGTTTGACAGCAGGAGCACTGGATGGGTGATTCTACCCATGAAAGTTTAAAACCTTATCAAATAATGTTCTTAAAATGCCCAGAATATGTGTAATAAATGCAGCAGATTCCACATTTGAACACTCAGAACCAATAAACTAATTTGTTGATTTTTCATATATTAGTGTTGTTTACCCATTGATTTAAGCTTATTCCACTAGACAACATTCCTTAATCCATTACAAAGAAGATAGTAACAATTTCAACAATATGTAATTCTTTTTGTTTTTTTAATCCTCCCCATGCCACTTAATCACTTAAGGATGATAAGACTCATTTGTAAGAGGGGCTACTTAGCTTATTTTATTCTCTCTGGACAGCGAAACTGTGTCTGTGAAAGTCAGGTGTCATCCATCTATTTCAGATAGAATTCTGTGTGGGTGTGAGTTTCAGTTCACAAACTCAGCTGTGCAGGAAATATCACCTGTATTCCTTTTCCCTAAATCAACTGAAATCTGATTCTGAGCCCTCATCCTACAAACCAGGCAAATAATCCACTCACTGTCTCTATTAGCTCTTGCCAGGGGACTGTGCTAACATTGTGGCATTGGGGAGAGGGTTTTGGCCCACACTGGTTTCTGCTTACAGGTCAATGTCTCCACAGCCTTTGTGGTTAACTGTTTGGGACCATTCACAGGAGAAACTTGGTCCCCTATGATTGGGTTTTGTTTGTAGAACTGCTACAAGCCTTGCTCATCAAGCTACACACAGGTCCCTAGTACTTGGTGGGACCCATTCAATTTGTCTTCTTGTGTCCTCTAGAATACCTCGTATTTCTTCTTTCCTCTTCACTTTTAAGATCCCCAAGGTCAAGCCTTTTTTGGACTGAATTTTTATTGAAGAGCAGGAGAACCTCTGATTCCTTACATTTATGTTTTTAACTTCATAAAGCTTTTTGAAGGACTTTGTTTCTTGCTGGAGACTGGACAAGGAGGTGGGGGTGTGTGTAAATTAGAATTTTAAATATTATCCTGATACAGTCTATACTAATCCCTTCAAGAGGTTTTGTATTTTGGGATTTGGGGAAATAAACAGTCCCTTCCTCCCCAAAAGAGAGGTATTTATAACTGGTCAAACTTTCTGTAGAACAAAAAGCTATAGATTTTATTATAAACTATGTGGACCATAAATATATACAAAAATTTTAATAAATATGTAACAAATGTAGATTTGGGCACAAATGTCCAGTCCCTCCTGGAATGAGGAAAAACTTGGGCCTGTGTTAATTGCCACCCTGCTTTGACATTTATTTGTATCCTGCATTATCCTGCAGTTGTCCATTCAGCAGTTTGTACCCATTTTGTTTCATCTCATTGACTGCATGCTCCACAATGAAACATCACTTATCCCACTTCCTCTTGTGTTTCTTGTTCTCATTCCTCCGCTAAGGGACGAGGTAGTGCAGTGGTTAAGAATTCTGCTGCTAAATGAGAAGTTGGCATTTCAAGCCCACCACTGCTCTCCAGAAGAAAGATGTGGCAATTTGGTTCCACAAAGATTTCAACCCTTAGAAGCCCAGTAGTGCTGTTCTATCTGTCTTGTCTGGTTGCTATGACTCAGAATCCATTACAAGTTTGGTTTGGCATTGGCAAGATTCTCTAGCATAGAAAACTATGTTACATATGTAACATACATACATCTTCAAAGAGAGAATATTTTTAAGTTTGTATATCAGGGAGTTAAATGTATAATGTTTCATAAAATGTCTGACTAGGTAATCAATTTGTGATAGGGTCAAGTTTCAATCTGAAAATCTGAATGTGAGTTTGTGACAATATTATAATGAATAGTTCCAACATATTTAGAAAATATTTTATCTAGAATTAATTTTGTTTTTTGAGCTCTAGATTTTTGTTTGAAAGTTTTGTTCTTTCAAAATTAAAAAAGGGGAACTTAAAAAATGGTTTTGTAATGAAGCTCACTTTATAACTGAATATGCTGAATGGTAAATAATAAAAATGACATGTAACATTTGCGTAGTGCTCTATTTTTAAATGTTTATAGGTATTGAACTTCCTTTTAAGGAAGGGTGACTTTTTAATATTTTTTGTCATGATTTGGGCGAAGGTTGATAGAGCGGATCAGTTACACATTTAACAATTCGCACACATTTGGTTCACATCACTGATTGCAATCCCCACAATTTAACATCACTTATTACTCTACATTTCCTGTTTTCATTCCCTCCCTTCCCTCTTTCCTATGAACTTTTTTTTAGGTGCTTGTACCTCTCTAAGGTCATTGTCTACCGTTTGACTGAAAACTGAGTCAGGGAAATAAGTTTGTTTTCAGACCTCATGGGTAACTAAATGCCATGGTCTTGGGAGTGTCACTATCTGATCAGGAAACCTAGTCTTCTTTATGATTTTGAATTTTGCTTTATAATTTTCTCCATTTCTATGAGACACTTTCTTAAAAAAATAATTTTATTGGGGACTCATACAACTCTTATCACAATCCATACACACATCCATTGTGTCAAGCACATTTGTGCATTTGTTGCCATCATCATTCTCAAAACATTTGATTTCTACTTGAGCCCTTGGTATCAGCTCCTCATTTTTCCCCTCCCTCCACATTCCCTTCCCCATGAACCCGTGATAATTTATAAATTATTATTATTTTGTTATATCTTACACTGTCCGATGTCTCCATTCACCCACTTTTCTGTTGTTCATCCCCCAGGGAGGAGGTTATATGTAGATCTTTGTAATCGGTTCCCCCTTTCTACCCCACCCTCCCTCCACTATGAGATACTTTCTATTCATATCTCTTTCAGGGAAGTTGGTAATGGTTGCTGCATCTAGCTTTTTTGGCCTCAGGGTTATGGAGACTGATGGTTGTGTGGTCTATTATTACTTCCTTGGGTTAATTGTTTCTATGTGTTTTTTAAATTTTCATTACTCTTCTTTCCTCTGGACAGAGGGAGTCCAATAGCTGCACGTCAGATGATTGCTTACAAGCTTTAAAGACCAGTTGCTACTCACCAAATTAGGATATAGAATTTTGTCTCTGTGAACTGCTGCACAATTGACT
The DNA here is from genome assembly GCF_050624435.1 of Tenrec ecaudatus. Classification (NCBI taxonomy): domain Eukaryota; kingdom Metazoa; phylum Chordata; class Mammalia; order Afrosoricida; family Tenrecidae; genus Tenrec; species Tenrec ecaudatus. Next base: position 24,435,131 of record NC_134537.1, on the reverse strand, counting down.
TGGGTTCTCCTGAGACGATGATTCTGAGTGCTTGGGCATAGTGACTCGTTCCCTCAAGGTGCTTGCTGGGGGTTAACAAGTTTTCATAACTTTGACCCCTGTATGTTCTACTGCATTCATGTCTATATTTACATCAAAGATGAGTTCCCATGTAAAAATATCCTCCAACATATCTACAAACATCCATAGATATACTCAGGAGAGATCATTCTTTATTTTGCCCCAAAAAAGATGGAGCATTTTCTAAGAATTTCTTTATTGTATCTATATAACTCAGTGTTTCCCCAAATGGGAAAGGTCAGCCCCTTGGGGGCTCTGGAACGATCCTCGGGGGTGTTTTGCAAGGCTGCAAAAGTAGATAGTTATATTTCATCTCAGATTATGATACAAAAGTTTATAATTGCCGAGGAGTACTGATTTTTTTCCCCCCTGAAAGGACAGTAAATCCTGTAAGTTTGAGAGCTCATGATCTAACTAATGCCCTTCCTAAAGCATAACAAATATTATTTACATTCTTGGGCAGTAAAAAGATAAGATAATATATCTAGAAGTTAACTCGGAACTTTGGGCTGATAGAGGGAAAAGTTTACTCTCCTGCTGACTTTTGAAAACTTCATGGCCATGACCTATTGAGTTATGAAGGACTCAACCTTGCTCTTTGCTTCATTATTCTGAACTGTCCTGTGAAGTCTGAGGCCTGGTGAAAGGCTTCTGGTGTGTATTTCAAGTGGAATCGGGGTCAATTTGATATGGGGCTTGACAGTAAGATAGTGGTAAAAGATTTCCTTCTTTTGCAAGTTTATTTGGTTCTAGAATTCTCTTTATAACCATTCTTGTCAAAGACCTGTCCTGCCCTTTCTAGAGCATCCCCGAAGATCTCCAAAAGTTTATGACTTCTTAAGACAGCCCCAGTCTTCCTTCCCTATCCCCTTCCTAACTTTCTATCTTTCCAATTTCCTTATAACAGTATTCTTCCTCCAGGACCACACGTACAGAAATCTATTACCTCCTCATGTTGAGAGTCTTACAACTAACTGGAGCCAATTATTTATTATCTTTACCCACCCCACCCCATCTAAAAAGTAATTGCGCTTTATTAAAGGTTATAGGCTCCTTCAAACAGTCTTTATATACTATTAATAGCACATTTACTGAGTGTCTACTGTGTGCCAGGCACAGTGACGATATTCTTTCTAGTCCTTACAACCCTGCAAGGTGAGTTAATGGCGGTGAATCTGAGGCTACTTTAAAAACAGCTTGGAAAAATTGAAATGAAAAGATAATGGAAATTTTCCATGAACTTTGTGAAGCCCCTCCAAACAGCCTTTATCATCCCCTCATGGAAGCCCAAACAAACAACATACCGCCATCAAGTTGAGGCCAACTCATGGGGGCCCTGGAGGACAGGGGACAACTGCTCCGGTGAGTTTCTGAGACGGTCACTCTTTACAGGAATGGAAAGCCCTGTCTTTCTCAGTCAGAGCAGCTGATAGTTTCGAACTGCTAACCTTGTAGTTAGCAGCCCAACTTGTAACCACTACACCACCAGGACACCTCACAGAGCATATGGCAAATTTAAAAGCATTTAAATAAAATAAAAACCTTAAAGCATTTATAAAAGAGATTGAGAGACACTGCAATAAATGTTTATTATTATTTTTATGCTTCTTTGCAAGTTTTTGGATACTTTATCAAGTATGGTATTTGACACGTATCTTTTTTTAAATAATTGCAACTTGATAGAATTAACCTAAAAACTCTTTGACTCCTGACCAGCCTTTCCTTCGATCTTGTATTAGTCGCATAAAGTGGTCCTTAAAGTCGTTCAGACTCATGACCACGTATCAAGGAGGAAGGCTTGCAGTTTGCAAAAGCTTCAAGTTATTTGGAGTCAGGCAGAGGAATTGATGCGTTTGGATTATGATATTGGTAGAAAATATGGGAAGTACTGTGGACTGCCAAAAGAACAAACAAATCGTTCTTGGAAGAAGTATGTACAGAATGCCCCTTAGAAATGAGGATGGCAAGACTTTGTCCCATGTGGTTTGGACATATTATTAGGAAAAACCCAGTCCCTGGAAAAGGCCATCATGCTTCAGCAAACTCGGTTAGTTGAATGACAGTGGCTGGAACTATTGGCTCAGACATAACAACGATGAGGAAGGTGCAGGACTAGACAGTGTTTTACTCTGTTGTGCGTAAGGTCGCTATGAGATGGAACTGACTGGAGGGCAGCTTGAATCTTGTGTATTAAAATTCATTTTGGAAAAAGTATGCAATCTTTTCTGAACTCCATTAAAGGAAAAAGGTAGGGCTATACAAGCCAATGCCTTTGGGGATTAGCAGTGGGGGTGTCGGTGACAGCTGCTACTCTGGCCTGAGAACAGGGCGAGAACTTGTGAGACCAGCCTGGGTGGTTAGCAGTGAGACACTGCTCTTGCTGAGCTGGAACGTGCCCGTTCAAGAAGGGCGGGGCTCTGGAATAAAGGGTGCCCGATCAGGGCATACTGGGAAAAGTTGCCAGAAACCTTCCTGGGACTTGATTCCTCTGTTATCATATATCATTACAAGTTCTTGGAAGCTGTCCTTGTTCTGAATCGCTGTGCTCCACACCTTTTCTCTTTGGCTCCTTCTTTATAACTTCACTTTGGCGTGAATTTAAGCTGTTGTTTCAAGCACTCAAGCTCACTCCCAATATCCTTCTCTCCCTGTTTTGACACTGTTCCTCCCATACCACTTTACATCTGTGCTCTTAAAAACAGTAGGACTTCACAACGGCTCTAACCAGAAAGCTTGCCTCAAGAAACATACCAATTCTTGATTAAGATGAGAGCCCCACAAAACCAGGTTACTTTGTAAGCTCAGTGAGACTCTGGTGCTTATAGCCTCTCCCCTGTAGGTCTCCCCTGCAGGCCTTTTATTCTTTAAGAAATGTCTTAACACAAGCTTGACTTTCCCATTTTTTTTGGTCCACACTCATCTCTGAGAAGGATCGATAACTCAAGACTGGCCTTTCCTGGGCCAGCAAGGGGTGTAGTAGTCATCCAATTTGAAATATACTCTGATGGAGGGCAAAGATTTTTACGTTGCAGGCTTAATGGTCAGAAAGAACACAATGGAGGGTAAATTTATGTTAAAGCTTAAAGTGGAGTGGGCTCCCATTGTAAAGCATGTTTCCTAGGTGCAGCCCAGTTGGCTACAACCCATAGCGATCCTACACCTAACAAAATGGAACACTGCCTCGTCCTGTGCTATCCTTTCCTAAGCCTGAGTTTGTTGCTGCAGCCACTGTGTCTAGCATAGCCTGACGAAAACCAAGTGTTTAAAATGTTAGCCCTATGTATGCCATGAATAGCTTGGGGGTCTGGCTAAGGGAAAGTTGAAATATATATATGGAATATAATAGGATATGAGAGGCTTCAAAAAATTAGTAGAAGAGGCCCATTAACTTTCAATTCCTTTTCCACAAACTCTTTGGTGAAGCCCCCTTGTATACTTACCCAGTTCATTGTCATTTCCATAGGTAAAAGTATCGTTGGTCATTCTAGTGTAGGAGATGGAATGGTTTTGCTCTGTAGTACATTTTAACCTCCATGCTCTAGGTTTGTGGAAGGCCAGGGTTTACAGTGAAAGCTCTAGATCCATTCATGAATCCCACACAAACTCAGCTGCTATTGAATTATTTCCACCCATTGAACCAGCAATGTGAACAGCCTGGCACTCACTCAGAGTGCATTAGAGAGTAGGTTACCATCACTCTTTTAGCCAGTTCTGAGATGGCACGTCTAGCCCTTAGGGGCTTGGCGGGGAATGCCTTTGATAGAATTTGGGGCACTAAGACTTCATGGTCTTGAGTCACACCTTGACAGTCTTGTTGGGAGAACCCTGAACCCACCTCGTAAACTCTTCTACCTAGCACAATGTGTGTACCCCAATCAAGGTCCCACTTCTACTTCTGAACTCCTGCCCATCACTTCGCTATATGGATCTGTAGTCAGTTACGCTTCTGGGACAGTTTCGCTTACACTGGTACGTCCTATTGAAGTGGCTGGTTTTCTGTGACTCTCGGATGCCATTATGACCTTGTGCTTATGGTCTCTCATCCCTCATCTAGGTGACTGCTCTTGATTTTGTCTCTGTTCTGTTGAAGACTTAACAAATATATCTCCATAAATGATATCAGAATTGGGGCTCACTTTTATCCTCTATGGCAGTCATAGGAGACAAGCGATTACAACTTCTAATAGATCTTATACAGATCCTTTGATTAAGTCTAAAATGGGACAAAGTTCAAACAAAGACAAAGCTCGATCATCTCGACGAAAAAGTCCATCAGCATAAGGCCATGCGGGTGTTCAAAGTATTCATGGCAGTGCAGCGAATCAATAGAGGATGGACAACAAAGGAAACTGTCACAACGTCATGGCATAGTCTAGTCTAAATTCTGTACTTGAGTCTAAATTTCAGTACTAGCTGTGTGAAAGGCTATGGTTTACAGGGGGAACCTTAACTCTACTTGAATCTCTAAAGACAGTCAGCCTTCATTGGTTTCTTACTCACCATTGTCTGTAAAACGCTTGGCTGTCAGGAAGAGTGTGCTTACAGCAACCCCTCTGCTAGTCCAGCCAGGGGCCGGATGGATATTGGGATAACAGGGTTGCCTTGCTCTGAGTCATGCTCTGACCAAGATGGTCCAAGGACTCCGACACCCATCTTAAAGCCTCTGTAATTGGCAATAGTGTGCATGTCCCAGTCTCTTCCTGCTTGCCCAGTCCCGCCTGTGGCTGTAATGAATTGGTCTGCCCCTGATCATGATTTTGTGATAGATCCCCCTGTTTTCCATCTAAGTAGCCGTATGGCTGGGAAGCTTTCAGACCTCATTCAGGGCGCATGTGGACAGTCTTCCTCATCTGGATGATGTGTTTTTGTCCCGTTTAAGACTTAGCCAGGGGGTCGCTATAAAATATATTTGAATTGGGGATCTTTTGAACATAGGATTGGTTCTGAGGCACTCCAATCACCTGATGGTTGGATACAACTCATGACCTTGAGGCCCTGGTATACCAACTTCCATTAGGGACACATTCCTTTGAGTACTACCTACTGCCAGGTAGTAGTTTCCAAAGTCTATAAATTCTGACTCAGAGTTTCCAAAACTATAAATCTATGGGAACAGATAGCCTCATCTTTCTCCCTGGTGGGTTTGAACCATGGCCTAGAGGTTAGCAAACCAAATGCCTAACCGACAGCACCAGGGCGTCTTGGGCTGCCTCCGGGCATTATAATCTCTTTCAAACACACTCTGAGGGCAAAGCTTCTGTCACAATTCTTGTCCATGTTCAGGAAGAACTCATATGGAGGATGAATTTATGTCAAGGTTCAAAATGGTGTTGGGGCCACCACTGTAAACAGTAGAACTTCTGCAAGCCAGGAATTTAGAATCTACGCACCAAGAGTTTCAAAGACCATTCCTACCAATTGCTGTGCTTAATCCCATTCCATCCGTCATCTGAAAACCTGAGAACCAGGAAGGATTCCTTTGTTCATGATATGGATGTCTGTTCTACAGTACCCAGCGCCGGAGGGAGTAGGCTGTGGAAGAGCAACCATGTTCCAGATATTAGGAGCCCGAAGGTAGTCCGTTGAAAAACTTAAAATTGTAACACTCGAATTAAAGGAAGATGATAGGGTTTGCCCCACATTTGGCAGCAACCTAAGGCTTTGCACCACCTTACCAGGTATATGAGAAGCACGTAAATAATATAAAGCAAAGAACCTCATTTGAGCTACAAGAGCTTTTCCTGGGTGGTGGTAAGTGGTTGTGCTCTTCAAATCCACCCAGTAGTGCCTGGGGAAAAAAGGTCACAGTCATTGAAAATCCTCTGGTGCACAGCTCTCCCATGAAATACGTACTCACCTACTCACTCATTGAATCCATTTTGAATCATAGTGATACTACAGGATAGAACAGAGCAGTCCCTGTGGGTTTCTGAGACTGTAACTCTTTATAGGAGTAGAAAGTCGCATCTTTCTTTAGTGGGGTAGCTGGTGGTTTTGAACTGCTGACCTTGTGGAAAACAGCCTATCACATAACCCACTACACCATCAGTACTCCTTAAATGATACAACTTTCCCTTACCGGAAGTAAAGTCTGGGACACCTGGATGAAAACTAGGACTCTCTCTCTCTCTTTTTTTTTCAATGTACAGAAATTTGTGAGTCAGAAAGAGAACCATGCCCCCCCCACCCCCACCTCTCAGTCACCCAGGGCAAATCAATTTATTCTTCAGCCTTGAGGTCAAGGCGATGATTTTTTTTAAATGAGGGGCAGGAGAGGGGGCGAGCTTTAAACTGTAGTGAACAGGTAAAATTAAACCTAGAAGAAAAATCAGGACCCACTTTATAAGAAGTAAATGTGCTGCCGAGATGGAAGAGTGTGATTGCCTGTGGGGAGAGGTCAGTGTGTAACAGCAGAATGAGCAATGGGCTGACAGACAGGAGCATCCAGGAGAACAGGACTGGGATTGAATCAGTGCCAGGGATCCAGTCTCCACCCTCTGCAGGGCAGGCAGCACAGTCTATGTGAGCCCAACTGCTCACAAGTGCCTTGCAAAGTTAGATTTCAACAACTTGAGATTGGAGTGTGGCTGAGCTTTCTGGGGCAGTGGTGTGAAAAAGGGGGTGCGAGGCAAAGGGAGAAAATAGAGATGGAAGAGTTGGCTTGAAAGCTCTTAGAATTCCAGGCAGAATACATTTCAAAATGGGGAAAGTCAACGTCAGAGAACTGTAGAGAGACAAGGGCATAGTATTGGGTGTTTGAGAAAGTCAATTCATTGGTGCGCTGAAGGCAGAACCAGATTAAGATGAATGAATGTACAAAAGTGGAAGTAATAGGTGGAGTCGGAGGAAGGAAGAACCAGGTAATGTACTACTGGAGTAACTTCCCCAAACTCTCTGCCATCAAGTGGATGCCAACTCATGGCGACCCTCTTGGACAAGGCAGTATTGCCCTTGCGTACTTCCGAGACTGTAACTCCTTATTGGAGTAAAAAGCACGTTTCTTTGTCTTGTAGAGTCACTTAGCCAACATTGTTGTTGTTGTTGGGTTAATTTTGTTTTTAGGTCAGACAACTTGTTTTAAATGACAGAAGGCAAAGAAGCAGTGCGTCAGAAGAACGTGAAGGTTCTAAAAAAAGGAGTCAGCTGAAGAAGGAAGGAGGTGAGACAGATAGTGGGCGAGGGCCGAGGGGAAAGGTAGCCATACTCTCCTCCCCGCTCTGAGACTTGGGGAAAGAATGAAAGAAAGGGTGTAAAGCGAGACGCTTAGAGGCAGAATGTAACACAAGGTGTCTGCTACATTCAATAGTCTGTGAATCAAGTTACAGTCGGGATGTCCAAATTACTTTTTTCCCCATGAGACCTCACTGAAGATCATGTTACTGTAAACTGATGTTTGAGCTGGGGGGAAAGAAAGAAAAGAAAACACTGTGATGCTTACGTTAGCTTTGTCGTTTTCAATGGAAATGGAACATTGTCTGTCTTGTCATGACAAGGGGAAGCTAGTGCAATCCACTCATACATCATGCATACACAGCACAGCGTGGCATCACTTATATGGAGCAAAAATATAGACTTAATTGGAGGAGACATAATTGCATAACTGTGTGCCGTGAAATACACGCTCCTTTCTCTGGGAGGGTCCCCGAGAAGCCAATGACCGAGTTTAGCTGTGATTTACTTTGGTGAGTAATGCATTCATCACAAGAAAAAGGAGAAAAGCCTGTCATGAGCCAGGGGCACAGCCAGGAAGTTCTCCTCACTTGATTCTTTCTATCAGATCAAACTCCCTAAAGGCAGTAGAACTGGTGGAACCAGTTAAAGACCTCTTCAGTCTGCCTGGGCTGATGAAAGTTGCTGCGTTCTTTCAAAATCCCTGTCACACACAGAATTGGACTGCTCTTCTTGCCCTGGAAAGGTCTTGGGTGCTAATGAAATGATGGTGATGATCACCCCCCCCCCCCCCCCCCCACACACACCCAGGTGCTTCCTTTTTGATGAAATCATCTAGTATTCAACCGGGATGCTGAGTTCTCTGACACCCGCCTCCATACGTCTAGAAAACTACACAGGTCGAGGCAGGCCTGGGCTGGCAGCTGAACCGAGATGGGCAGGACTGTCTTATGAAGGCCTTCCCACTTACAGTGAGTTACTTCAAAGAAGTGTGATCTCAAGGGATTTGCCCCCAAAGTCAACATGTTGGCGTGGAGTGGAAAAAGCATATTTCTGTCTTGCACAATCGCTGAAACCACATCAGTATCACAGAGCAGTGATGACACAGCTGAATTAGATCAGATGATGGTGACCCCGAGTCAAAGGATCATAAAAATGCAAATGTGGGAGTCTCAACTGGGAAGCTTCAGCCACCCATGTTTGGAAATGAACACAGTGATGGGGTGTAATCCTGGCATTTATTGGTGCTGGTAGTGTAGAGTGACTGCTAGTGTTGAACTGCTGACCTTGCAGTTAGTGGTCCAATGAGTTACCCTTACACCACCAGGGCACCTGAAACAGGGGATAATCTCTCCCCAAAGCAAACCAAACCCACTGCCATCAAGTCAACTCCCGTTCACAGTGACCCTAGCTATAGTTTCCAAGGTTGTAAATCTTTATGGCAACAGAAAGCCTCAACTTTCTCCCATGTAACAATTGGCGGGTTTGAACTGTAGACCTGAATGTGCAGCCAGGGCTCCTGTGAAACAGGGGCAGCTCTAAGCAAATGCAGCAGGGGCAGATCCAAGGACAATCATGGTGTGAGGATTTGTTTTTAGGATCTTAAGTACCGACTGTTCTCACTTCTACCTCTTTAGCAGCAGCCGTCATCTCTACTCTCCCCACAAGTCAGCATCCAAGAATGATTCCTCAACAAGGGCTTACACTTTTGCCATCTTTCCCACTTTTTCTCTCTTTTCTTTGACTCCCCCCTTTCTCTTGTATACCACTCCTGACCATAGCCCCATCAACAAGCTTTCTTAGTGAATTCCTACTTTTCTCCATATTCAAAGCCAATACCAAGTGAGGTAGTTAATTGTGCCAACCTGGCAGATAAACACGTGTGGAGTTCATTTAAGGGTGGAGGGATAAATGGCTCAGTGAGCCTCACCTTTTGAGTTCTCAGGTTTCTTGCTTTGTGATGGTTGGACCAGTGTACAGCTGCCTTAGCCAGTTCCCTGCTTCAGCTGGGATGACCACTTCCTGCAAGACATCCCCAAGGAGAAACCACACAGCCCTACCCCGATGCAGCCCTGGGTGCTGGAGCAGCCATGTGGAGATCCCTGCCAGCGCTGAGATGCTTACACAATCACTGACTCGGCTTTCCTCCTGCAGTTGGCATCATTGCCTGTTTTGTGAGATGGAGGAGGTGTGGATTGGTGTCAGACATAAGGGTTAATGTTGGACTTGTGGGCTTGGGCAGCACTAGACTGGGATGTTTTCTTGATGTGCACTTACCCTTTACATAAAACTCTCTCTTATACATGAGTTTCTGTGTATTTGTTTCTCTAAAGTACCCAGACTAGTACACCAAATTTCAAGACACCATTGTCTTTCTCCTGTACTTCCCAGTAATCTCCAACCTAGTTTCCTGAGTCCATTCTAATCTTGTCCTCCACATGAAATTCTTCTCCATACAACACGAGGAAATCTCTTGTACAGAAAGTACTCAGGAGTGATGGCACAGAAAATATAAGAGGAGGGATCTCTGGCAGTAAGTTCCTTCACTAATACAACTACTAAGTAGGCAAGGACCACCAGAACAAGCCAGTTTGCAATTCTGGCATCTAGGCCAACATTTTCAGCATCCAGGGAAATGTTGGATTACAGAGAGGCTGTTAGATTTTGGTCGGTTTCCCTGTAGCAACTAGCTTCCCCTTCTCTCACCCCCATGGCAGGCAGTTGAGAACTTTGGGGGCCTATGTTCCTGGTGTGGTTCCCTGGTGACAGGTTAGGCAATGATGACCTGTCCTCCAAAGAGAGAGGCAGTGTATTTTTATCTGCCTGGCAATTCGTGGAGAGACTGGTGAAAGGATTTGCTCTTGTTTCCACACTTGCAAGCTGAAGTGGTATCCAGGTAGTGCCTGTCAAATTTATAGTGACAGAATATCCTCTCCTCCTTTTTCTGATCAGAGCTGGGCATTGAAGAAGTCCTGTGTCAGGTCAACAGCCGACACAGAAGAAACCAGTACAGAAATTCCAGTCACCACACATGACAAAGAATATTGTTGTTGCTGGGTAACAATGAGTAGTGATCCTCTATAACAGAGCAGAACGGTTCCACAGAGTTTCCTAAGCTTTACTTTTTATAGAAGCAGCTCTCCAATGTACACTAAGCAAATGCTTTAAGTTAAGTGTGATAGGACACCAAAGAATTCATGAAAAATCCCATGATCTTTTCATTTCATTTTTCCATGCACTTTTGGAAGCTTCTGGTACATTAAAAAAGCTGAAGGAACTTGATGCAAGGGGCTTAAGTGGAGAGCAAATGCTTTGGAAATGATTAGGGCAAAGAATGTACAGATGTGCTTTCTACAATTGATGTGTGGATATGTATGGACTGCGATAAGAGTTGTATGAGCCCCTAATAAAATGTTAAAAAAAAGAAAGCTGAAGGAGACCATGGACAAAAAACTAAAGGAAACCAGAAAAGCCACGTATAAATAAGCAGAGAATATCAAGAAAGAGATAGAAATTGTAAAAAGGATTCAAATAGAATTCTTAGGCTGTCAAGTATAACAGTTATAAGAAAACATGCACGAGAAGGGTTCAGCAATATACTTGAGAAAGTAAAGTGAAGAATTTCAAGTTGAAGATAAAATAAACCAACTCAATGTCACTGCTACAAAGTCAATACACATCACAACCTTGGAGGACAGGGTTAAGCTGCCCCGGTGGGTGTCTGAGACTGTCACTCTTGACAGCAGAAAGCCTCATCTTTCTCCTTTGGAGCAGCTGGTGATTTTGAACTGCTGACCTTGAGGTTATCCACCCAACATGTTACTACTCTTCCACCAGGGCTCCTAAAAGTTGAAGACAGAGCAATTGAAATAACCTTGTCTACGGAGCATGAAGAAAAAAGAATGACGCTTAAGAGACCTATGGAGACCAACCTATATAGTATGGTAATTCTAATTGGAGGAGAGAGAGAGAAAAAGAGGCAGAAAAATAGTTGACAAAATACTGGCCAGCCATAATGACAGGAATAGGTATAAGTATGCTCACGTTTATTGAAGCAATACGCACAATAGCGAAACCTTGAAAACCACATAAATGCCCAGCAATGGAAGATGGATACGTAAACTCTGTGACATACACCCAGGAGAATGCACTGAAGAATACAGATCGGTCTTCTAACACACCACAGGAGGTAGCTGAACCTGGAGAACCTTATCCTGAGGGAAACTAGTCGAGCATTGAGGACAACTATTGCATGAGATGACTCTTATAAAAAGTTAAGTAAAGCTTTCCACATGAAAAGAAACTTTTTTTGGGAGGGACTTCCCAGGGGCAGGAGGGGTAGGGAGGAACATGACTTTCTGTGGATTTGTTTCTCTAAAGTACCCAGACTAACACAGAATGGAGAATAGGAAACACAGAGAGGAAAGGGGGTAAGCCATGGCACTGTGAGTGGATGGCAATGGATGAGTTGAAACAATGTGCATGAATTGTTGTCTATAAAACTGATGATTTGTTCTATGAACTTTCACCTAACTCACAATAAAAAATTATGATGACAACATGAAAAACCCAGCTTGTTGCCAGTGAGTTGAGTTTGATTCATAGGAGCCCTAGAGAACAGACTACAACACAGGGTTTCAAAGGCTATACTCTGTAAGGACAGAGCCCGATGGTGTAGTGGGTTACACACTGGGCTGCTAACTTGGTGGTAAGCAGTTCGAAACCCTAAGCTGCTCCTCAGAGGAAAGATGAGGCTTTCTCGTCCAGTAAAGAATTATAGTCTTGGTAATCCATAGGGGCAGTTCTGCCCTGTCCCATAGGGTCACCAGTGATCCTGCTGGGGTTTGAAATGCCAAAGGCAGAGCTTCCAGTGCAAACCACCACCGTGTGACACACTGGCAGATAGGCGGTGACTGTAACTCATGAGGAGGCCTGGTGGTAGAGTGGGTTACACGTTGGACTGCTAATCAGGAGGTCAGCAGTTTGAAAACACCAGTCTCTCCTTGGGGGAAACACGAAGCTTTCTACTCCAGTCAAGCAATGCAGCCTCAGCAACCCGCAAGGACAGTTCTACTCTGTCCAGTAGGGTGGCCATGAGTCAGAATGGACTTGATGGCAATGAGTTTGATTTTTGTTTTTATAGAGCAGTGGTATTCCAGGTAGGCTGGTGGTAGAGCAGGGAGCATCAGTTGACCCACTAGAATGTAGCAAGAAACTATTAGAACTGCTCAAATCTCATGCTATGAATGTTGTCACTGTGCCTCTTTTATATTACTTGTGCCTATATGATTTTAAAAATCAATAATCATTTATGGAGGGTATGTGCTCATCATTTTTATTAACTGGAATGTGCAATTAAAAAAGATGGATTGTGATAAGAGTTGTATGAGCCCCTAATAAAATGTTTAAAAAAAAAAGAATGACACACACACAAAAAAGATGGGAGAACACTGGTCTATCAGGCAATAAGCTATTTGCATGTGTGAGTCTGGGTTGACTAGAAAAACAAATTCATAGACACTCATATGTGTGTAAGAGAGAACTTTATATCGAAGAGTAATTGTATATTGAGAAAACATCCCAGGCCAGTCCAGATCAAGTCCATAAGTCTGATATTAGCCCATGTATCCAATTCCAGTCTGCAAATGCCTCTTCAGACTCATGCAACACATGCAATGTGATTTTCCTGAGCGCAGGAAGATCACAGGTCAGTGGGTGGAAAGTCTTGTAGATCCAGTGGTGGTGGAAGCATCTTAGCACTGGTGTGGGTCTCCACCTGGTTCCTCCAGTTCTAAGACTCTAGCTGCCATCAGCATAGTTCCATGTGACTTGTCAGCAGGAAGACAAAGCAGGGAGTGTGGGTCTGGCCTCCAGTGAGATATTTATCTCCATATTGCCTCCAAATGAGGTCATCAAACTGCAACCTGATTGACAGGACAAACTCCACCCCTTCACTCTTAATCTCAAAGTGACATCAGATGATGTAACCACCACAGCGCACAAGCAGAGTGTAGTAGATTTTAGTGCTGTACATCTTGATCGATGCTGTTTAGGTCAATGGCTAGTACTACGGAATTATAAGGAATGAGCTACTCATGGAGAAAAAGGAACTTTGGAACAAACTGCTGAGTCATGGCTGTGGTCGGCTGCTTGCCCCCTCCTTCCCTCACTGTGGAGGAGGCTTAGTGGCAGAATATGGGCTTAGAAGTCTGACACACTTCAACTTGACATTAAGTCAATGTTGCAATTTATTGGCTTAGTGATTCTGAGAAAGAACTTTAATCTAAGCCTGATTTCCTCAATTGCATTATGTGCTGGTGTTAAAAACACAAGGAAAGCATCAGGGAAGCCCTTGGAGTATTGTCTCATTTATTGTCACTGAGCTGATTCCGACTCAGTAGGACAGAGCCTCTGTGGCTTCCCGAGACTGTAAATCTTATGGGAGCAGAACGATTCCTCTTTCTCCCATGGAGTAGTTTGTGGGTTTGAATCACTGACGTTGCATTTGGATGCCTGACTTGTAACCCAGTATGTCATCAGGGCATATTATAGATGTGTTAATGCTCGTTATTGGGCTGCCTTTATCTCTCTCACGTGTAGTCCTCTTCACATATAGTGTGAACCGAGCCTCATAGATATGGCCAAGTGATATGCTTAAGAAATACATGGCTCGATTGATTGACCGATTCAATGGTATGATATGTAAATTATGTGCCAATAAAACTGTTGGGGGAAAAAACAACAATGAGCACAAGACTGAAGAAAATGTTCTAAAATTGATTGTGGTGGTGATTGTTCAGCTCTTTCAAATATATTTAAACCATTGAATTGTATGAAATGTGGATTATAGTTCAACAAAACTATTAAACAATAGAGAAGGACTTGGTTTGAGAACCACGTGGTCATGTCGCTGTTAGGTGCCATCAAGTCAGTTCCAACCCATAGCAACCCCTCTGCACAATGGAAGGAACCACTGTACAGTCCTTTGCTGTCCTCACAATCATTCCTCTGCTTGAGCCCTTGTTGCAGCCACGGTGTCAAGTAGAAGCCTCTCCATCTCATCAAAGGTCTTCATTTTTGCTGCCCTTCTACTTTACCAAGCATGCTGTCCTTCTCCAGGGACTGTCCTCTCCCGATAGCATGTCCAGAGTATGAAAGACAGTGTCTCACCCTCCTTGCCTCACCACTCTTAGGCCATGCTTCTTCCCCGACAGATTTGTTGTCCTTTTCGCAGTCCGTGGTACTTTCAATGCTCATGTTGCTGAAGTTGTTCTTCATCAGTGTCAAGTTGATTCCAACTCATGGTGGCCCTGGGTGTGCAGAGTAAACCTGCTTCCTAAGGTTTCAAGTTCGTGACCGTTTGGAAGCAAGTCACGAGGCCTATTTTAGGTGGATTTGAACTACTGATCTTTTAGCTAGTAGTCTCGAGTTGATGCCAACACCTAGTAACCCTGAGACTATCAAACTTTACCAAAGTAGACTCCCTCATCTTCCTCCTGTGCAGTGGCTGGTGGGTTTTGGATTAGAAGTCTAATGCTTCTCCCACAGTGCCACTGGGGTCCTTCCCAGGGACCGAAGGCCTTGCCAAAGGAAAGACTCTGTGGCTCATTGTGGTAGTGACATAATCCGGTGTCAATTTGTGAGGATTGCGAGTAAAGGGGTGGAGTCTGGCCTGTCAATCAAGGTATAACCCATAAGGCCTCTGTGTGGGCATGGGCTTCTCCTGAGAATTCTGGGAACTCCTATTTTTCCTCCTTGGAGGTGGGAGACACTTCTCTCTCTCTGCTCGCTCGCTGAGAGATGCTCTACTAATATGGCGCTATCCCCTGGGAGCTGGAGAAGCCACATGGACCTACGCTGATGCAACCAGACCTGTGGAGCTGAAGAAGCCATGTAGAGACCCCCTGCGAGTGCTGAGATGCTTCCACTGCCACTGGATCCACAAGACTTTCCATCCACTGGCCTGTGATCTTCCTGCATTCTGCATCATTCTATGTGTTTCATGAGTCTGAAGAGGACTTTATAGATTGGTATCAGACATACAGGCTAATATTGGATTCATGGACTTGATCTAGACTGGGCTGGGGCGTTTTCTCAATATTCAATTGCTCTTGCATATAAAGCTCTTTCTTACACACATGACTGTCCATGAATTTGTTTCTCTAGTGTAACCGGACTGACACATTCTCCTAGCAGCCCCTGGTCCCTTCCAAATTCTTCAGGAACATGGTAATTGTGAGGCATAAACACTTCTCTGGATTTCTTTATTCAGTGTTCAACTTTCACATGCAGATGAGGTGATTGAAAATACCCTGGTTCAGGTCAGGGGAACGTTAGGGACATCCTTGTGCTCTAACACTTTAATGAGGTCTTGCACAACGGATCTGTCCAATGCAATATGTCTCTGATTTTTAAATGATCACTTCCATGAGCATTGATTGTGGATCTAAGCAAGATGAAATCCTTGACAACACCAATATTTTCTCCATTTATCGTGATGTTGTCTAGTGGTTCAATTGTGAGGATTTGGGTTTTCTTTCTGTTGCGTTGTAATCCATACTGAGAGCTGCCGTCTTGATCTTCATCAACAAGGGCTTCAAGTCGTCTTTTTCAGCAAGCAAGGTTGTTTTTATCTGCATATTGAAGGTTAATAAGCCTTCCTCAGTCCTGATGCCACTTTTTAATTTCTAATATAGCCCAGTTTTTTTAGAATATTTGCTCAACATACAGGTTGGATAAACATGGTGGAAGGATACAGCCTACTGCACATTGTTCCTGATTTTAAGTCATGCAGTACTCCTCGTTCTGTTTGAATCACTGCTTCTTGGTTCACATACAGGTTCCTCGTGAGCACAATGAACTGTTCTGGTATTCCCATTCTTTTCAATGTCATCCATCGTTTGTTACGGTCCATACAGGAGAATTCTTTTTGCATAGTCAATGAAACACAAGTAAGCAACTTTTCAGAATTCTCTGCTCTCAGCCAAGATTCATCTGAGAGCTTGAACTCATGAAGAGGTCATTGAAGATATGGGTGCTATAGTAAAGTGTGATGAAGAAAGTAGATGGTGCCCGGCTATCAGAAAGAATAGCATCTGGGGTTGTAAAGACTAGTTTCAAACAAGCAGCCAGCCATCTAATTTTTGCTCCCAAAGATGCACTAGGTCTTATTTTCAGGGGATGTCTTATTTTTCCATGACGAAGAATAAGGTACACATTTATTGTTTTATTAAAAGAGACCTTGCACTTCCTGTCTCCTCTGGTTGCGCTGCGGCCAACAGGGAGCTGTGCGGCGGCACCCACTGCTACATTCCAGAGTCCAGAGTTATGGTAGCTTTGGGGTACCTTATTTTGGGGGGTGCCTTATATTTCAGTGAGGCAAAACTGTAAGTAGGTCTTATTTTCGGGGATGTCTTACTTTAAGGGAAACAGGGTAGTTGTGGGATGTGAATACTCCTGATCAATGATCAAAGCTCACTGTAAATTCAATTATGGCAGACACAGTTGGGTCAAAATGTAATATCTTATCATTTGATCTCCCCTTTGATGCATTTTAAAAGCTGTTTCCATTTTTTTGAAAATCAAAGGGGAAACACACCTGGATTAAGCCCTAGTGAATCCCCTCTGACCATGGACCAGGGATGTGGACAGTCTTTTGCTATCATGCAAAATGCACTGGAGTGTGGATCAGTGCAGATGAGTTTAGGTTAAAACTTAGCCTTCCATCACTGGTCACCCTTATGATCCATTCACATTTTTCTAGGTTTTAATTTTTTATGCTTTCTTTTGGATTGAGGTTTTTACTTTGTTGTTCAGTCTTATTTTTTGTTTGTTTGTTTTTGATATTTCTCTGTATGAAATCCAGGATAGGTAAATCTATAGAGACAGAAACTGGATTCATTGGAGGTCTGGATGGGGAGATTGGGGGGAAATGCAAGAATGAATACAATGTTCCAATACTGATTGTGGTGATGATTGACAATTTTTCTTGATGTGAATGAATTATTAATTATATGTCAAAACACTGTTGGGGGAAATTCCATTTGACATCAGCAATGGCTTGCCTGGTATGATAGCCTTTTCTAAATCTGGGTTGAATTTTGGGCAGTTTTCTGTCAGTGGACTGTGGAAATATTTAAAAAAATTATTTTCAGCAAGTTTTACTTACATATGATATGAATGCCATTGTTTGATAATTTCCATGCTGTTGGAGTGCCTCTGTTTTTGGAATGAGCACAATTACAGATCTCTTCCAGTCAGTTGACCATGCGGCTCTTTTCCATATTTCTTGGCCTAAATGGACCAGTGCTTCTAATGTTGCATCTATTGGTTGAAACACCTCAGTTGGTGTCCTGCCAATTCATGGCATTTTATTTTTAGCTAATAAGCATTTTACAGATGAGAATGGAAGTGCAGAGAGATTAAGCAATAAATGCCCAACATCATCTGGGTCATAAGCAGGTCGGCATTGCTCTACTAACCCCACTGCGCTAGATGGCTGGTTAATGACTATGTATTTTACCTGTCGTTGTGAACATTTTCGCTCTTGAGGAATGAATCGGAAAGGCGTGGGCACTTTCCTAAAGACACGGTCAAGGACTAGGAGCTCTAGGGAGAAGCTACGGAGAGAACAGAAGAACATGGCAAAGGAATGATTACCTTTACTTCAATCAGATTGCTTCATTTCTGACAGAGCCACATTTGATTCTTTTCTTTAGAAGTGTTGATTGAATTGCCCTGAGGGTGTTGGTCTCCTGCCTTTTTACATACTCCTTTTCTTCCCTCCAAGTTTCTGTCTTTATATTTGGGCCCCAAACCAAAACTAGATCAGGAGTGAGTCTCTTCTCTGGGATGTTCTTAGTTTGGGAGCAATGAGTGTGTGGAAACTTCAGAACACAGAAGAATTTAATCAAGGGGCTGCCATGTTAGTCTCTATTTAAGGAGCCTGAGTGGCGTAGTGGTTACACATGGGGCTGCTAGCCACAAGGTCAGTAGTTGGAAACTGCCACCTGTTCTGTGAGAGAAAGATGAGGCTTTCTACTCCCGTAAAGTCTCAGCAACTCACAAGGGACCGTTTTACCCTGCCCTGTGGGGTCTGCAGGAGTCGGCGTGAATGCACGGCAGTGTGTCTCCGCATGTTAAATGTGGTTCTCTCCGTGCTATAGTCTGAACTGTCTTGTGTGGTGTGTGTGTGTGTGTGTGTGTGTTTAACAGTTTTCTCACAGTGTGGATGCTCTACTTTTATTTATCACAGATGAAATGGAAAAAAAGCAGTTACTTTTAGGCCTACTTTTGTAGGGGAATTCCCTTGGTCTTACTCAAAACAAAACAATTGTAGTTTGGGCCCAGAACATTCAGTGGAAATTTCTGAAAGCGGAGGCCTCTCAGGATGCCAGATTTTTCTGGATGGAAAACTTTTCTCAATGCCAGGTATTGGCAGTAGAAATTAAGCAGCCTTTGGCGCCACCTTATGAGATACAGCAGGAATCACACCTATTTTTTATTTTATTTTTTCAAAATATTTTACTGGGAGTTAATACAGATATATCATTCCATAGTTCTATCACATCAAGCAGTATTGTAAAATTTCTACCACAATCAGTTTTTAAACATTCTTTTATTTCCTGAACTCTTGACATTGTGTCCCTTTTACTACCCTCACCCCCAACCCCCTCTCCCCGGATTTGTTAGTCTGGGTAGACTAGGGAAATGCATTTATGCTTATAAGAAAGAGGTTCATATAAAAGAGCAATTGAATATTGAGAAAACATCCCAACCAAGTCTTATTGATATGAGCTCATATGTCCGATACCAATCTATAAGGCCAAACATGATGGTGGGACAAGAGGAAAGTAACAGGAAATAGAGGAAAGGACTAGGAGGCAAAGGACATTGAGAGAGGTCTAAATACAGGCATGCACATATGAAAATATATTTTTATATAGTGATACGGAAATAAATATATGACACACATTTATTTGTTAAATATTAAGGCAACAAGGTGTATATTGGGCCTCTAATAAAGTATTCCCTCAACCCAAGAACACTAATAACCCGGCATTCTGTGATTCTCAATTTCCTTGGTAGGATCACTGACGACAAAATGGGTGCATAAGTAAATGTGGTGAAGAAAATTAATGGTGCCCGACTATCAAAAAATATAGTGTCTGGGGTCTTTAAGGCTTGAAGATAAAAAAGCGACCATCTAGCTCAGAAGCAACAAAGCCCACATGGAAGAAGCACATCAGCCTGTGTGATTATGAGGTGTCAATGGGATATGGTATCAGGCATCGAAGACCCAGAACAAAATCATACTAATGTGAATGAGGGGGATGGTGGAGTAGAGACCCAAAGCTCATCTGTAGAAAATTTAACATCCCCTTTCAGAAGGGTCACAAGGAAGAGACAAGCCATTCAGGGTGCAGTATGGCACCGATGAAACATAAACTTTCCTCTAGTTCTTTAATGTGTCCCCTCCCCCCACTATCATTATCCTAATACTACCTTACAAATCCGCCTACATCAGAGCATGTACACTGGTACAGATAAGAGCTTACAACTCAGGGAATCCAGGACAGATAACCCCCTCAGGACCAATAATGAGAGTAGTGATACTAGGAGAGTAAGGGGAAGGTGGGGGGAGAAAGGGGAACCAATCACAATGATAGACATATAACCCCCTCCCAGGGGTACAGTCAACAGAAAAGTGGGTGAAGAGAGACATCAGGCAGTGTAAGACATGAAAAAAAATTATAAATTACCAAGGGTTCATGAGGGAGGGAGTGAGGGTGGGGAGGGGAAAAATGAGCTGATACCAAGGACTCAAGTGGAAAGAAAATGTTTTGAAAATGATGATGGCAACATATGTACAAATGTGCTTGCCACAATGGATGTATGTATGGATTGTAATAAGAGCTGTAAGAGGCCCCAATAAAATGATTTTAAAAAATTCCTCTTCAGACTCACAAGACACATGCAATGAAGCTGAATGCAGGAAGATCACAGGCTAGTGGTAGAAGGTTTTGGGGATCCAGTGGCGGTGTAAGCATCTCAGCACTGGCATGGTTCTCCCTGTGGCTCCTCCTGATCCAGGGCTCTAGCATAGCTCCTCCATGTGTCTTGTCATCAGGAATATGAAGCAGAGAGAGAGTATGTGTGTGTGTGTTATCTCCTTAGTACCTCCAAAATGAGGTCACCAAGCTGTGACCCGATTGACAGGCTAGACTCCACCCCTTTGCAAGCTGACACCAGATTATGTAACTACCACACTGAGAAACCTGTATTCTACTTGCTGTCCCTATACTTTCATCAATCCTGGGTTTTATATACTGAAGAACAGGAAAAAAGTATAATACAAATTCAAGAGGGTGCCCCCCCCATGACATAACACATCTGAAATAAACCCCAATGTAACAATGAAACACACACACAAATACTGAAAATGTCGAAAACTGACAAAGTTTTAACTGTTCAAGTCAGGTTTATCATTTTGAGCCTCTTTACAAATCTCTCCAATGCGCTCTATTTCGTAACCACTGTCACCCCACCCCTCTATTCTGGCTAGAGGGAAATCACCGGAGGCTTATTTCCTATGGGGATACCCACATGCATCGTGGGTTCCCACTGTCATCCATCGCCTTCTGCAAACTGGATGCTCACAATTTAGGCTCTGCTACTATTCCCTCCTTCGACTTTGGATCATATGATTTCCAGTCCTTCGCTCACTGATGTTGGTGTGCTTCTTCCATGTGGACTTAGGTGACACCCACTTAGAGGCTGCTTGTTTGGAAAAAGTCTTTAAGACCCCAGACGCTATTTTTATGTGGCCGCTGGGCACCATCTAATTTCTTCACTATATTTGCTACAACACCCATATCTTTTGTGTTCCCTTCCTGAGGGCTAATATCGAGCAGGGCCATGATGTAAGAATTAATTGTTCTTAAGTTGGAGCTAGGATTTAGTGTGAGTCCCAAACCCATTCCTGGAGCTCTGTTTTTTCCTTTTCATCTGCCTTTGGCTCCCTTCCAGAACCTCTTTGTTAATTGATGGTAGAGAGTCTTATCAAGCATCCCCCTGGGTATAATGATCTCCTGTCAATATTGTCTTTGATTAGCCCCTGGGACTAATTTTTTTAAAGCCCTGTTGAAAGGGGGATATGTGCACCCATTTTCACTGATGTCCCTGTAACTACTGTCCACAGTGGAATTGATTCGGACCCATAGCTACCTTATAGGACATAGTAGAACTACACCATAGGGTTTCCAAAGATGAAAGTAATGAAAAAATGTTTTATTGTGATTTGGTGAACAATTACAGAGTACATTGGTTTTCCATTCAACAATTCATCCAGATTTTGTTTCGTGACATTTCTTGCAAGCCCACAAGGTAAGCACACTCTTCCCACTTCCTGTGCATTCCATCCTTCTTCTCTACTAATTTCTGGCTTCTAACCTTTATTCCTGGTCAAACGAGGCCCTGTTGTTCTCCGATGGCTTATTTTTCTAAGGACTGTGTACCTCCCTGGTGTCACATATTGTTCACCCTACCGGCCTATCTGGTGGAAAGTAGAGCCACAGGGGGAATTTAGTTCTGGGATTAAAGAGTAACCAAGACCCATAGCTTTGGGTGTTCAGTTACTCTCTGTCATACCCATCAGCCTAGTCTTTTTATGATGTTGCATTTGTTCCACACTCTTCTACTCTGTTCAGAACCCTCTGTTGAGATACCACAGGGCAGTTAACTGATTTCAGGGTGGTAGAGGCTGAGTGAGGTTCATGTGGTCCCTTCGTCCTTTGAACTAATTGCTTCCCTGTGTCTTCCATCCTCTTCACTTGCCTTTGCTCCAGACAGGGAAAAACCAACAGTTGCGTCGTAGATGACTGTTCACAAGCTTTTGAAGACCACAGTTGCGTCTCACCAGGGCAGGATGTAGAACACTGCCGTTGTAGACTATGTTATGCCAATTGATCTTGATTCCCCTCGACTGTAGCCTCACGTCCACTTCCTCAAAGTGATTGGTTCTGCTCAGATTATGTATTTTGATATCCTGTATGCTCTACTACACACCTGGATATATTTATAGCACATACAAATGTGTTTGTGACAATGTCATTGCCAAACCTGTCATGAGTATAATCTCTTTCACTTACTTATACCTGCTCATCTTGACTATATGCCGATATATGCGCTTATAGATTGTTATTTTTATTAAAATTTAAATAATCGTTTTATTGATGTATCTTACACATCCCCATATATCTATTCACATATGACTCTGTTGTTCAATCCCATTGAGTGGGTTTAGACAATAGTGATCAATGCTACCAGATCCCTTCCCCCCTCCCCCTCCCTCCACTTGTACCCTCAGGGAACTACTACGCCTTTCACTGTATCTGAGGGGTCATCATCTTGACCTTCATGTATTGAGGAATCCTAAATATACAAATGAACATACACAAATCTAACGTGGTCAATGAGGTAAAACATAAAAACTTTACTAGTAAGGGGAGGAAATGTTACACAACGAAAGGATAGTTATGTGGTTCATTGGTGCCATATTGCACCCTGGCTCTATCATCCCTTCCATGTGGCCTTTCTGAGAGGGACTGATCAATCATCTTGTAGGATTTTTTTGGGATCCATTGCATCCACACCCCTCTACATTGATTTGGTTCTGGGTTTTTGAACTTCTGATACCTCTTCCTGTTGACAACTCGATCACACAGGGTGATGTGCTTCTTCCATGTGGGCTTTATTGCTTCCCTGCTATATGGCCACTTGCTTAATTACAAGCCTTTAAGACCCAAGATGCTATATCTTTTGATAGCCAGGCATCATCAGCTTTCTTCACCACATTTGCTTGTGCACCCATTTTGCCACCAGTGATCATGTTGGGGAGGTGAATATCATACACTGACACCTTATTAGAACAAACCGTCCTTGTACTGAGGCAAGATTTGTGCACTTGGAGATTATTAGTTGTTATTTCTGTTAGGACTGTGTGTGTAATAGTATTTATTGTTGTTATCCAAACTTTTATGCATTATGCCAACCACCTGTTGCTTTACCTTCACATAAACTAAGAGGGCTTACTATTTAAGTGATAGTCCCTCCTTCCCCTCTCATCCTTGTAAACTACCAAAAAGATTTTTTATTTTTTTAAGATTTTTTTCTATCTGTAAACCTTTTCTTGATTTTTTTACAGTAGTAGATGTATACAAATTTGCCCATTTGTGATGGACTTATAGAAGCAGACAGCTATATTCTTTTCCCAAACTATGGCTGGTGGGTTTGAAATGTCAACTTTTTTGGTTAGAATCAAGCTCTTTAACCATTATGCCATCAGGACCTTAAAAAACACCAAATCCATTATCACTGAGCCAATCCTGACCCATAAGGAGCCTATACAAGGATTCTGAGACTATTACTCTTTTCAAGATCAGACAGCCTCATCTTTCTCCCACAGAGCAGCTCATGGGTCAGAAGCAGTTCAATGCTTACCTGACAGGACTACTAAGGCTCCTCCTAGGAGGTGCTATCAGAAGGTAGCTAGAATTACGATACCGTTGTGAAGACCAAGAAATGAAGGCACCAATAGTTTTATTAACATGCTCAAAAGTCACAATGCTATATAGGTAGCCAAGCCAGGTTATTAATTTTGATCCTGTGCATTTTGGCGGCAGTCTCCAGGTAACCGTAATGGCTTCATTTATTGAGCACTCACTGTGTGGGCTACGAACCTCTCATGAGTCATCTCAGAGCTGAGGCCAGCTCTGTTTGAATCCAGACCCCCCCGCCGTCCCCCCCGTATTTAACCACAATCTTGTGGCCTCTTAGATTTTTTATGTAACCACCAAATGAAGAAATTATTGTTAAATAAACTCCAAACTCACTGCTGTCAAGTTGATGTCAACTCATAGTGAGACTTTAGGATAGGCTAGAACTACCTCTGTGGAGATCCCCGTTTACTGAGTAGAAAGCCTCATCTTTCTTCTAGGGAGCAGCTGGTGGTTTTGAACTGCTGACCCTGGGGATCACAGCCCTACCTGTAACCACTACACCACCAGGTGTTTTTTTGGTTGTTGTTAGCCATCAAGCCAGTTCTGATTCAGTGTGTTACAACAGAGTGACAACACTATCTGGTCCTGTCCATCCTTGAAATTGTTGCTGTGTTTGAATCCATTGCTAAAGTCAGTGTGTCAATCCACCTTCTTGAGAAACTTCCCCCACCCCTTTTTTTTTTTTGCTGATTCTCTAGGAGCCCTGGTGGCATAGTGGTTGCATTTGGCTGTGATCCTGAAGGTCAGCAGTTCGAAATCATCAGCTGCTCTGAGGGAGAATGATGTAGCTTTTTACTCCAGTAAGGAGTTAACAGCTTTGGAAACCCACAGGGGCAATTCTACTGCGTCCTTTAAGGGTCACCATGAGTCAGTATTGACTTGCAGGCAGTGAGCTTTTCTATTTTACCAAGCACGTTGTCCCTCTCCGGGACAGGTCTCTCCTGATAACATGTCCAAAGGATGGGAGACAAAGTCTTGCTAGGTCAATTCTGGGGATATTTCCTCCCTGGTAGATTTGTTGGGAGTTCTGGCGGTCCTCTGGACTTTCAATCTTCTTTGCCACACCACGTTGCAAATGCACCGAATCTTCTCCAGTTGTCCTGATTCATTGTCTAGCTTTCACATGCATGTGAGGTGACTGAAAAGACTATGGCTTAGGTCAAGTGCACCTTAGTCCTCAGAGTGACATCATTGCTCTTTAACACTTTAACGAGGTCAGTGGCAGCACACTACGTTTCGATTCCTTGCTTATCATGATGTTGCCTATTGGTTCAGTTGTGAGCTTAGTTTTCTTTACATTGAGATGTACTCCATATTGAAGGCAGAAGGTGTTTGATCTTTTATCAGTAAGGGCTTCAAGTTCTTTTGCCTTTCAGCCAGCAAAAGCATGTCATTTGCATACTCTAAATTGTTAATGAGTGTTCCTCTTCCTCCTTCCTGTTGCTGTGTTCATCTTTCCCAGATTTGCTTAGCATATAGATTGACTAAGCATGGTGGAGGGACACCACCCTGAAACACACCATTACCGATTTTAAACCATGCAGTGTCTTCTTGTTCGATTTCAACAACTGTCTCCTGGTCCATGTACAGATCTCTTATGAACACAACCAAGAGTTCTGGGATTCCCATTCGTTGTGATGTCGAATTCCACACTGTTGGATGCCTTCACCTAGTCA
Organism: Tenrec ecaudatus; assembly: GCF_050624435.1. Lineage (NCBI taxonomy): Eukaryota > Metazoa > Chordata > Mammalia > Afrosoricida > Tenrecidae > Tenrec > Tenrec ecaudatus. Next base: position 24,409,666 of record NC_134537.1, on the reverse strand, counting down.
TTAGAACACACAGTGAGGATACCTTTGCATGGCATTCTCTACTTTTAGCCAACATCCATCTATCACAAACAATGATATCCCTCCTTCCAGTTCCTCTTCTGGCTTGAATTTCTGGCAGTTCCCAGCTGCAATCATTTATGAATTATCTTCAGTGTTTACTTACATGTGGTACTAATGATATTGTTTGATGGTTTCTGCATTCCATTGTATCACCGTCCTTTGAAATAGATCACAGATATGGATCTCTTCTAGCCAGTTGGCCAAGTAGCTGTCTTCCAGATTTCTTGACGGAGACACGTGAGAACTTCCAGTGCTTCATCAGCTTGTTGAAACATCTCAATCAACTGTCCCCTTTCATTATTGGAGGCTTGTTTTTCACCGATGCCTTCAGTGAAGTGTGGTCTCCTTCCTTGAGTATGGTCAGTTCTTTCATAGTCATTCAGCCATTCCTTAAAAGGCTGAATGTCCACTAGTTCTTGGCAGAGGGATGCTGTGTACTTCTCCCCTCTCCAATTGAAGCTTCCTGAATTGGTTAAGGCTTTGCCCACAGAATCCTTGACTCGAAGCTTTGAATGTTTTCTTCAGTTTCTCCCACTTCAGAGATGCCAAGCAGGCTCTTCCCTGTTGGCTATTAACACCAGGTTTTTGCACTCTTCATTGTACTGCGTTACTTCGGGTCTCTGAGCTGTTCTGCTAGTTCTCGACTGCTGCTATAACAGCAATGCACAAGTAGCTTCTTTGTGTTGGGCAACACTACTCCCCCACTCATTTACTTTTCAAAACGAATCTTCACTATGTGGTAGTGGGACTCTTTCTAAGGTACAATGCACTTTTTCTTCATCTCTAAAGGAACTCATCATGTGCTTCAGCTACTCTATTACATGTCAATGCCCTCCGGGCTAATTGAAAAGTGTCGTGCTGCCTGGAAGCAGAAGGAGTCCAAACCACCATGCTTTCTGAGATATTAGTATCAGACTGTTATTTCTGGTAACTGTGTAGGTATTTCTTAGAGCAGCATGCCTCTCTTGAGCATTTTATCACCCATATTCTGTACATAAAGTAAGAGAAAAAGAACTCAGGTAAATGAGAACTAAGAGACATATGGATAAACTAACCTCAGGGAGGTGAAGAAATGAGCTATTAGGACTGGGAAACTAGTCCGAGGAGGCCTGGTGTTGCATGGTTCAGCACTAGGCTGCTGATCAAGAGACTGGTGGTTCAAACACACCAGCTGTTCTAAAGGATAAAGGTGTGGCAATCTGCTGCCTTAAAGAGTCCAAACATTAAGGAAGTTTGCTATAGAGCCAATTTGATTCCTGGTGACCCTATATATTTAAAGCTCTAAATGTTCCTACCCCTCCCCCCACAAAAAGTTTTATTGGCATATGATTCACATATCATTCAATTCAATAATTCAGTCACATCAAGAAGAGTTGTACACTCATGAAAACAGTGGGCCACAGGGGCGGCCCCAATCAGAGCCAAACTGACCCTGTCCCTAGAAGTATGTACTACAGAGGACAACACTAAACCTACAAGTTGGGGAGAGGGGCTGGCATGCCATGGCCACATGGAAGCAAACCAAGAAGAAAAAAAAGAATGAGGGTCTAGAAACTATATTGGCCCACCAAGCCATGGAGTTGCTAAGGCACAGAGAGGTCTGTAGGGTCAACAACACTCAAGACTTGATGTCCCCTCACAAGAGCATACCATGACAGAGGATAATACTGGGGACACACAGGGAGGAGTGAGTCCAGACTGAACCCCCCACAGTGGGGAGAACCAAGAAGGGAACATAACACATCAGCAATAGAAGCAAAGCCAGGTCACAAAGACCCTGAGAACCCCCAAAATAGACTTCAGAAATTCCCTCAGGACCAGTGGGGAGATAGTCATACAGATCAGCAGACAGACCTGGAATTACGTATGCTTCCTACCACCACCCCTAGTTATTATTATATGTTTTCTCTTTTTTTCAATCTTTTGTTTTCTTTTTGTTTTGTCTCTGTTATTGTTGGTTTTGCCTACCTATATAAGATAGGCATGGGAAGCAAGGTTGAGGAAAAAGCAATGGACTGATGGTTCTGGAGGACCTTGGGATGAGGGGAGGTGGGGGAAACAGCGGTGAGTAAACAATGTCATAGACGGGGGAACAACTAGGGAATTAAAATCAGCAACAAGGAGGACGTAGAGTTCCTGTGGGTGTTGGAGCAACAGCGACCTAGTTGAGAGGAATCACTAAAAAGCAGAAGAATGGTGAGTGTGACATTGGGGCAGGGGGAAGATAAAAGGAAACAGAGGAAAGATCTAGGAAGCAAAGCTATGGATAGAGGTATAAAATAGGTGTGTACATATGTAAATATATTAATTCAGAAAAATAGAGGTATTGCTATGTACGTAAATGGCAATATGTGGCAATACTTTGAGGCCGTGGATGAATTTGGAGTAAGCCCTGTCACCACTCAAGAACACTTTGTCCTAATAACCTGTCATTCTGTGATGCTCACCCTCTGGCAGGATCGCTGAAGAAAACTGGGTACAAAAGCAAATGTGGTGAAGAAAGCAAATGGTGCCCAGGTATTAAAAGATATAGCATCTGGGGTCTTAAAGGCTTGAAGTGAAACAAGTGGCTATCTAGGAGAGAGAGAAGCAATAAGCCCATATGGAAGAAACACACCAGCCTATGCACTCATGAGGTGTCATCGGGACCAGGTAACAGGCACCAGAAGACCAAAAACAAACAAACAAAAAGACACCATATTGTTGAGAGTGAGGGGGGCTCAGAGCAGTGACCCCAAACCCATCTGTAGACAATGGGGCATCCCCTCTCAGAAGGGTCACAAGGAAGGTATGAGTCAACCAGGGCGCAGTATAGCATCGATGAAACACACAATATTCCTCTGGTTTCTTGAGACCCCCCCCCCACTATCATAACCCCAGTCCTGCCTTTCACTTTTGGCTAGGCCAGAGCATATGCACAGGTAAAGAAAGAGATAAGAGCTCATGGCACACAGAATCCAGGAACAGGAATGGGAGTAGCAATACCAGGAGGGTGGGGAGAAGAGGGGAGGAAGGGGGAAACCAATCACAATGATAGACACATAACCATCCCTTCCCCCAAGGGGATGAACAACAGAAACTGTGGGGGAAGGGAGACAGTGTAAGATATGAAAATAATAATAATTTATAATTTATTAAGGGGTCACGAGGTGGGGAGGGAGGGAGGAAGGGAAAAACAGGAGCTGATCCCATGGGTTCAAATAGAAAGTAAATGTTTAGAAAATAATGATGCAATATATGTACAAATATGCTTGATACAAATGATGTATGGATCGTTATAAGAGCTGTAAGAGCCCCCAATAAAATGATCTTTTAATTAAAAAAAAGAAGAGTTGTACAAGCATCACAATCAGTTTCAGAAGATTTTCTTCATTCTTGTAGTTCTTATGATTAATTCCCCGTTCCTCTGAAACCTCCCCTGCCACACCCCCAAGGAACTATTAATCCAGTCATGGTCTTTATAGATCTACCTCTCCTGGATTTCATATACAGGAAAGCATTAAAAAGCAAAACCAAAATGGGGCCGTCTAGCTGAGAAGCAATGAAGCCCACATGGAAGAAGCAGACCAGCCTGTGTGATCATGAGGTGTCGATGGGATCAGGGATCAGGCATCAAAGACCCAGAACAAAAAATCATATCATTGTGAATGAGGGGGAGTGTGGAGTGGAGACTCAAAACCCATCTGCAGACAACTGAACATCCCCTTACAGAAGGGTCACAAGGAAAAGACAAGCCAGGGGTGCAGTATAGCACCGATGCAACATACAACTTTCCTCTAGTTCTTTAATGCTTCTTCCCCCTGCACTATCATGATCCCAATTCTACCTTACAAATCCAGCTAGACCAGAGCATGTATACTGGTACAGATAAGAGCTGGCAACACAGGGAATTCAGAATAGATAAACCCTTCAGGACCAATAAGGAGATTAGTGATACCATGAGGGTAAGGGGAAGGTGGGAAGAGAAAGGAGGAACCGAACACAATGATCTATATATAACCCCTTCCAGGGGGACAGACAACAGAAAAGTGGATGAAGGGAGACAGTGGTTGTTTGGTGTAAGACAGGAAAAACATTTTTTTAATAAACTTTAAGATAGGTCATAAAGGAGATCCTATAATGCGATATTACATTTTGACCTAACTGAATTTGCCACAATTGACTTTGCTATGCTTCTGTCTGATAACAAGGTGTTCACATCCCTCAGCTATGAGCAGAGGGAATTCACTGGAGGTTTCATCCATGTGCGGATCCTGCGAATGGATTTTGGGTTCCATTACCATCTCCCTCCTTCTGCAAGCCAGGCGTTCACAATTTAAGCTCTGGTACCATTCCCTCCTTTGGATTTGGATTATATTATTTACAATCCTTGGATCAGATAGGCTGGTGTGCTTCTTCCATGTGTACTTGGCTAATGCCTCATTTAGATGACTGCTTGTTTGGGCCCTTTAAGACCCCAGACACTGTTCTTTCTGCTAGTCGGGCACCATCTAGTTTCTTCATCGCACTTTGCTATGGCACCCCTGTCTTCAGTGATCTCTACATGAGGGCGAGCATCAAGCAGGGCCATGTTATAAGAACAATTTGGTCTTAGATTGGGGCTAGAATGACATGCAAGCCCCACATCCCTCCAGGCACCAGTGGCTTCGATAGCTTCATCTCTCTCCTCCAGAGCAGCTGATGAGGTTGAACCGCCAACGTGGCAGTCGGTCAAGAGTCCAGTGTTCACTGGGTAGCACCACCAGGCCTTGCTTGCTTACAGACTAGAGCCTTGGCGTCCTTAGGGCACAGTTCGCCCCAGTTTAGAGTGTGGGATAGTGAGAGGCGGGATGAAAATGTAAATGGCCAAATTCTCTATGCTCACAGGTAATGGGTCTGGAAAGCCAGCTTCAGTGGGGGATAGAAAGCCCTCATGGTTATGAGATAAAAGTGACTCTTAATACACATTCTCATGACTGAAAATCGTCCCTCTAGGGCCCCTCCATACAGAAGCTGTCATAAAAAATTGGCCTGGCAGTTCACTATGTGCCCGGAGGTTATGTGTAGTTAAGAGCAGTCAGGTTCTGTTGCCCATCCTGCCCTAAAGAGTAGCAGATTCCCAACATCTCCTTCTGACATCGATCATAGGTTATTCCCCTGGGGAGGGCTCAAGGACCGATGCGCTTAGGCTGCTGACTCATTCTATTACCCACTTATTATATTACCCATTCCCTGTTAGGTGTTCATGGTATTATGTGTATACCTTTCGAAAGATCTGTAAGCTCCATGATGATGTATTTCCCATCAGAAAATGCTTTAGCTCTCTTGTTTCCAGGATCGGGGCAAGGAGCTCCACTGCCCTGCTTTGTCTATCTTATTTTCTGCAATCCCGAAGTCGTTTCTAAGTTTGACTGTTTGACTTAAAGTTCGACTGTTGGGGGCCGGTACCCCGACATTAGAGAGTCCCTGTGAAATGGAATCATCTCAGCAGCAATGGCTTATCGGACCTAGGTTGCACCTTGAACCTTGATTGTTTTTGGTGGAGCAGCTGGTTCCTTCCACAGTCTGGGTTACATGCAGCATTTTTCTTCTCGTGGTGTGGGCGTAGGAGCCCTGGCAGAGGAGTGACGGTGTATTGGGCTTCAATCCGCAAGGTCAGCACTTCAAAACCACCAGCCAACTCTGTGGGAGGAAGATGGGGTTTTCTACTCCCATAAATGGTTACAGGGAAGCTCAGAGGGGCAGTTCTACTCTGTCCCAGAGGGTCACTATGGGTTGGCCTTGACTTGATGGCAGTGAGTTTCAGTGTGAGTGCGGCGGTGCACAGTGAGAAGCAGTCAAGGTGGAAGGCCAGGCATCTTGTGATAGTAGGGATTGGGCCCCCTACCTAGGGATAAGTTTCCCAGGCTGGGATATGAATAGTGATCTTCACTACTAAGTCTAATGAAATGTCTGATATTTCTTTGCAGCCCCCTCTTTAGCTACATCAGGACTTTTAGGTTCTATGTCTGAAGCTAACTCATTGAGGGGAAAGGAATTTATTGGAGCATGGAAACCCACAGAGAAAGGACCTACAGAGTACTTCCCATGACAGAGTTCCCCATAAAGCTGCCAAAGCAATGAAAGGACAATATAAGTCCAGAAGGTCTCATGCAAGATAATCTTGAACTGATAGTGCCACCAGGTGCCTGCATCAAAGAACAAAAAGAGCTGTATCTGACAGGGTCTAATAATGGCCTCCCTATTTCTAGAAATAAAATTTGGCTCACATCAGACATTAATAAGGTAAAGATTCCCTATATAAGTTTCAGATGAACCACTTAAAATAAGCAAACGTAAATAAAGCATCCATCACCCTGGTAGAGACGAAGGCACACACACATAAAAAAACAAAAAACAAAAAGTGCACCCGTCCCGCAAAAAATCCCAAAAAGCAATCGTCACCAAAGAAGACAAGAGAAGAGACAAAAAGAACATTGAAATCAATCAATCAATCAATCAATCTATATAATCTATCTATCAAGTTTAGAAGTGACATATCTAAAGGGCAAAGAGAATACAGGCAGAGAAAGACAAAAAAGAACATACTAACCCCCCCCAAATTAAAATACAGCAAAGATGGATGATCTATATGAATATTAGGTAAAGTTGAATTTCAGGAAAAAACATTACTATAATAAAAGGGTTTTAAGTCCCAATGATGAAAGGGTAAACTTCTAGGAAAATGCGGTAGTTCTATATTAATGTGCCTAATCTAATGACATAAAATATATAGTGCAAAGACAGAATGACATTGAAACAAATGAATCACTTCAGATTTTAACGCGTCTTGCACTCATTGATAAGACAGACAAAAAGCATCGTGATGTATAAATGATTTGAACACCTCTGCTTAATTCACCATAAAATTGTTAAAATAAATGATTTGAATAATGCAATCAAAACATATGACCTACTGAGCATATACAAGGGAGTCTCACAAAATTCATGGAAAAATGGAATTAAAAGACACTGGAATTTGCTTAAACTATTGAATTGTAGGATAGTGGATTATGTCCCAATAAAACTGTTTTTTAAAATTATCCAATTTTTCCATCAACTTTTTGAGGTCCTCCATCTACAGAGTACTACACCAACAACTGTATATTAAAGTTGTTTTCAAGGGAATGCAGATTATTTATACAAATTGAAAATATATTGCGCTATGAAGAATGTTTTAACAAGTCTAAAAGAACTAAGCCATACAGAATGTTCCCCTCTCCCCCAAAGGTGAATTTCTGTGTATTCATGCCTAATCTTGAAAAATTGTGTAAAAAATTGTTTTCTACCTTTCCCCATCATTTACACTTTTTTTTTTTTTTGGTCAAGTCCAAAATGAGTTAGATAGTTTTCAGTATTCGTGCCTTCTTCCATTGGGGTTGGGGGCCTGGGCCAAAAAGCGCCTACATCTCCTGCAGGGGAGCCCAAGCACCGCGCCCAGGGGCAGCGTCTCTGTTGGCGATTTTCTCAATCTCCTCTAAGTCGTCCATGTCTTTCTATCTTTTTTTTGAAATGCTCCTGGATCCGATTGAAGTTGTTAATGCTGTCCACCATGTTCACGGCAAGGCCCCTCTTGCCAAAGCGGCCAGTGCGCCCCGTCCGCTACAGCTAGGTCTTGCTCACTGGTAGGTCAAAGTTGATGACAACGGACACCTGTTCCACGATGGTGGTCGTCTCTAGGAAGCGCTGTATCACAGCAGCTCTCTGCTCCACCAACTATTTCGCCACTCATCAGAGCCACCTAGTGGCCTTCCTTTGAGAGCTCTGCTGCCAGTGTGTGGCCTGGTGTGTTAGTCTGGGTACTTCAGAGAAACAAATCTACAGAAACTCATGAATAAGAGAGTTTTATATAAAGGGTAACATCCCAAGAAAACATTCCAACCCAGTGCTGCCCAAGCCCACAAGTCCAACATTAACCCATTAACCCATAGGTCCAACACCAATCCACAAAGTCCTCCTCCATCTCACAAAACACACTCCATGATGCCGACTGCAGAAGGAAAGCTTAGTCAGTGAATGTGTAAACATCTTAGCGCTGGCAAGTATCTCCACACATGTGCTCCAGCACCCATGGCTGCATCGGGATAGGTTCATGTGTCTTCTCCTCAGGGAAGTCTTGCAGAAAGTGACCCTTGCCAGCTAAAGCAGGGAACTGACTCAGGCAACTGCACCCTGGTCTGACCATCAGAAAGCAAGAGACCTGAGAACTAGAAAGGTGAGGCTCACTGAGCCATTTATCCCTCCACCCTTCAATTTACCCATGTGTTTTTTGGCCAGGTTGGCACAATAAACTAACTACCTCACCCCTGTAAAGGTAACACAAGGCCTGAAACTTCTGGTCTCTGTTATTGCACAGGACATAATACTACTTAATGGTGTCCAAGTTCTCCTCCTCATGTTTCAGTTTGATAATGTTTGGGTCAGGGGCCATTTTCTGGGTAAACTTCCACACGGAGTCTTCAAAGGTGGCAGAGGAAAGCAGTATCTGGCAGTTCCTGGGTAGCATCCTCTGGATGCAGATGCTCCGATCTTGCTGGCCCTGAGTGGCAATCATTGCATCAACCTAATCCAGAACAAACACCTGGATCTTCTTGAGGTCAATGAACTTGAGCTTGACAAACCAGTCCAGCATGGTTCCAGGGGTGCCAATGACAATCTGTTCACTGATCTTTTTACCTCTTTCCAATTTCTTGCCTAAGCAGCATGAGCTAGCTTCAGGTCAGGGTGAAATCTGCTTATCTGCTCAATCACTTTTCCCCTCTGAAGGGCCAGCTCATATGTTGGGGAGAGGCACAAACACTGGGGTATCTGTTTGCAAGCTCTACTTAGCTGAGCATGGCCAATACAGAGACAGCTGTTTTCCCAGTGGCCCACTAAGACTGGGCAATCAAATTCGGGATGGGGACGGGGTGCAGGGGATGCCAGCTACCATCAAAGGCAATGCGTTCTCTTGTCTATTGACTGGGCCGTTGAAGCCCATGGCATAGACACCTTGGGGAAGCTGTGGTTTCAGGCGGAGTTCTTCAAGACACTTCACAGAGGAGAGGGGAAAATTTGGGTCCTACTGCAAGACTTCCACCTGGTGTGTGTTCTTGACCAGGTTAGTTCAAAACGAGCTTGTTGAGTAAGGACTGGGCAGCCCTGGCCTCTTTTTCTTCTGCATCTGTCTTCTCTGCATTAACATTGATTATGACAACAGCACCATTGACATCCGGTTTGACTTTTCTCTTGTTTAAGATGCAAGCTGCTCAAAGACTCTGATGTTGCTTCCTGCTCATCCATTGCCAGGGCCCACGAGTTTGTGGCCATGGTCACAGTGGGAGTGGAGAGCTAGAGAGGGTGGACTCACCGGCCAGTGTTGCATGGCTCATGGTGTCCCAAGGGTAGACTATATTTTTTAACTCAGTTTGTTTATTCTAGCATTCAGAAACAAAAAGAGAAATTAAAAAAACATGAATATATGTCAACAATTTTGAAGAAGAAATAAATATGGAAATTGGCAAATAGTTTTACTTGAATAATAGTGAAAATATTATACACTTGGGATGATGTTAAAACAATACTTAGAAGAAACTGTATCTCCTGAAGTGTACGAGAGTAATAAAGGAAATGTTGGAAAATTATTTACTAAGAATAAATAGCAAGAGGTTAGTAAAAGGAAAGTAAGCCCACAGAAATTAAAAGTAAGGAAATAATACTTTGAGAACGAAGCTAATGAAATGACTAAGAGTAATGAAGCCAAAAGGGAATTCTTTGAAAAGATAAATAAAATTCATTAACTTTTGATGGACTTTCTCAAAAAAAGAGAAAGAATGAACAAATATGTGATATCAGGAATGAAACCTACCAATCACTCAGGCATTACAAAGAAGATCAGAATCTAATGATAAACTTGGTACCAACAAAGTTGAAAATTAAGTGAAATATTTAGGTTCCTAGAAAAATAGAATTTACCAAATGGACACCAGAAAAATTATGAACCCTCAATAGTCCTAACTATGAAGAAAATAAAATCACGAATTAAAGCTCTTCTTGTAAAAAACAAAACAAAACAAAACAAAACAAGACAGTAGACCTAGTTGATTTATCTGGAGTGCAAGGATCTACTAAATAACGAAGGAAAAAACAAAAGTAAACATAACATCAACATTCCAAATTCTTTCTTGGTATAGAAGAGTTACACTTTTCAATGAATTTCAGGAAGCAAACAGATGTATGAAGGACTCTCCAAATTGTATATTTATTTATACATATGAAAAATATTTTCATAGGCAATTCCTAAGAAGATATCCAAATGGGCAGGAAACATTTAGACTCGTTAGTAATCAAGACTGTGCAAATTAAAACAATAAGGAAGCACAGCTACAGACCCACTAGATTGATTGACAGTGACATTCTAAGCATACAAGGCATAATGAAGATATAGAGCAATAGAAACTTACATTAATTACATTACTATTAATTTATAGTAGCAATGATTCCTTAAAGGTATATATATAAATGATTTATAGGGATCCCTCTGGATAATTTCCAAATAAATAAATATAGTCACTTATGAGGGAAAACCTGTGATAGGCCACATATTCTCATCCATGGCTCAGGGACAGTGAGCATCAGTCTCTACAGGCTGCAAGGGGATAACCTGGTCTTCCAAAGAAGGATAATTTCCCCAGCCTGAGTAGAAAGACGGGAACAGGAATTAAAGTCTTCCTAGCCACAAGAGGGCAGCCGTCACACACAAAATGTGTTTTTTGAAAGTAGTGTGCAAGCTTGAGCCGCCACACCTGTGTTGTGCATGACTGATGTCAACCTTAAAGGGTTAAATTCAAGTCGGGGAGAACGCCAAGTGTTTGCTATGCTTTCAGCTCTAAATGCTGTGGTAGAGCGCTCATCAGGGTTGTCCACACCTCTGACAGGTCCACCACCCGCCCCTGCCATCGCTTTTGCTCCTTCATTTCTTCAAGGCCTGTGCTCTAGTGTGGATTTCACATGTGGGTGGGGGTGTGACCGCTGGCTGTCAGAAGGAAAAAGAAAGTGCCCCCTCGAGAAGGCCATTGCTGCACCTCAACTCCCAAGCAATGACCGCAATGAGGAGGACAAGAATGAGGCTTCAGAAGTGACTTGGCAGTCGTTCTGTTTGTTGTGCTATTGTATGGCTGTGTATGCAGATTCAGGAGGAAAATTTCCAAGCATGCTCCGGAGGCGTGCATGGTAATCCCATTATCTGATAACAGGATTTGTGCACATGCCTCCCACATGCAGGCCCAGTAACCCACCCTTTTAGTATCACTGTGAAATGCAATTTGTGCGCAGATGAAAAGTTTACAGAACATGGGCTGGTGCCACGAAGCTCAACAAAGCCGGCACACTGTGTGGTGAGGGTTTTGAACCTGACCCCTGTGGTTCCTGCTGTCTCCCTCCTTATTGATTTCCGTCCCTTGGCCAAGCAGGCTTTGTGATGGTCTGCGTCCACCCAGAAACTTGCCAAATGAGCTCATCAAATAGGTGCAGCAGAAACCAGCCCTGGATTTCTAGGCAATCTTGGAGATGTGCCACACATAGGACGTGGAGAGAGGAATGGATGTGGCTTAAACAAATAATGGCCCAGGAGGCCACATGGTACCAATTATGGTAAATTATTTTATAGGAACTATTTATAGAGATGTACCTAGGGTAAATAAAGACACATGTGTCTAATGGAGCAGGATCGATGTTATTTTTAAAAACAAGGCCCTGCTGATCATATTCTAAGATTTTGGCCCACACATGCTTCATGTTTCTTTTTTCTTCATATACCAAAAAAGCAAACTTACTGCCTATGTTAGTCTGGGTGGACGGGTAAAACAAATTCATAGACACTCCTATGTGTTCTTATGTGTATAAGACCTTTATATACTAGAGCAATTGAATATTGAGAAGACATCCCAGCCCAGTCCAGATCAAGTCCATAAGTCTGATATTAGCCTATATGTCCAATACCAATCTATAAATTCCTCTTTAGACTCACGCAACACATGCAATGACGCCAAATGCAAGAAGATCACATGCCTGTGGGTGGAAAGTCTGGTGGATCCAGTGGCAGTGGAAGCATCTCAGCGCTGGCAGGGGTCTCCACGTGGCTCCTTCAACTCCCAAGACTCTGGATGCATCAGTGTAGCTCCATCAGTCTTGTCATCAGTAATGTCTCTCAGGGAGTAAGTGGGTGTCCCGCTTCCAGTGAGCTATTTATCTCCCTAGCGCCTCCAAATGAAGTCATCAAGCTTCAACCTGATTGACAGACAAAACTCCACCCCTTTACTTTTAAGTGTCAAACTGACAACAGATTACATAACGACCACACTACCACTGAGTCAATGCTGACTCAAAGTGACCCCTTAGGGCAGAGTAGAATTGCTCCTGTGGGCTTTCAAGACTGTAATTTTTTAAGGGTGTTGAAAACCTCATTTTTCTCCTGTGGAGCAGCTGGTCAATTTGATCTGTCGACGTTGTCGTTACAACTTGTAACACATACACTAACTGGTACATACCTTCGCATGAACATTATGTATAGAGGGGCCGATGTTAGTGACAGATGAGGCTGTGAAATATAAAGAAAAGAACAAACACTCACTACTTCCTGTGCTTGTGAGGGAGGAAGGGCTATGGAAGAATGAACTTTTGGATTCTTCCCATTAAGTCTGTCAGGATTGGAACGCCATTTTCACGAAATATAGTTATGCCAATCATGAGGCAAGTAGACAACTGGAAGCTCACTGCCATGGTATCAAGTCTGACTCATAGATACCCAATAGGGCAGAATAGAATTGTCCCTTAGGGTTTCTGAGACTGTAGCTCCTTACTGGAGTTGAAACCTTAACTTAGAGTCCTTTCTGCTTCTGTAAAGGGTTCCTTAAGAGCTTCCATGATCGATTCTGAAGTCCCTGGTCCACCTGACAACTTGGTGGACAGAGTATGACCTTACAGCCCCAGGCCCCCAATTTCCATTAAGAGCTTACTCAGGCATCTCCCCTGAGGGATATACTGCCCTACCCTGGGCTGGCTGTCTCACACTGCCGCTGACTTGATTCTGTCTAATAGCGACCCTATATAGGTACAGAAACTTCACTTTTAGGTTTCTGTACATCTTTACAGGAACAGAAAACCTCATCATTCTCCCATCAAGGGACGGTAGGTTTGACCTAATGATCTTGTGGTTAGTTAGCAGCCTAACTTGTCAACCACTGTGCCACCAGAACTTCAGATATAGTTTGAGGGAAATTACAAATCATAAAGGTTTGAGTAGAGAGTCTGTTTTGGTGCCTGGTGGGGAAATAGGCTATAAGAGCTCAAATCCTAGGTCTTATATCTTTCCACATAGCAATTAGAATGAACTTGTCTATTTCTTTAGAAAAAGCCTGCTGTGTTTTGATTGGGAATGTGTTGAATCTGTAAAGCTATTAAGAAATGATATCTTAGCAATAGTTCATATTGTGATCTGTGAGGTCAGTACATTTATTTAATTTTCCTTAACAATGTTTTGTAGTTAATTTCTTATATTGTGAATCAGGTGAACGTTTACAGAGCAGATATGAGTTTTACATTCAATCATTCATACACATTTTATTTCAACTCATCCGCTGCAATCCTCTCGATTTATCCCTCTTTCTGTGTTTCTTGGTTATGCCCTTTTTTTCCTAAGAGTTGGCATTTTGTTTTTGGGTAACACTTTCAAAAGGTCTTAAATGGTGTAATATTCTAACACCAGGGGGAGGGTGCCCTTCCAGAACTGAGGAGTGATTGAGGGCCATAGTCTCACGGTTCCTTCCACCTGTCTCTATCTGACCAATCAGTGTGTTCTCTTATGAAGTTGAGCTCTGCTCTACATTTTCTCCTACTCTCCACGGCCTGCTAATGCATAATCATTTTCAAAACAGTCGGTCTGGTAGCCTGACACCCTCAAGTTCTGATCTCAGCAGACTGGTGTGTGTGTGGTATATTAGTCCACAGGACTAATTGTTTCCACTCGACTTTGGATTTTCCTCACTCTTTTCCCCATTGAACACAGAGAGACCAATCGTTGTTGCCTCTTAGACGTCTGCTCATGAGCTTTTCAGACCCCAATTGCTACTCATCAAAGTAGGGATATAAAATATTGTCTTGGTGCACCATGTTATGCCAAGTGACCTTATTGTCCCCTGAGACAGTGGTTTGATCCCCCAGGTGTTCGGTTGTCTCTAGGGAGTTTTGGAGTATGCTCCACTGCACTCCTGGGTAGACTTGTAGCCCCACTCAGACACAAAGAGCAAAGAAATACATGAGTGCATGTAGACATATCCAAAAATATTTTGATCCAGAATCATCTATGTATCTGTATTCCATTTGGCATGAGTTCTTACTGATGTTGCTAATTCTGACATATTACCCTCTGGATCATTGCAGATTCTTTTTTGCTGGTCTGCAGACTTCTAGTCCAGCAGTGAGCTATATGGTTCCTATCCTCAGCATTCTACTAACCGACTTCCATGAGGAAAAACATAATTGACTGAAGTACAGCACTTATATGCTGCTCCCTTTGACTTTAGTTTTACAATCTCCATTTCCTTAGAAAGTTATTTAAGTACGTGCCTCTCCTCCAATTCCTTTAATGAGCTTTTCTCTCGCATTTATATACTACTGCTGGATTCTTTTGTCACAGTCTGGTTTCTTTCTGCGATTCCCTGAACTCCTAAGCGATTTAAAAAATTGTCTATGTTAAGGTTCACCCTATGGCTTGTAAAGGTCTATAGAAAACAAACAAACAAACAACAAACAAAACAACCCCAAAACTCACTGCCACGGAATCAATGTTATAGGCTTGGACAAATGAATCTCATGTCTCTACTGCGTAATAGCTTCACAGACCATTTTACATTTTCCCTCACCACCTATGCCTTATCCTTGGTATCCATTTGATCTTTTTATTGTTTCTACAGTTTTGCTGTTTCCAAATGTTACATAATTGCAATCAGGCAGTGCGCAGACTCTTCAGACTGGTCCCTTACTTAGCAATATGCATCGAAGGCTCCTCTATGTCTTCATGGCTTGGTATCACATTTATTATTTTTATTCTGGAATACTATTTCATCGTATGGATGTACCACAGTGTTTTTATCCATTACTGAAGGGCATTTTAAATTTTTTTTCTCAGTTTTTGGATATTATGAAAAGCTGGTATACACATTTATAGACGTGTTTTTGCTTTTGTGGATGCAAGTTTATCGAGTCAGTTGGGTAAATACCTAAGAGTGTGATTGCTTAATCATAAAGTAAGCTATCTTTAGCATTGTCAGAAACTGCCAAATTGTCCTTAAAAGGGCTGTACCGATTTTGGTTTCCACAAACAATGAAGGGGAGTTTCCATTGCTCTACATCTTTGCGAGCATTTTGTATGATCAGTTTTTTTGAAAAAGCCACAGGTGAAAAAAAAAGCCACAGGTGAAAAAAAAAAGCCAGAGGTGAGTGGGGCTATCTTCTTGTTTTAATTTTCAGTTCCCAATGACAGATGATGTTGAACACCTTTCATACTTTTTTTTTTGCCATTTGTAAATGTCCATTGCTAAATTGTAATTTCAAATATTTTTCCCATTTTAAAAATTGGATTGTTTATTTTCTAATTGCTCGAAGAGTGGTTTTGTTATAGTTTTGACAGAAGCTTTTCCTCAAATAGCTGTTTTGCAAATACTTTATCCCAGCATATTGTCTTTTCATTTTTTAATAATTTCTCTTACAGAACAGACGTTTTTCATTTGAATGAGTCCAATTAATAATGTTTTCTTCCATAGACTGTGCTGTTGAATCTAAGAATTCACTGCCAAGCTCCATGGTCATCTACATTTTGTCCTATGCTATTTTCTAGAAGGCTTACAGCTTTGTGTTTGATTGTTAGGTCCATGTTTCATTTTGAGCTAATTTTTGTGAAAAGTATAGATCTGAGTCTGAATTCTGTTTTTTTTTAACATGACATCCAATGCCCACGCCCACATTTGTTGGAATGGTTATCTTTTTCCTTTTGAATTCTTTTCTCATTTGTCAAAGATCATGTCTTTTTTGGATTAACTATTTTTTGTGTCTATTTCCCTACTCATTAATTGTATATTATTTATATATTCTTTTAATTTGTAGTCAATGTTCTTATATTTTTAATTCTTTCAGTGGTTATCTAAGAGATAATGGCATGCTCTATGACTCATTAAAATTCAATGTAAATGAAAACTCTTGTTATTACTTAGGGCAGTGGTTCTCAAACTTTGATATGCATCAGAATCATAGGAAGGTTTTATTTCTGATTTAGTTGTCTGCGATGAGGCCCAAGAATTGGCACTTCTAATAGTTTTTCAAAGTGATTCTGAAGATGTTGATATGGTAACCATCTTGAAAACCACTGTCCTATGCAAAAAGACTTCAGAACATTTTAACTCCACTTACTTTTTTCTCGACTTTTGTGCCATTACTAATCTATATACCTGTATATACGTAATAACCTGTAAGTCAACCGTCTTTTTGTTTTATGCATGTATTTATCAACATATTATTCTCTCTTCTTTATTCATTCTTGTACCTTGAGCTGACATCTGGGATCATTGGCCTTTTGTCCAAAGAACAACTTTTAGCATTTTAAAAAATGTAGGTTTTAAAGTTTTAAAACAAAATAAAAAATAAACTTCTGCAGTCCTCTCAGAAAAAAAAAGTAGGTTGGCTAGGGATGAATTTACCTAGTTTTTGTAAATATAAAAATGTATTTATCTTTGAAAAATATTCCTGGAAGATATGAATATTTTGGTTGTAATTCCCTTCTTTTAGCACATTGTCTTCCAGGCTTTCCTGTGTTGTTTTTTTGTGGTGAAGACAGCTGTTGTTTGTGTTGTAGCTCCTGTTTTCTTTTTGACTGCTTTAAAATTGTGTTCTTTGTCTTTGGTTTTCATCAGTTTGATTGTGAAATGCTGGGCCACACTTTCCTTGTAATTAGTTCGATTAGATTCACAAAACTTTTGCAGTGAGTGGTTTGAAGACTTTCATTATATTTGTATTACCAACTGTTAATTTTTACTGTACTGTTGCCAGAGAGCATGACCTTTATTATGCTGATTCTTTGAGATGTGTTGAGACTTGGTTTATTGTAGAAGAGTTGACTTTCATAAACAATACCTGAGTGCTTGAGAAGAATGTATATTCACTAGTTGTTAAGTGCGCAACTTAAATGCTAATTTATTATGCATATTGTTCATTGCTGTTTTAAAAAATAATACTTTATTGTGATTTCAGTGAATATTTACATATCAAATTAGTTTCCCCCAGAGCAACTTCTATAGAACTTCTTCAACGACATTAGTTACTTTTCCCATAATGCTTCGGCATTCTCATTCATTGTGCCCTGGTTGTTCTTTTCCAGTACTCCATGTTCCTTGCCCCACCTGTCTTCTCTTCCTTGAGAATAGTTGCTGCCCTTTTGGTCTCAGGTAGAGGGACTTTAAATGCAGCTCTGTGCTCATGGGTAATATTCCTCATTTTTGGTGCCAATCTCTATTTCAGTAACAGCTCACCTGAGGGGTAGTTTCACTTCCAAGTTTGGATTGTTTCTCAGGGAGATGGTCGTAGGGGTCCTCTAGTCTCACCTGGTCTAGCTTGGATTTTTTTAAGAATTTGAATTCTGCTTGTTCTTTCCATTTCTATGTGGATCCATGTCTGGTGGCTCTGATCACAGAATGGTAGTTCATGTTGGCCATCTAGTTCTGGTTTCATTACAGAGGAGGCTGTGGCATGTGGGGTCACTAGTCCTAGATACTAAGTTCTCTGAATCTTTAGTTTCTCTCTTTCTCTTGTGCTTCTAATGAGTTGTTTCTTAGATGGCTACTCACAAACTTTTAAGCTACTACCAACTTTGTGGTGTTGACATAGCTGTCTCATGAGACTAAGGATATAAACCTACAAATTCAGACAAAACAATTCCTTCAAGGTATATGGTTGTGTCTGAGAAATATTTGTAACTGAGCCCACAGTGGATACACACACTTACCTGTACACTCACATACATATAGCTACTTCCACCTGTGTATTCATATATACTCCCTTGTAGCTACCTGCACACATATGTCAGTGGCTCTCAACCTCAGTGGCAACCCCATTGGAGGTCAAATGACCCTTTCACAGGGTCACCCAATCCATAACAGTAGCAAAATTACAATTATGAAGTAGCATCAAAAATAATGTTATGGTTGGGGGTCACCACAACATGAGGAACTGTATTAAAGGGTTGCAGCATTAGGAAGGTTGAGAACCACTGACATACATGCTTATGCACCTTCATTTGTGACCATACACTCATTTTTTGGTCACTGTTGGTGCTGTTGCTAAATTGTTGATGTCATATTCTTTAGCACAGACATCCTTTCCACTGGGCACTTCTTGGTCACATTGTTGACTTCGGTTAGGTTGTGCTCATATGGCCATCCTGTGCTACTTGTCACATCACCTATCACCAAAGAGAACACATATCTGTACTCTAGAAAGTGATTATGTATGTTGTTGAAATAGTCTTTTATGTACTATTTTTTGTCTTCTAAAGCATCAATAATTATGAGAGGTATTCTAAAATGTATTGCCATGATTTGGAGGAATTAAAAAAAATCATATACGAGGGGGTACCCCCGAAAAAGACCAGAAAAAAGCTGCACTGATGTGATGGGGATAGTGCATTTGGAGTTTGTACCACCTGGTCAGACTATTAATCAAGCTTTCTATTTGGAAGTTCTGAAAAGATTGCATAATAGTTTGCCACAAAAAAGGTCTGATTTGTGGCAGGCAGAGACAGGCTTTGCCACCACGACAAAGCATCTGCTCATGAAGCCATCTTCGTGAGTCAGTTTTTTGGGAAAAAAACAGCACACCTCTCTTGCCCCATGCACCTTACTCACCTGATCTCACTCTGCGATTTCTCTTCATTTCCAAGAATGAAGAGGGCCATGAAAGGACAGCGATTTGATGACATAGAAGATGTGAAGAAAAAAATGAGGGAGGTGCTGTGAGCCATCCAAACAGATGAGTTTGAAAAATATTTTCAAGAACAGAATCACAGATTTGACAAATGTACGTAATGGAGAGTACTTTGAAGGTGATAAGGTTGTTTTGTAAAACATATTTTAATACATAGTTTTTGGGGAAAAATTCCTTTTTGTTTTGTACCCCTTGTACACCCAACTTTAAAATTGTCATCATCACACAATGAATTGAAATGTATCATATAGAATGTCTGTATCCCCAATAATGCTATTTGTCATATGTCCTATTCTATCTGTTATTAATATATTGATCTTTGTAATATTTGATATTAATTTTTCATCTTTCTATTTTTAACCTTTTCACATCTTTATGTTTTAGGTGTGCTTATTATCAATAGCACAGCTAAATTTATAAGGAAACCTGGTCTTTGAAAATATTTATGTTTAATCCATTTACACAATTTTAATAATTATTGATATATTTAGACTTATTTCTATCAATGTAAATTTCTACTGCTCGCATCACTTTTGTTTCTTTCCCTTTCCTTTTTGTTTTGTTTTTTGATTGATTCAGTTCTTTGGTTAATTTTTCCTTAACCATTTCTCCCCTCCTACTAGTTAAAAGAAGAATCAATGCCTTTGTATTATGGTACTGGTGAAGAATGTTGAAAGTTCCACGGATTGCCAAAAGAATAAACAAACTGTCTTGAAAGAGGGATAGCCAGAATGCTCCTTAGAAGCAAGGATAATGAGATGCGTTAGTTTGGGAGACCAGAGAAACAAGTCCATAGACACGCATGTGTGTATATGGAAGAGCTTTATATACAAGACCAGTTGAATATTGAGAAAACATCCCAGTCCAGTCCAGGCCAGATCAAGTCCATAAGTCTGATATTAGCCCATATGTCCAATACCAATCTATGACTCATGAAACACATGCAATGACACTGAGTGCAGGAAGATCACAGGCCAGTGGGTGGGGAAGTATTGTGGGTCCAGTGGCATTGTAAGCATCTCAGTGCTGGCAGGGGTCTCCATGTGACTTCTCCAGCTCCCAGGGCTCTGGTTGCATCAAAGTAGGTCCATGTGGCTTCTCCTCCGGAATGTCTTGCAGGGAGTGAGCAGAGAGTGTGTGTCTCCCGCTTCCAAGGAGGAAATACGGTAGCTTCCAGAATCCTCAGGAGTAGGCCATGCCTACACAAAGGCCTTATTGGCTACATCCTGATTGACAAGCTAGACTCTACCCCTGCACTCTTAATCCTCAAATTGATACCTGATTATGTAACTGCCACATGAGACTTCTTACCGACTTGTGACCTGTGACCAGGCGAGAACAGTCCCTGGAGAAGGAGATCATGCTTAGTGAAGGAGAGGGTCAGTGAAAGAGAGATAGGCCTCCAATCAGATGGATTGATCCAGTGGCTGCGACAATGAGCTCAAACATAGTCATAATTGTGAGGAGGGTGCGGGATCGAGTAGAGTTGCCTTCTGTTCTACGTGGGGTCACTGTGAGTCGGAAGCAACTGGATGGCACCCAACAACAGCAGCAGCAACAACAAAAACTGGCTAAAAATAATAAACATGCTTTTGTCTTAGTCATTTACTTTGAAATTTAATCATACCTAGTGAATAAGTTTAAAGTAGGTTGCTATATTTTCTGATCCCCTGAAAAAGATAAGGATCTTGGGACATTTCATTTCAGTTATATCCCATCTCTGATTCAAATGGGCTTTACTTTGGCTATAATTTTAATCTTATATTTCCAATACCCATAATTAGATATCCTTTTTTTCCTTTCTATATAGTTCCCTTTCTCTTTTTCAGTTCATACATACAACACCATATTCCATAATTTAGCTAACTATTTACTAATCTATTCCCCTCACCCATTTTTTTTTGTTTTTAAGAATTTTCTTCTGCAGAAATTTTCTTTCTTACTGATGCGAATCTTCATAAAATTTTGACGGTAAAGATCTATTGGTGACAACTTCTTTAAGGTTGTATTCATTTGAATAATCCCTTTATTTTCTCAACACGATGGATCATGATTCCTTTTCTTTCTCTTTTTATTTTTGAGCGTGTTCTCATTATTCCTTTTCCTACAGGCTGATTTTGTCTCTGCTGATCTGCGACACAATGTACACCTTTGTGGATTTCTTTTTATCTCGCTTGCTATAAACTGACTTCCTTTACCTCTGAATGTATGTAGTTTTATTAACTATAACATTTTTGTGTATGAGTGACTGCTCAAATATGAAAGGACTATTATTCTTCCTATTATTTTTTACTAGGGCCTTGGTTGGATGCTCATGACAACTTCTAATTCTATCTCCCTTATATTTTCATTTTCTGTGTTAATGTCTGGAGCCCTTGTGGCATAGGGGTTATGCCTTGGGATGTTAATTCCCAGGTCAGCAGTTTGAAACCATCAGCCACTCAGTGAGAGAAAGATGAGGCAAAGGGTCACAGTCAGAGTCACCCAGATAGGCAATTCTACCTTGTCCTATAATTTCCAGTGTGAAGCAGAATCAACTCTGTGACAGTGAGCATTTATGTTAATTTACCTTTATATCTTCTAGTTCATTAAGTCTTGATCCACATCTGATCTAGATTTTAAGGCCATCTGTTTTATTTTTTAACAATCATATTTTCTTACTTAAAAATGTTTTTTTGTTCTCTAAATCTGCAGAGTACTTTTGACAGTCTCTTGACAATTACTCTTCTTAAAAATACATATTTAATTACATAAATAGTTGGCATCTATACCAATTTTGTTCTTTGCATTTGATAGTTCCAAAAATCTGAATTTCTTAGGGACATACATCTCCTTGTAGTGTCTGCTGATTTGAGACAATCATGCCTGCACTTAGTGTGGCGTTTGCTGATTCGGGTTGTGATCTCATATTTGCTTGCTCTTGATTTGTGGGAATCCTGTGGTAAGAAACGGGACGTTTTCTCAAGAAAACATTAATTTTGCTGTTGGTGGGAAATAGGGGCACCAAGGGGCCCTTTGGTTCCCTTTTAGAACTCTCAGATTCAGCTCATACAGTTGCTGCTGGCCCATGACAACCCAGCTATCACAGTTTCGATGTTGGTTTTTGCCTTAAATTAGTTGTGTTAGTCTGGGTAGACTAGAGAAACAAATCCAGAGACACTCATATATATGTAAGAGAGAGCTTTATATCAAAGAACAATAGTATAGTCAGAAAACATCCCAGCCCAGATGAAACCTGTAAGTTTGATATTAGCCCATATGTCTGATACCAGTCTATAAATTCCTCCTCAGACTCATGGAATATGCAATAACTGAATGCTGGAAGATCACAGGACCCTGGGGTGAAACGTCTTGTGAAAGCATCTCAGCACTGGCGTGGCTCTCCATGTGGCTCTTTCAGCTCCAAGGCTCTGGCTCCATCAGTGTAGCTTCAATAGGAATGTCAAGAAGGGAGAGTGGGTGTCCTGTCTCCAGGGAGGAAGACACGAGTTCCCAGAATCCTCAGGGTAAGGCCATGCCCACACAGAGGCCTCATTGGCTATGACCCGATTGACAGGCTAGAATCCACCTCTTCGCTCAAGTTGACATATTATGTAACTGCCACATTCGCCCATCTTTCACATTTTATTTTTCACAGCTCACTAGATGGCCCCTTTTAAAATTGTATAAATCCATAAATTCAATACAGGATGATTAACCCAGGAACTGCATGTGTTTTGGGTGGGCAGACTTTTCCGAATGTTTAAAGTCTCTCACTGACGGAGGCAGCAGCATAAGCCCCACAATCCTCTCCCCCGACCAGCACTCCCCTGCTTTTTCGTGTCTTTCAAAAGGTGTCGAATCTTTATAGCAAGTTCTTTTGATGAGTTTCCACAGGGTAAGTCAGCCAGCAAAACATATCCTCCCCACACATGGTCACGCAGTGTTGCTTGCAGTCTTATGATGCCTGTTGTTCTGATAAAGGAGAGCTGTAGGCAAAATCAGTCTGTGGATCTATGGTTTACAGTCTTGGAAACCCTAGGCAGGCTTGCTGTGAATGAGGAGGGCCGGGCTTTTAGCATTGCGCTGTTAAGCCCATGGTCAGCAGTTTGAAACCCCCAGCCTCTCTGTGGGAGAAAGGTGAGGCTTCCTACTCCTGAAAAGAGCTCAGACACCCACATGGGGGACAATTCTTCTCTGTCTGCAGGGTCCGTCTGAGTTGGAATCCACTTGATGGCAGTGAGTGAGTTAAGTGAGAAGAGAGCCACAAGCAGTGGGGCTGGAGTATCCAGAGCTTCGCAATCAATTTAGCAATGTGTCACATTTGTGTTCAGTGTGTGAGGTTGCAATTCATGGGCTTTTCTTAATCCTGTACTTTAAAAAAATGGATCGGTGAATACGGTATCTCCTGATACAACACAAATAACCCCTTTCTAGACAATAATGTTGGTGAAATCACGAGCCTAATGCATTAGTTATATGTTCCTACAATATAGAGTGTATCATGTCACAAGTGTATTTTAATTCAGAGAACACGATTTAACACCGAGAGGAGGCTGTAGACATCAAAGCAGAGCAAACTCCCTTTCTGAAATTATTCACTGGGTCAGCTGGTTGCTCTGGAGAAGCAGAGGTTCTGAGCCAGAGACCAGAGGATACACACTGGTACAGATAGGAACTGGAAACAGGGAATCCAGGACAGATGATCCCTTCAGGACCAGTGCTGAGAATGGCAACACTGGGAGGGTGGAGAGAAGGTGGGGTTGGAAGAGGGAACCAATTACAGGATCTACATATAACCTCCTCCCTGGGAGATGGACAATAGAATAGTGGGTGAGGGGAGGTGTTGGAGAGTGTAAGATATGACAAAATAATAATAATTTATAAATTATCAAGGGTTCATGAGGGAGAGAGGAGCGGGGAGGGAGGAGGAAATTGAGGAGCTGATACCAAGGGCTCAAGCAGAAAGCAAATGTTTTGAGAATGACAATGGCAACAAATGTACAAATGTGCTTGACACAATGGATGGATGTATGGATTGTGATGAGTAGTATGAACCCTCAATAAAATGATTTAAAAAACAGAGAAGTAGTTCTGAGGCAGGCTCCCTGTAATTTGCAGTTGTTCCTTTTTGATAAATAAAGGAGCTTGGCATGCAGATGTTAGATTCCCATTTCTATGCTAAAATGTCTTATTCAATTCTCATTAAACAAATGTTACTTTCCTTTCTCTGCATCCCTGGAGGCCTAGTTGGGTCACTAACTACCAGGTGTGCAATTCAAACCCATGGGAGAAAGACGAAGATGGAGCTGTGTACTCCTGTAAAGCGTCACAGTCTCAGAAACTCCCAGGGACTGTGACAGCCTGTCCTCTAGGGTCACTATGAGTTGGAATTGATTCA
Organism: Tenrec ecaudatus; assembly: GCF_050624435.1. Classification (NCBI taxonomy): domain Eukaryota; kingdom Metazoa; phylum Chordata; class Mammalia; order Afrosoricida; family Tenrecidae; genus Tenrec; species Tenrec ecaudatus. Next base: position 24,385,200 of record NC_134537.1, on the reverse strand, counting down.
ATGGTCATGAGTTTGAGGTTTTTTCCCCTTCCCTTTTCTGTGCCTCAGTTCACTCTATATTATACTGAGGCACCAGGTCCAGCAGGTGTCAACATTTCCCCTAGCACAGCGGTTCTCAACTTGTGGGTTGCCACCCCTTTGGGGGGGGTGTCTCCTGATTCATAACAGTAGCAAAAGTACAGTGATGAAGTATCAACAAAAATAACTTTATGGCTGGGGGGAGGGGGGTCACCACCACATAAGGAACTGTATGAAAGGGTCTCAGCAGTAGGAAGACCGAGGACCACTGAAGCCAGGGGCGCATGTAGGTGGCCTCTATCGCCTTCCCTTACTGTCACACTAGATAACTTTACAACAGCAAAAAGGATGGCAAATTCCTCTATCCTGTGTCTCAATAGGCTCATAACAAATGAAGTTTTGCCTCTTAAAGTCTGCTTAATCCAGAGGCTATTTCATTGGGAAAAACCCAAAACAAAACACACACAACTTTATTCAAATAACAACAATTTTCATCTGCTATTCATCCTTAGAGGACACAGAATTATTTCCTTCATTTCTATTCAGCCTCTTACTCTTTGTGCAGCAGCTGAGTGAACCAGATAAAGTGATTCTATTTCTTTTGCCTAAAAGGGTGGTTTACACAGGGCCCTGCGAGTATGGCCCACACCTACGCTGACTGTGCAGGCCACGGTGATTGGTTCACGGTCCCTCATGGAGTCCTAGGATGGCTTCTTCACTGGGAAGTCCAGGGATTTTATTTTCTGACGGAAGGAAGAGATTTTCTCTGCCGTGGATGCAAACACAGAAGACGGCAGCCCTCACAGTAGAAGCCGCTCCTCAGGATGAAGCCAGTACCGGGGCAGATGATGCAGGAACAGGGAAGGAAATCAGCATGTTGGTGCCTCTGGATCCACCCTTGCTGGAAGCTTGAGCTGAAATTTCCCATTAGATGAGCCCGTGCCTCACTTTCATTGCAGAAGACAGATTTAGGTTTGAATCACTTACAGATAAAAACATCCTTCCTATTAGAGTTCTAGGCTACATGTTCTCTGCTTTAAGAAAACCTACCACATTAAAAAAAAAATCCGAGTTTATAGACCAGTAAGTTATTTGAGTTTTAAAACAAGTTACATTTAAAAAAAAACCCAGAAGTTCACTACAGGGTTTCATTACTGTCAATTTCTTCAGTGAATTAAAAATATGATTCACCGAATGTACACTTTTCCAGGGACTTAGAGCTTGCATAAGGCATAGTTATATCTACTCTGGGCTTGTGGGCATGTCGATGTCTTCTCTGAACTTGGCATCTGAGGGTCTGCGGTGGCCAACCTTCCCTGGAAGCTCTCTAAGGCCCCTGCAGGAGTTGGCGCAAAGCTGGTAAGGAGCCTGGGATTTCTAGTTAAAGACCTGCTGTATCCTCTTTTTCCTGCGACTGATCCACTTACTATCCCAATCTTCCTGCCTCTGTGCTAATGCTCCTCCGATCATGTAGCCTCTATGAGGGAATTATTCAGGGGGTAACTAATAATTACGATGGGCAAATAAACATCAACTGAGACTACTGAGGGCAAATGGAGCCACACAATCAGCCTCCTTCTAAACCCAAGGGTCAGAGTCACTGTGCGCCCTTGGAATATGATGAGTAACTGAGTGACCAGAGACCTGTGGCATCTCAGCTCTTTCCCCCAATAAACGTTTTTCAGGAAAGAATTAAGTGCTGCTTGATCATTCATTCATTTGTAGGACAGCACTAAATCACTCAGAGATTCTTGCCACCATTTATCACTTTAAGAAAAAAAAAAGGACTTATTGTTTGTCTTAGTGGTTATTGGTAGGCCGCTAACCTCAAGGTCAGCAGTCAGAAACCACTAACCCTTCTGCAGGAGAAAGACGAGGCTTTCTACTCCTGCAAAGAATTACTTCCAGAACCCACGGGGGCAGTTCTACTCCATCCTGTAGGGTCGCTATGAGTCTCATGGACTCCAAGGCAGAGAGTTTGAGTTTGGTTTTCATTGTTGGACAAAGTTGAGGGAGTGTGATGAATAACCGTTTCCACTTTTGATATTAAAGCGACGACTGAATGAATCAAATAAGCTCAGTGACAAGTAGCCAAATGTCCAGGACCAAATACCCCACACAAGTTTCTGCTCCTAAGGCACCAAGTAATTCTCTTTTTCTGGTGCCCCTTGTTCACCCATCACGATGTATGTGTTTTTTCCCTCTGAACCCACATAGCTTCAGCCGCCTTCCGTGGCCAACCCCCAGACCGCTTCCTAGCCTTTCTCCCGTGTAAGGACGGGAAGTCCACACCACTATTTCCTGTTTAACCGGAAGTTCACCCCCATTTCCTGTTTTGCCGCAGAGTGCTCAACCTTTGTGTTTCTGGCGCTCCTCTCCCTCTGTGGCAGCCACTGCCAATTGATGAGAGCTGGGACGTCGAGAGAAAAGCTGCCTGCTCGGTGCTGCTTCCTTCCATCTGCTCCTCAACGCCAGGGTGGGGACCAGCACAGCGATGGGGCGTTGTAATCAAATACTCTCACCTTTTGTCACCAGCAGAAAATTTGGGAGAACAGGAGACGAAGAGAAAGGGCTCTTTCACTTAGTTATTCAGAAGTTATGCATGTTTGCATGGAAGAAGAGGAGCGAGCCACCCCCACGCCCCCAAGGTGTTTAAGGAAAAGATCACAGCGGAACTCCATACCTGTAAGTATGGAGAAGCGGCCCTAGGTGAAGAGTAGGAAGCCAGCAGCGGTTCCGTGGGAGAAAAGGCAGGGCTTTCTACTCCTGTATAGTGTCAGTCCCGGAAACTCACAGGGCAGGTCTACCCTGTCCTGAACGGTCGCTATGAGCCGGCATCCCCTCGGCATCCCCTCGGTGGCAGTGGGCTTGAGTTTTGAGAAGCAAGGAGAACTGTAGTGCTCAGCTTTCACCACAGAGGGGCACTCCAAGCTCATCACCGAAAACCCGCCTGTGAGCGAGCTCAGGGACCAGAGCTTCCAATCTTTTCTCCCTTCCAGGGGATTATTAAATGGGCAGAATTAAAAGTATATTTGCCATCATCTGTGTGAACGAGGCAAAGTCATTTTCATACCATTCCCCGGGCTTCTAATTTAATTCATACAAAAAAAAAAAAGTCGGAACGCGCTATTGGAAAACGCGTTGATTGCGTTTAGAGTCTGTCTGGGTCTGCCATTATATATAAAAAATGGGATCATTTAGCGGCGATGTAGTGCTTACGGAAAGCTATAATATGACTTATAGTGAGCTCAAGAGCGCATGCCTTCTTCAGAACGGGCCACTCCAAGATTCAATGGACTCTCCTTTTGGATGAATCAAATTTTTGTTAAATATGATTTCTATCAACACATATTCCCCACCATCCTTATCCCTGGTGCAAATGTCTTTCCACCTTGCCAAATCCTGATCCCAGTTCCAAATCAGCCGTGGAGGATGTGGGTTTTTCTGCTTGGCCACTGCCAAGACTTACGTGTGGCCCTTAGAACTGTGGAAAACATCCTAGGAGCCAAGCTTTCCCTCCTCAATCCGCAACGCCTTGGAAGACCACAGTGCTGTCCACGGTCCCTGGGTGCTGACCCCTCCCTTCCAGGCGTGCCCACTGTCCCCTTCCCCAGTCGGTGCCAGTTGATTCGGGAGCCCTGGTGCGCTGGTATGCTGGCGGGTTCCCACCAGTTTCCGCACCTGCGCAAAGTTCAACTTTTATCACCGGTGATTGGTTCTGAACCCTCGCTCAAACTAGTACTTACCTAACAGGCATAGTCCTCCAGGTTTTGTACCTCGAGCTTAGGGCCCCACCCTTCTCTCCTCCCCCATCAGCCCCCCTTCCCTCCCCCAGGCAGGGGAGTGGAGTTGCTCACCAGCCACTCGTCCAGGATGTGCCATCTGCAGACCTGGGGGTCCCCCTTGTGTTTCCTGAGTTTGGGGAAGACGTGGGACACCGGAGGCCCACTTTGAGACGCGACTATCTTGATGGACTACTCATTGTAGAGGCTGTGTTGCGCCTATGTAGGGAGAGGTGAATAGCTTCCTGAACTTTCCTCTAAAACAGCCGTTCTCAACCTGAGGGTCGTGACCCCTTTTGGAGTCAAACGACCCTTTCACAGTGGTAGCCTGATTCAACACAGTAGCAAAATGACAGTGATGAAATAGTAACGAAAATAATTTTATGGTTGGGGGGGTCTGTGTCACCACAACATGACCTGTATGAAAGGGTCGCGGCATTAGGAAGGTTGGGAACCACTGCTCTAAAAAGACTTTAAATAGTCAAGGAGCATTTTCCTGCTCATTGAATCAAATCTCATTAAGAGCAATGGCGTCCAACATCAGCAGAGGTTTCTTAGCCCCCAAATACTTCACAATGTAGTTGAGCTGTGAACATCAAAACAAGTGTATGTAGGCACCCCAGATGGCAAGTCATGTATAAAACCGCATCGTCAAAGGCATTCATGTGGGTTATTTATTTATATCTTTTTTAGTTTAAAAAAACACAACTAGAACCCAGTTCTTTTGCAATAGAACATGGTCGACGTGCCTGTTGATATCCTGCTGTATCAACACTTTCGTAAGATGCTGTTTTCCAATGAGAGATTTCGAATCACACTGCAGATTTTTAGAACAAAAATTAGCGTCTGTAGCATAATTTATTTAGTCCATCACTGACTGTTGCACATGAAGGTGATTCCTCCCAACCTCCATCAGTAGCATTAATATAAAGAGCACATTCACGTCTGCCTACATCACTATTTGCACATCTCTGAGCAGTCCCTGAGGAACAATTCCCTGGAGTAGAATTATTAAAACAGAGCTGATGTAACATGTTACGTGTCTTGCCAAATTTATGACGTAAATTAAAAGCTTAATAGGTGAAAACAATTTCGTGAATAAAATTTACGTTCAAAATGCAAGTCCTTCCAGGGTTGGACCATTCTTTTGCCCGCCACCATAGCTGGTGTCGTGTATAATGTCTGGCACCCACTATGCGCTCCATAAATGCTGGCTGAACAAATCAAAGAATTGATGAATGTTAGTAGAACGCTTGAAATTTCTTGCTTTGTGATCGTGGCGGTTACATAATCTCCTGCCAACTTGAAGGAAGGGGTGGAGTCTAGTCTGTCAATCAGGGCATAGCCAATGCTGCATCTGTGTGGACCTGACCTTCTCCTGGGGAAGCTGGGAACTTCTTCTTCCTTCCTGGAGGTGGGACACTCTCTCTGCCTTCCCTTTCCTGCTGTTGAGACACTCAGAGACACGTGGAGGAGACAGTTGGAGACCCTTGCCAGCGATGAGATGCTTCCACTGCCACTGATTCCACAAGATCTTCTACCCACTGGTCTGTGATCTTCCATTATTGCATGTGTTGCGTGAGTCTAACGAATTTATGGACTAATATTGGACATATGGGCTAATATTGGACCTATGGTCTTGATCTGGACGAGGCTGGGATGCTTTCTCAATATGCTCTTTGATATAAAGCCCTTTCTGAGACATTTGAGTGTCTATGAATTTGTTTCTCTAGTCAACCTGGACTAACACAGTGAGTTCCTTCTTTCTTTAAAAAATCTTTGTATTATGAATTGGGCTAAAGTTTATAGAACAAATTATTTTCTGTTCAACAATTCATAACACCGAGTTCGTGTTATTGATCGCAATCCCGCAACATAGTCATCACTCATCTTACTCCCTCTCTCTGCTTCCTGTTTCCATTCCTTCTTTCCCAACCCTTCTGAACGTCGTCTTTGGGTGAATGCTGCCCTTTTGAGCTCAGTAGTTGATTATTCTACAGTGTACCCCACTTGTATTATTGTTCCCCTCATAGGCTTGACTATTGTGTGGCTGAAAATTGAGCAAGGTTCAGGGGAAGTTCATTTCCAGACCTGAAGTGTGACTATGGGCTATCATTTTGAGAGTCACTATCAGATTAGTAAGCCTGGTCTTTTTTGTGTTTTTGAGTTTGGTTCCACATTTTTCTCCCACTCTCTCCAGGCAGGACTTCTAATGTGATTCTTGTCAGAGAAGATGACGGTGGGTGCTAGGCACCATCTAGCGTTTCTGGTTTCAAGGGTTCTCGGAAGCTAATATTCACTTTGTCTGTTTGTTTCCATGTGTCTCTGATTTTCTTTACTTTTTTCCCCTCTGGACATGGAAATAAGGTTGCATCTTAGATGGCCACTTGTGAACTTTTAAGATGCTAGATGCTACTTGTGATTTTCTTTTACATATTATTTATTCACTTGTTATTGTGACAGCTCTTTTTACTAGGTTGTCAACTGTTTGACACACTAAGCACTTAACTTTATGCTATATACATGGCAAACCCTCCTTTCCTCAAGTTTAAACATGTGTGTGCATATAGCTATGTTTGAGTGCTCTTTGATTTCTAGAATGATTTAATGTATGTATTACATGGTACTATTTGGCATACATACGAATTAACATTTGTTATTGTTGGTAGTCTGCAATCTAAGATTTGAAGCTTTTTACAAATTTTAGATAGTACATTCTCCTACCCCTATTTACAGAGTTTCCCTTGTCTTCCTAAGTCTTTGCCGGATGAAATGCCTAAAGTAAAAAGGTATCACAGTCTTAGCCCAAAAAAACACCAGGATCAAGACCTGCTGTCATACCAGCAAATGATCCGTCAGCTCCGAGTTTTCCAACCAGCTACCCAAGCAGTGCTTCTTGTGGCACTTCCTGTATTTTTCCCTTTTCTTGCTCCCTATTATTAAAGGCATGACTAGAAAGGAGGTCTTTGCTTATAAAAGGTTTTTCTGTGCACACATCATCTCACAGCCTTTAATCCCCCTTGATATCTCACCTGGTTATCATCGAAATGACATAGTAGTGGAGACCATGGGATGGAAGTGAAGCATGATTATTTACGGCACTCAAGACTTGAAAAATTAATGGCGAGAAAAAGAGATTAAGCTCTAAATTTTCTTCAAATAAATATTTCAGAAATAAAATGATGATATAAAAGTCAAGGTAGGAGTCCTTAGTAGTGTAGTGGTTATGTGGTGGGCTACAATCCACATGGTTGGCAGTTCGAAACCACCAGCAGCTCTACAGGAGAGACTTGGTTTTCTACTCTTGTAAACAGTCATAGTCTCAGAAACCCACAACGGGTCACTATGAGTCAGCCTTGACTTGATGCCAGGGAGTTTTTGAGTTTATAAAAGTCAAGAGGGAGTCTGAGTGGACCAATGTCACTTGGAAGGCTGGTATTTTGGCTCTGCGTGATAAAGACCCAGTGAGCTGACCCTGTAAAGGTTCCCCAAAACTCCAAACTCAATGCCACCAAGTTGATTCTGACTCATAGTAACCCTGTAGGACAAGGTCAAACTGCCCCTGCGGGTTTCCAAGACTGTAACTTTTTACAAGAATAGAGAGCCTTGTCTTTCTCCCGTGGAATGACTGGTGCTTTCCAATTGCGGACCTTGGGGTGAGTAGCCCAGTGCTCACCAGCAAACTAGGAAAATGCCTGGGGGTAGGTAGTTCTACTCTGTCACATGGTCACACTGGGTCACTGTCAGTCAGAATGGAGTCAATAGCATCTAACACCTACGGTAGAAGCTAAAATCTGCTTAAGGCCATGCTATAGTCTTTCATTCACATAAGCTGACAAGATTCCACACTTCTTGTATTATTTATTAGGTTAGGGTTTGAGGCTTAGAGAGTGGGGAGATCTTTGAGATTGTTTGGGGTGGATTGTGTGTATGTGTGTGTGTGCCTTACATCAGTTGTGATTTGGAGTCACCTGCAACTCTGCTTTGTCATGCCTTTCCTCTGAACCTGGGGTAATCCTTCACTAGGACATTGGTGGTCTTATAAAACTTAAAGAGCTGGTGAACCCATGATAACGCTTAGGGATTCTCTTAGAATTGATACATATCACTTGGGATTGTTTTAGTAACAGAGTCGTGTAATCAGTTAGCTGTTCGTGATTGCTTTCAGGGCTGCTGGCTTGACTTTGACAGACTGTGAAGGGGTAGGGTGCTCTGGCCAGGAAAAAAGTGCAAAGGAGTTAGCCCTGTCAGGCCCCCAGGAGGTCTGACTACCACTTACCCTTCAAGGCCCATTGAGTTTCTGGAGTTTCTTTGATAATTTTAGTCAACACTGACATTCTTCTTCCTGCCAGCTTTTTATTCATTCACTCATTCCACAAATACTTATTGGACCCAACTCTGTGTAGTGGACAAGACAGGCATGGCTTGTTCTTCCAAAGACTCTGTGTTCTGGTAGGAGGAAACAGACAATATAGAAGCAGAAGTCAACAAGATCACTTCTGACTATGATGAATGTGAAGAAACAAATAGGGTGAAAGGCTACAAAGGGTCACGGGTGGAACAAGATGTTGGCAGATGAGCCAAGACCTCTCAGTGTGGGTTACACAGGTGTTCATGGCTTCTTGAAAATGACCTGGGGTGGAGTTGGCTACAGGTGAGAACTGGACAGGACTGAAGAACAGAAAGAAAGCCTTGTGTCTGCACAGTAGTCAGAATGGAGGTGTGTAGGGAGAGGGGAGGTCACAGATGTTGGAAGAGCTATGGCATCTGTATTAGTCTCCTTGGGCTGCTGTGACCAAATAGCACAGCAGTTTATTGTTTCACAGTTCTGCAATCTAGACATCGCACCAAGGGATCTGCTGGGCTGGGCTTCCTGTGAAATCTCAGGAGAAAGATACTTTCTTGTCCCATCCAGCTTCTTTCCAGGAGTTTCATAGTCTTTCAGTGCATCTTCACAGCACCCATTTTTGCCCATTTTTTGCTGTCTCTTGTTCTTTTCTAAGAACACGACTTAGATTGGACTAGCACCTGCCCTGCTCCTTGTATGGGAGTTGTGGTGGTTCACGAAGTAGAATTCTTAAAACCTACCATTTGGGAGACCTGAGTTTGATTCTTGGCCAGAGCTTCTCCTGCGAAGGCATCACACATCTGTCAGTGGCGGCTTGGGTGTCCCTTTATTGCTGGACAGGTTGCACAGGGTGACGAACTGGCAGCTCACAACAAAAACCACCCCTTCAGTATGGCCTCACAATGAACTGATTAACATCTTCAAAGACCCGAGTTCTCAACTGGCTGCAGGGCATACGACTTTAGCAGAACTTTTTTTGGGGGGACTCGGGTACATCTAAGTCTTGGTGGCATTTTGATGAGGAGTATGCCTCTCCCCACCCCTCTTTGGTGAGTGTGTTAATCTAGGTAAACTAGAGAAACAAATTCATAGACACTCATGTGGTAGTTACATAATCTGGTGTCAATTTAGGACTTGAAAGGATTAAGAATGAAGAGGTGGAGTCTAGTCTGTCGATTGGGTCATAGCCAATAAGGCCTCTGTGTGGGCATGGACTTCTCTGGAGGAGTCTGGGAAATCCTGTTTCCTCCTTGGAGGCGGGACACTCTCACCCACTGAGAGACTCTCTAATGACAAGACAAATGGAACTACCCTGTGCTCTGAGCTGGAGAAGCCACATGGAGACTCCTTCTAATGCTGAGATGTTTATGCCAACACTGGATCCACAAGACTTCCCACCCACTTGACTGTGATCTTTCTGCATTCGGTGTCATTGCATGTGTTGCATGAGCCTGAAAAGGACTTTATAGATTGGTATCAGACACATGGGCCAATATCGGACTTATGGACTTGATCTGGACTGGGCTGGAATGTTTTCTCAATATTCAATTGCTCTTGTATAGAAAGCTCTTTCTTATACACATGTGAGTATCCATGAATTTGGTTCTCTAGTTTACCCAGACTAACATCTCAGAGCTGGCAGGGGTCTCCACGTGGCTCCTTCAGCTTCAGGGCTCTAGCGTAGCTCCATGTGTCTTCTCAACAGGAATGTCTCACAGGGAGTGTGTCAGTGTCCTGCCTCCAGCGAGCTATTGATCTCCTTAGTGCCTCCAAATGAGGTCATCAAGCTGCGACCTGATTGACAGGCTAGACTCCACCCCTTCATACATTGACACCAGATCATGTAACTGTGGTGATAGGCATTGCCTTATGTTTGTAAGTGATGGTTGGGTGGAGACTGGGTGGAGGACTTCGAGAGTGGAGGAAGAGGGTCCAGTTGAAATTTTGACACTTGACTGTTTCAAACAAATGCTCTGGGGAATCCCCCAGTCATAGATCCTAAGCATGTTTAGGAAAAAGACATGTTTTTTCCTTCTTCCTCTTCCTTCTTCTTCTAAAAAAAATAATTAAATTGTGTCCCTCTAGGAGGCTCCAACATAATGGATTTGATCAGAATTTCCATTGAGTTGGATATCCGTTGGCACATGACTGCCATAGATTTTTGTGTGTGAAATTGCCTTGGAGTATGTGCTGTTTGGTATGAATATGGACAGTCAATTTCTTTTAGTCCTTTAAGCTCCCTGGAGGAAGGTAACTGCATAATAAAGAGGTAGTATTTTCTTACCATGCATTTACTACAATGAATAGTTTCTCCTTCTTGAACCTAGTCATTGTTGCATGTGTAATATAGTCATCGAAAGGTTTGATGCCTTTTGTAGTTAGGTGGAAACAGATTAGTTATTTCATCATGTGAATTTTCCTTCACTTTTCCGTAGGAACGATTAACCCCTGGCCTCAGGGTGATTACCCATTTTTTGCTAAGTTCCTACTTGATGATGTCAGAGAGCTCAAAAGAGAAAATAATCTCTACCCAACACACTATAAATATTCTTCATTGTTGCACACTCTATTTATATCGTGGTTGCGAGTCTGGAATCTCTTAATTCATTAACCCTAACTACGGACGTGCTCGGGTAGGTGCTCATGTGGTCACAGGGTTCAACCAGCTGCTCAGCCCAGCTAATTCCAGGTAAAGGGAGGGGGTAGGGAAGAAGTGGGTAGGTGGGCTGTGGGGTGGGCCCATAGGTTTGGAAATGGAAATTCAGAAATGGGTGGTCTCTGCTCTGGTGAGCTTTGAGCAGGTGTCTCCTTCACATCAAAAGAGAAAAGGGAACCTGTCACTTCTCTGCTAGCTGACTTTTATAAAAGCACACAGACTCAGATGTCAGAAATGACTTAATTTCAGGCAGGCCTCTGGCATTGACCGTGTGACCTCAGACAAGTGACTTCAGCTCTTTAACCCTCAGTTTCCAAAGCTGCTGGGCAGGGACAATCATAGAACATCCCTCCGAGTGCCACTTTGAGAATGAAATGAGATGGCACAGGTATAGAGTACTGGGCACATAGTACATGGTCAGTGGAGGTTGACTATTGTTATTAGCGATATTTTCTTATTATAGCAGTGATACCTATTCATTACAACCAATTACAAAATTCCATACAGGCATGCAAAAAGGAAATAAAATCACGCTTAATCCCATTATCTGGAGATAAGCACATATTCCTACGACCAATCATTTTCTCTGCAGGCATTATTTCACAAAACTAGGTTTCTGAAGTTAATATTTGTCATTAACAGCTTTGCACATCATTATATAGTTGTATACTATTATCATGCATAGGTGTATAGAATGCCTGGTATAGATCGACTGCGCTATATTTTATTCTACCAGGGCCCTTAATTCAACATCCAGGACGACTTCCACTATGTTGCCATTGCAGAAGTCCCGCAGTAAGGCTCCCTCTACAAACATTTCTAGCACAAGTCAACCAAGGGACGGTCAGTGGTGTTACAGCTGGAGAGAAGAGCGCCCCACGATAGAGAATGACAAGCTGGAGTCGACGGGGGCCTGTGGGAGCAGTGACATTGGAATGGAGAACTGCAGGAATGGAAGTCAGTAAGTGAGGCAGAGAAAAAGGCTACGCCCTCCAGGGGCAGAGAATTGGCTAAAGGCCACGTGGCCAGAGAGAACCTGACTTGAGTCACCAATGGAGAGAATGTTCTTGCTTGGAAAGGAGTGCACAGGAGAGAGAGAGACTCGAACTGAGGCGACAGGAAGTCAAGGGGCCAGGGGACCAGGCTAAATGTGGAGATGAACCTCTGATTGCAGTGGTGGCATCTGAGTGTGTGAGGAAGGGAACCCTATGGAGTCCCGTTTGAAGCACACCCCTCTTGCAGTGGTGTGGGCGATGGACTGCATTGGCGGGGGTGGGGGGGCTGGAGAACCCATGGACATCTTTCTGTGGATCCATGCAGAGGGCAAAGACAGGGCGGGGGCAGTAGAAATGGAGGGATGGCTAGGCATGTCTTGGTTCTCAACCTTCCTCATGCCATGACTCTTTGTACAGTGCCCCATGTTGTGGTGACCCCCCAACCGTAACGTTATTTTCGTTGCTATTTCATCCCTGGAATTTTGCTACTGTTATGAATCAGGCGACCCCTGTGAAAGGGTCGTCTGATCCCAAAGGTGTCATGACCCACAGGTTGAGAACTGCTGTCTTTGAAAGAGGCTAGGCACTCATAGAACTTGCTGCCAGCCTAAGAGAGGGCAAAGCAGGGAACAAGAGCGAGCCTGCTTTGAAAACATTCATAAAAAGGTGATGATGTAGAATTGCTTCGGTCATACTGAAATCCCAGAGCGCCTAGTATTCACAACACCTCTTTTCTTGTCTGACCTCCTCAGAGCCAACATTCTGGGCATCTTATTTTAAAAATACAATGGTTAACAGAAAGAAAGAACGAAAGAAAGAAAGAACAAATGATTTTGAGAAGAACTTGTTGGGCTCTGTGAGGGGCAGCACACCCTCCTGTTGCAGATGAAGAGACCAAGGCCCAGAAAGGTCAATTGAACGAATTACATATATTAGAAGAAAAACAATTCAACAAAACCCTCTTCATTAATTTAGAATAATGAAAAGTACTTTACATCTTAGATTGCAGAACATTAAGCACAGGCCTATTTTGTTTTGTCTAATACCGAGGGCAGAATCTCATGCAAATAGATACTTAAATATATTTGGCAATGATGCCGCATGATACATTAATTGCTGTTGATTGTCAAAAACCCTTTTAACTGTGTACAAAAGAATGGAGGGTAGTGCTGGCCTCTACGATTTATTAGGGTTCTGCGATTCCAGCTGTTCCGACAGGAAATGAAAAGAGAACTTAGGTGTCCCACAGGTCAAAAGGTTAAACTGGATTTCTGTCACGTCCCCTCTGTTTGCTTACGGCAAATAATGAAAAAGTCGTTGATTGCTTCAGAACAGAGATTGATTAAAGTTTTATATCGCATCTTATTTTTTGTGTTTCTCACCTAACTCTTCAAGCTGGGGCTCGTCGTGATGTTTTTGTCAGCTTTTTCTCTCACAGTTGACTTCATTCCCCAAATGTGGCCAAATCCCCAAACCCACTGCTGTCAAGTCATTTCGGACTCACAGTGACCTTGCACGGGGTTCTGAGGCAGATAGGCTCGTCCTAGCTGGAGCGGCTGTCGGGTTTGGAACACTGGCCTTACAGTTAGCAGTCACTCCCTCCCTGACAGCACCACCCGGGCTTCTCAATGATGATGACTTCCCCTCAAAAGCCAGTATAGTCGCCCCCCCCCACCTCCCGCCATTGTCTTAGAACTGTTCCTTAGTTTTAGTTAAAACCATCAAGACCAACACTAACATCATAATGTGGTTGGCTTACCAACTTTCATAGGTGGGGGAAAAATTCACAGGAGTATAGGGTTAAGGTATAGGCGTTACTTAATTGTAATTGTGAAGCTAAAGAATTATGTACAGGTGCCAGGTTGGCAAGGGGTGGATTGAGTTAGTTTATTGTGCCAACCTGGCCAATAAACACATGTGGGATTAATTGAAGGGCGGAGGTATAAATGGCTCAATGAGCCTCGCCTTTCTAGTTCTCCAGTCTCTGGCTTTGTGATGGTCGCACCAGGGTGCAGCTGCCTTAGCAGTTCCCTGCTTCAGCTTGCAAGGCTGACTTCCTACAAGCCCTCCCCAAGGAGAAGCCACATGGACCTACCCTGATGCAGCTCTATGTGCTGGAGCAGCCGTGTGGAGATCCCTGCCAGCGCTGAGATGCTTACACATTCACTCACTTGGCTTTCCTGCAGTCGGCAGCATTGCATCTGTTTTGTGTGATGGAGGAGGACATTGTGGACTGGTGTTAGACATATGGGTTAATGTTGGACTTGTGGGCTTGGGCAGCATTGGATTGGGATGTTTTCTTGATGCACACTCAATCTTTACATAAAACTCTCTCTTATAATCGAGTTGCTGTGGATTTGTTTGTCTAAAGTACCAGACTAATACAATCATCAAGACCAATACTAACATCACCATTCATGCATCTGTCCGTTTGTTGTTCGGTGGTGACTCACATGCTGCTACAGTGTCTTCCATGGTGGACCAGTGTTGCTGGAGCTTCCAGACTAAGGCAGTCTAGGGGGAAAGGCCTGGTGAGTTCCTTTCAAAAACTGGCCAAAGAAAACCCTAAGAATCACAACAGGTACTGTCAGATAGACTCCACCATGGCAATGATCAGCCATCGGAAGAGTGAAGGGGCAGGCAATGTGTTGTTCTGTTGTACAGAGCTGCCATGATTCAGTGGAGACTCTAGAACAGCGATTCTCAAACTGTGGGTCACGACCCCGACCCTTTCACAGGGGTTGCCCGATCCATAACAATAGCAAAATTACAGTGATGAAGTAGCAAGGAAAATAATTTTATGGGTTGGGGCTCACCACTACATGAGGCACGGTATTAAAGAGTCACGGCATTAGGAAGGTTGAGAACCACTGCTCCAGAGCAATTTATCACAGTAACATGTTGGGATTGTTTGTAGAAAGCTGCACATCTCCATGATACGATCGCCGAGGACAAACGGGTACATAAGCAAATGTGGCGAAGAAAGCTGATGGTGCCCGGCTATCAAAAGAGATAGTGTCTGTGGTCTTAAAGGCTTGAAGGTGAACAAGGGGCCATCTAGCTCAGAAGCAACAAAGCCCACCTGGAAGAAACACACCAGCCTGTGCGATCACGAGGTGTCAAAGGGATCAGGTATAAGGCATCATCCAAAAAAAAAATTTACCATAGTGAATGAAGGGGGAAGTGCAGAGTGGAGACCCAAAGCCCATTTTTCAGGCACTGGAGATCACCTCACAGAGGGGTCTAGGGGAGGAGATGAGTCAGTCAGGGTGCGATGTAGCACCGATGAAGAATACAGCTTCCCTCTAGTCCCTAAATTCTTCCTCCTCCTCCCCCCCCAACTACCATGATACAAATTCTACCTTGCAAGTCTGGATAGAGCAGAGGTTATACACTGGTGCAGACAGGAGCTGGAGGCATAGGGAATCCAGGGTGGATGATACCTTCAGAACCAGGGGTGTGAGGGGCGATACTGGGAGGGTAGAGGGTGAGTGGGTTGGAAAGGGGGAACCGAGGATCTGCATGTGACCTCCTCCCTGGGGGACGGACAACAGAAAAGGGGGGAAGGGAGACACCGGATAGGGCAAGATATGACAAAATAATAATCTATAAATTATCAAGGACTCATGAGGTAGGGGATAGCAGGGAGGGAGGGGAAAAAAGAGGACCTGATGCAAAGGGCTTAAGTGGAGAGCAAATGCTATGAAAATGATTAAGGCGTGTGACCGAGTGGTCCCGAAGGGATCAGTTACCAGGCATCAAAGAACAAAAAATCATATCATTGACTGCACACCTCCATGATAGGATCGCTGAAGACAAATGGGTGCATAAGCAAATGTGGTGAAGAAAGCTGATGGTGCCTGGCTATCAAAAGAGATAGTGTCTGGGGTCTTAAAGGCTTGAAGGTGAACAAGCGGCCATCTAGCTCAGAAGCAAAAAAGCCCACATGGAAGAAGCACACCGGCCAGTGCGATCATGAGGTGCCAAGGGACCAGGTATAAGGCATCATGCAAAAAAAACCAACAATGATATAAGTGTGTGTATGTATGTGTATATATATGTATATGTATATATATACCATATTAAATGAAGGGGGAAGTGCAGAGTGGAGACCCAAGGCCCAAGTGTCGGCCAATGGAGATCCCCTCATAGAGGCGTTTAGGAGAGGAGATGGGTTAATTAGGGTGCGAGGTAGTACCGATGAAGAACACAGCTTTCCCCCAGATCCTGGATGCTTCCTCCCCCCAACTACCTTGATCCGAATTCTACCTTGCAGGCCTGGATAGGACAGAGGCTGTACACTGGTACATATGAGGGCTGGAGGTACAGGGAATCCAGGGTGGATGATACCTTCAGGACCAAGGGTGTGAGGGACGATGCTGGGAGAGTGGAGGGTGAGTGGGTTGGAAAGGGGGAACTGATTACAAGGATCCACATGTGACCTCTTCCCTGGGAGAGAGCAGCAGAGAAGGGGGGAAGTGAGACTCCGGATAGGGCAAGATAAGACAAAATAACAATGTATAAATTACCAAGGGCACATGAGGGAGGGGGGAAAGGGGAGGGAGAGGAAAAAAAAAGAGGACCTGGTGTAAGGGGCTTAAGTGGAGAGCAAATGCCTTGAGAATGATTGGGGCAGGGAATGTATGGATGTGCTTTATACAATTGATGTATGTATATGTATGGATGGTGATAAGAGTTGTATGAGTCCCTAATAAAATGTAAAAAAAGAAAAGAGGAGAGAAAAATGATTAGGGCAAAGACTGTACAGATGTGCTTTATACAATTGATGTATGTATATGTATGAACTGTGATAAGAATTGTATGAGCCCCTAATAAATTGTTAAAATTAAAAAAAATAAAATAAAAATGATCAACAAAAAAAATTAATATATGCTCCTAAAGCTAAAAAAAAAGAAAATGATTAAGGCAAAAAATGTACAGATGTGTTTTATACAATTGATGTATGTATATGTATGGATTGTGATAAGAGTTGTATGAGCCTCTAATAAAATGTTAAAAAAAAAGAGAAAGGTCTACTGTTTTCAAGTTGAATATCAGCCCCCTGAGAGCAAAAAAGATCCTGCACTTCTGCGTGCGCTTTTATACAACGTCTGGCATGTTGCTGTTGCAATTAGGTGCCTTTGAGTCTGTTCTGACTCAGCTGCCCTGTGCACATCATCACAATTGTTACATTTGAGCCTTTTTGTTGCAGCCATCTTGTCAATCTGTCTTGTTAAGGCCTTCCTGTGTTTCACTGCCCCTCTACCAAGCATGATGCCCTTTCCCAGGGACTAGTCTCTCCTGATAACATGTCCCAGGTACATGAGATGAAGTCTTTCTCTCCAAAGAACATTCTCTCAGTAACTCTTCCTAGACAGATTTGTTTGTTCTTTAGGCAGTTGTGGTACTGTCAGTATTCTTCACCAACATAATTCAAATGCATGTATTCTTCTTCAGGCTTCTTTATTCAATGGTCAACTTTCACATGCTATGAAGCAATTGAAAAGATCACGGCTTGGGTCAAGAGCATCTTAGTCCTCAAGGAGACACACTTGCTATTCAACGCTTAAGAGAGGACTTGTGCAGCAGATTTACCCAATGAAATGTGTCTGTTGATCTCGTGACTGCTGCTTTCATAGGCATTGATTGTGAAACCAAGCAAGATGAACGTCTTGAGAACTTCAATCTTTTTTTGCCATTCACCATGTCCCCTATTGGTCCAGTTGTGAGGATTTGGCATGTTACATAGTAATATCTGGCATGCTACATAGTAACTTTTCATGATTTTTACTTGAATGGAAAATAATTCGTCTTTAAACTTCAATTTCTTTTCATTTAGCCAGATATATTTTGAAAAGCAACATCTTCCCTGTGTGCGCACACATACATGTACAAAATCACACTGTCTTTGGATTCATCTAACTCTGACAATTAACTATCTAATTAATTAATCATCTGATAATGAAAATGACCTCCTTTTGGCTGATATTGGATCCCAAGCAAGGTTCAAAAGAAACTCGACACGTCATCTTGTGTCATGTTCCATTGGGAGATACCCCCTCTGTTTATCACTTTATATCATATCTGATCACATGGCAGCAGTGTCATCACAACACAGGGACATAGAGGGGAAAAAAATCCAGCCCACCAGATTCACAGAAAGTCTTCTATCAGTGGCACTATTATACATAGAGAGGTTGTTGAATTGGTGAATGTTTTGTTGTGTATATTTTTGTTGAAATTGAAAGAAAAATTACATGGATCACCATGAGTACAGAGGAACAGATAGTGCTCTAAAATGGATTGTAGTGAAGATTGTATAACTCTTCTTGATATGGCTTAACTGTTGAATTGCATGATATGTGGATGAAGTCCCAATAACAAGAAAGCCTTCTACTCTTCATTTTTTTTTCTCAAAATGGTCTAGTCACTAAGAGAAGTTGGCAAATCTAACACCATCGAACCATCAACAAATCTGGGACTACGACCAACAAGAATCAGCTCATGCCACCGGGCTTAGCTTTTCTCTCAATTTCTGGTTTGAGGATTTTGTTACTGGTCTTTGAACAACTTATGGGCTGGTACGGTTTTTGCACGGTCATGTCCCTTTGTCTTCTGAGCTCTTAAATCAGCACTGGTGCTCCCCATGGGAGACAACTAGAAGACAGAAGCTTTTAATGGATTTTAGAACACAACCTTTTACATCTTCTGTCTCCCCCCAAAGTGACAAACAGGAATTGGAATGTCACTGGGAACTCTGATTTTCATACTCTCCCAGTGACTTTCTGGCTTCACTGTAGCCTCAGTCGTGACACTGTTTAGCTTTATATTTGTGGAAGTAGTTTAGGTTCCAGGAGAGAGCATTGATTTACAAAGTGATACCAGCATTCTGTGACCCTGGGAAATATATTGAGCCCATAGGAACATAATACGTTTTAAATGGTGCATGTAGTAAACGTGGAATCTAGTTTAAAATTGCAACTTTTACTTGCTATGATAGGTGTATTATAGTCTTGTGGAGTAGTATGGGATTTATGGGAAACTGAGGTTCAACTGAAGCAGGACAAGTGACCTGTGGTTGACACACTGTGTCTTTCATAAGCTACAGAAGACATGGGTTTCTTCTCACAGGGCAGATTGGCTTTCTGTATATAATTAATCATGAGAAAACTGTATCCCGACTTTAAGGTCTGCAATAGCATCCTAGAACAAAAAGGGCCATAAATTAACATCAATTATGTATTAAAGTTCCAATTAACCTGGCTGACACTGATATCCTTTAGCACAGCACATTTAGATAAACGAAGGAACTCTCTAATTACTTGGACTAGGACCTGATGACCCATTCTGTTCTTTTATCCCAATTCCATCCTAATGAAGGAAGCGTGAAGTGAGAGGGAGAACATTCCACACAAGGTGACAGTACGGCTCCAGGAGGCATCCCCTGGGATACTCACCCAGTTAAAAAAAAATCCTCCACAATGAATATTTTATTGTATCCATACACTAAAAAACAAATAAGCCCATGGAAGATGAAGGGTTGAAAAGGGGCTACTTTTAGATTTAGAACTGGTTGGACACACGATACATAATGTATTGTGTATTGTGGGGTCCCCTCATTCTGCAGACACATGCTCCAGAAGAGCAGCACCCTGTTCATGGTCTCCTTGCTGTTGCTAAACCCACATAGCCTTCATGTTTTCTACTTGAATTGGGAGGAGCATCCTGGTTCCTCACCTCCGTCTGTTCTCCAGGTGGCTTGTTGGATTTGGTTCATCTCTGTCTTCTGTCCACTGCCTGGGCTTCTTGCCCACTGAGTTTTCTCGGTCCTCCTTTTCCTCTCGGTGCCCCATGGCTGGTTAGCCCCAGCCCCACTTGCATATGCATCTTCTAGGAGGCACGCGGTCTGCACCGAAGTGTTTCATCTGAAAACACTGACATAGCAGATGAAGATATTGATAGAGTGAGAGAGAAAAAAATGCGGGGATTCCGGGCAGGAGAGAGGGAGTGGAAAGATGGAAGACTAACCAAGGAGCCACAGGAAGAGAGGACACAGAGAATAAGAGTTATTTGTCTTCATCATTTTTACGTATGACAGACATTTGCTCTCCCACAGTGATCTCCCCTTGGAAATGAGCTTGCTTCTTGGCATCATTCGCGAACTCAGTGGAGGGGTCTTGTCTCATTTATCCTGCTTCCAATCGTCCTCCTCTTCAGGTTTCCCTTCTCCCCCGCACCCCACTCCGCCAGATAGTACCAGGAATAAATACTTTCTCCAGATAATACAAGGAATAAATACTTTCTCTAAGTCGCTACACTGCCTACTTCTAAAACGAGACCAACCTTTTTATAGACATGAACTGAGCGTTTAGCCAAATATGAAATTGACAACCACCACCACACACATACACACACACAACCCAATGAGAAGTGCATCTAAATAAAGAAGAGTTTCTATTTGTGTATTTGAGTAAATGTATCCAAGTGCTTTCAGGGACACAGATATGGAAACTATGCTTGGATATAGATGAAAGGCTACTTTCATAGAGAAATGTTGACAAAGTATCTGGCCAATAAAATTATCTCCAGATAGAATTTTGACCACTTTCCCCCCTTTTGTAGTAAGAGAAAAGGCCTGAGGACCCTGTTAGCAGAGTGTGGGGACTGCGGGTTAGGGTTAATAGGCTTGAGCTGAGGCAGAGAAGCCCCCCAAATACTTCCTTTCTTTGGTGCTGACTTTCTGCTCTTAACCCATTTTGGCCCAATGTCCTCAGGTTCAGGGCTTTCAGCGTTTTTCTTGCCTCTAATCTGGCACTTTTCTGACCTTGATTTGACAACTCAGCTCAACCCTCAAGTACCCTGAATCATTTAACACTCCCTTTGTCTGCTTCCTTTGAAATCTTAGTTCAATGATAAACAGGAAAAGTCTTACAAGTTTCCAAGGAGAAAGAACATGTTATGTAAAAGAAAAAAAGAATCATACTGCCCTCGTTCTTTTGAAATGTGAAAGCCAGAGGTAGTGGCATATAGCAGCTACAGCATGTGGAGGTAGAATTATTGTCATCTAATTCCTAGGAGAGGGGAAAAAACAAAACAACCCATGCACATTTGCCCCAAACACTTGGGTTAAGCAACCATTATCTCTCACTTAAGGAGCCCTGGTGGCATAGTGGGTTTTGTGTTGGGCTACTAATCACAAGGTCAGCAGTTCAACCCATCAGCCTCTCTGTAGGAGAAACACCAGGTTTTCCCTCCCTATGAAGACAGAAATCACCTAGAAGTGCTTGTTTTAGAAAAAGGAATAGATTCCCAAGCTCCAAGCTAGATTAATGGAAAAGGGGGAAAGCTAAGAATCTGAACATTTTAAACGTTTCATTAATATTTTAAAAGACTGGCATATGCCATTATTATCTTAAGGCAAGCTTGTAAAACTCTACATGCCTCAATTAACAATTGAACCTATGCATCTGAATAGATTTTCAATAAGCAATCACATTTCCAGTGTGTATGTGTCCTAAGTGTGTGTGTGTGTGTGTGTGTGTGAGAGAGAGAGAGAGAGAGAGAGAGAGAGAGAGAGAGAGAGAGAGAGAGAGAGAGAGGCACAATGGGGGAGAGATTGATTGATTAACTGCAAATTTGCAATATAAAATCCTATATAAGGATTCTTGAAACAGGTATTTTATGTGACCCATTCTTTAAATTTCTCCTTTTGTAGTGACAAGCATGGTATGGTCCACAGTATTTCAGCGCGAAGTTCCTTTTATTCACAGTGAGATGGAGGTACTGCACTTGTTAGAATGAACTCATCTGGCTACTTGAATGGGGGGAGGTGAGCAGAAGCATTAGATCCCCGATTCTTACTGGCAATGCTATGGAGACACGCTAGGTTTCTGTGGCTGACATTGATAGAGTGAAAATTCCCCTCTTCCTCCACAGAACATCGCTATATTACAGAACTGCACCCCAACTGATATTCAAATTAATGCTGCACACTGGAAAGAGTTAATTGTGCTCCTAACACTCGGTTTATAAAGGGAAGGAATATTAAGATGGTTAAAATATTTCTAACATAAAATTATTAAAGAAAACAATTGCTTAGGAAATATAATTATGGCCAAAATTAATTTCTGGATGCCAAACAAATAAGGTCCTATTGCATAAGACCTCTGAAAACAAGGTGCTTATCATCTTGGTGAAGCAATGAAGCATGTAAAGACAGGAAATAATTAAAGAGCAAAGAAACCGTGCTCCTGTACAAGTGACCTAACCTCTCCAATCACAGGATCCTCACCAGGGAAATGGATATCAGAATGTAAGTTTCCCAGGGAGGTTGGAGGATTAAAAGAGATAAGTGCTGCCCTTGGTAAATGGTAGCTGATGCCTCTCACCAATGAATAACACAGATCCAGGGGGCGGGGGAAATGTATCCAAGGATGCTTTTGTGGACAATGAACCATCTAGGCTTGTTCTTGAAGGAAAAAAAAACAACACCACAAAACAACACACACTCACTGCCATCGAGCCCATTAAAACTCGTAACGACCCTGTAGGACAGGGCAGAACTGCCCCTGTGAGTTTCTGAGATGTTGATTCTCTATGGGAGCAGAAAGAGGAAAATGGAAATCCTAGGTATAATCAGCATGAGCAAAGAAGTTGAGGGGAAAAGTCACGGCATTTTGTGGGGAGAATAAGGAAACTAACTGAAGGGAGAGGTCAGAAAAGACAAAGTAGACGAGGTTGATATAATTTTTTTTTTCCACAGCGGAACATAGGCATAAAGAACAGATCAAAAAAGAACCAGATTCCATGATTCTACCAGACAGTGAAAACCACTTTGGTCGCTTTCTTCTTGTTCTTCCTTTTCCACTGGGAGAATGTCTGCTTTAATAATTAAACCCAATTTGGGAGATGTGCACTTTTGTAACTCACTTTTAACTGTTAACATCACACCAAGCATTTGTGTATAGCTTTTTATTGTCACATTCCTTGGAAGTGTGATTTTTCAATGGCTACCTAACAAAGCATTTCACGATTTTGCTATTTTGTGTATGAATAAATGATAGTACAGATGAGAATGGCTTAAAAATACTCTGATTTTTCTTCCATAAGAGGAGTTACTAGAATGCCACAGGTCTAAAAAATATATATCTTTAAGGTTGTCAATATATTTGGTGACATTGTCTTATTAAAAGGCTGTACCAGTTCATATTGCCGCCCAAGGAATGTGCGCATGTGCATGGCATTCCCGTCTTGGCAGAGATGTTTGGGCGGGTTGGTGTTCTTGGCAGAGACAGGAGAGTCTGGCAGCAGCAGGGAGGGGCAGGGATGTTAGGAAGGGATGCTGCAGCCTCACAGAGAGGCAAAGGCGTCAGGACCAGCTCTGGCCTTCAGATGATCAAGCGAGAAGAGTGCGTAGGAAATGAATCTTAGACAGTCTCACTCCTTGCCTACTTCCTTCCTAATAATTTACTTTCCTTATTTATTTTAAAATAGTACATATTTCTTGTAGAACATTTGTTAAAGAAAGGTTAAAGCTTAACATTTTATGATATGTCTTTCTAGTCCTTTAATGTACAGCAATCAACATGTTTTATACAGATCTTCGTATATCTCTAACCATTTTTGTGCCAATGGAGAGTATTTCTTTTCGTGGACATAAAATTTTCTTCTGTTTATTTTTCCTAATGGATGGCCAGGGATGCTTTGGGTAAGTGCTTGGTGAGTGCTTGGCTGGTTAAGCCCTTGTTACGTGCTTGGCTGCTAACAGAAAGGTCAACGGTTCAAAGCTGTTCCAGGAGAAAAGCTCCGCGGGAGTACAGACCTGACCATCTGCTCCCCGAAGCTCGCAGGCTAGGAAGTCTGATGAGCAGTTTTACTTTGTCCTACAGGCTTCCTGGGAGTTGGAATGGACTCGATGGTATAGAACACTATCGGTGGTTTATGAAGCAGTGGTGTTTCCATGATTTTTTACTAGTATATAGACACACCAAACCAAACTCCTTGCATTGAGTTGATTCCAACCTTATAGGACAGAGTGACCTGATCAGGCAGAGTAGCTCCTTAAGGGTTTCTGAGACTATAAATCTTTATGGGCGAAGACAGCCTCATCTTTCTTTCACAGAGCATCTGGGGGATGTGAACTGCTGAACTTCCACTTGGTCACCGAACACATAACACACTGCACCCCAGAATCTGTCTAGTATATATTCCAAAGAAACCCAACTCACTGCCATTGGGCCAATCAATGCCTCCTTGTCAGGACCCTGCGCAGGGTTCCATGGTTGTAAGCCCTTAGGGGAGCAGGTAGCCCATCTTTCACCCACTCTAATATATATGTATAAATACCTTTGCATCTGAACTGTTGCTTCAGTTCTGGTTTTTTCCTTTAATGGTGTTATGGATTGACCTGCGTCCCCACAAAATATGTCTTACAAACTCTGACTCTTCTACCGGTGGCTAGAATCCCACTAGGGAACAGGTTGTCTGTGTTATGCTAATAGAACATGTTAGTGTCGGAGGTGTTGTCAAACAATCTCTTTTGAGATCCACGAGAACAGATGAAACAAGCCAGCAAGCAGAGGTAGGACAAGGCAGACACCACAGCAAATGGAGAATGCCCGGGAATGGGGGAGCAGAAGCTGACAAGAGACAGGAACCTTCCCGAAGGCCTAAAGGGGGCGAGAAAGCCTTCCTCTGGAGCCTGCGCCCATGTTAAAACCTCTGGCTTTCTAAACTGAGAGGAGATAAGTTTGTGGATGGCTAAGATACACTTTACTGAGCAAATGGACTGGATAGAAGGCTTTTAGTTTAAGAACCATTTTCAAAGACTGTAGCAGAATGCCTGATGTGTTAGTCTGGGTACTTTAGAGGAACAAATCCACAGAAACGCATGTATAAGAGACAGTTTTATATAAAGATTAAGTGCACATCAAGAAAATAACCCAACCCAGTGTTACCCAGGCCCACAAGTCCAACATTAGCCTATATGTCTGACACCAATCCACAATGTCATCCTTCATTTCACAAAACACACGCAATGATGCTGACTGCAGGAGGAAAGCTGAATCAGTGAACGTGTAAGCATCTCAGCGCTGGCAGGGGTCTCCACACGGCTGCTCCAGCACCAAAGGCTGCATCAGGGTAGGTCCATGTGGCTTCTCCTAAGGGATGTCTTGCAGGAAGTGAGCCTTGCCAGCTGAAGCAGGGAACTGGCTAAGGCAGCGGTACCCTGGTCTGACCATCAGAAAGCAAGAGACTCGAGAACTCGAAAGGCAAGGCTCACCGAGCCATTTATCCCTCTGCCTTTCAATTAACCCCACATGTATTTATTGACCAGGTTGGCACAATAAACTTTAATAAACTCACATGGGATGAGGACAAGCTTAGTTTTGTACATATAAACACCTATTAATGAAAATGAGAGCAGAAACAGTTTTAAAAGCAAGTTTTCACATAGTCAATATGTTCTGTTTCTATTGTTGGCATTTTCTATTTTTTGACGGCAACCCAAACTCTAAGAATCACATAAAAGGATCTAAGGCACACTGGTGGAAGGAGCCTGGTGGCACAGTGGTGATGCATTGGGCTGTGATCCATAAGGTTTGCGTTTCAAAACCACCGGACACTCTGTGGGACAAGTACAGGGCTCTCTACTCCCATAAAGAATTACAGTCTTGGAAACCTATAGGGGGCAGTTCTACCCTGTCCTGTAGGGTCACTATGAGTCAGAGTCAACTGGGTGGCAGTGAGAAGGTACTATCCAAATAACAGAATTGTAGGGGAATGGATACAGTGGACGGTATGAGATATGCCCCCCCCCACCAAAAAGGAATAATAACTATTTATAATATGAGAATAGGGGTTTCTCAGGGGTAGGGTGGGAGAGGAAGGAGATAAAGAGGAGTTGCTATTAAAGAATTCAATAAGAAAAAAAAAGTTGTGAAAATGATGGTGGCAGTAATTGTACAATTATGCTTGACCTAACTGGATTATGGATTGTTATAATATCTGGAAGTGCTCCCAATAAAATGATTTTTTAACACATGTCTGCTTTACGTTAAACAATTCAGACACATTGTGTTGCATTTCATTCTTTGTTCCTACTCCTTTCTTAATTTTATGTTTATCCTGCCTTTCAACCCTTCTTCTATGCAACCATTTCTTAGTAGAACACTATCATATATCAGTGTGCTCTTTATTTGTAAATGTAAGGGCAACTAACTTTTCCTATATAAAACGTCCAACCGGAAAGAATCTGCCCAGCAAAGAATAGTGTACGAAGCAGACTCATCTGCTTGAAGCTTCCCAGGTGAGCTGATGTAGTTCTTGGTTTACTCTATTTGCATATCACTCAAGTTGACCTATATTAATGTGGTGTTGACTTTCCTTTTACTTCTATTTTCCTCCTTATATTTTTGTAAACAGTACTCTCTACAGAAGAAAGAGAAAAATTAGAAAATTTCTCTGTTGTACCTTAGAAGTTCCAGAGTCTTCTTATCAAATAACAGTTTTGCTTTTTTGTTCTGGTAGCAGTGTTTGCATGGTTGCCACCATGAACTTTATACATGGATTTTTCCCGCTCCCTGAGCCCTGTTCGTTTTTGAAGGACAAAGTTCGAGTAGGAGTGTGGGTTAGAGCTTTAGTTACTATCTCTCCTACCCAGTGCTTTTCCTGCTGCATCTCAGTGTTTTCCTTCCAACATGTCCCAAACGCATATTTTAATCTGATGGAGAATTAAAGAAAAACAGAGAGAAATGCTTTTTTCCCCGTTGGTCATGACTGAATTGATGTTGAAGTAATTTTGCTTCATAGCTTAAAAATAAAACTTGCTTGAATGGATGATTGTTTCCTAGTGAAATACAAACTTTAATGTAGTAGGAGCTGAGGGGCTGAGCTTCTTTGTCCTCTGCTTGCACTGAATGCCATGGATATGTTCATTCAGAAACATGTATTGAATTCTTTCTGTGTGCTGGGCACTCGTGAAGGGATGGGTCTGGGAACCCTGAAGACAACAACAAACAAGCTCAGTACTGGCCATTTTAGGAGAAAGCATAAAGAAATGAGCATAGGGGTTGGCACGCAATTATATATGGTGAAGAGAATTATGGAAGAAAAACAGGCTGCTATATGAAGATCTGAGAAATAGTCAGATCAAAATACGAAGATACTGGGAAGGCAGTGATGAGACCAAGGACACATTCCAAGTTAGCGTTCTAAAATTCTGTACAAAATACCTTTTATCCAAGGTATTTACATATACTCATAAATGGAATAACTATTCCTATTTAAAATTTCATCACAATTTAAGCTATGTTTTGGCACTCTGTTACCATACTAGGAAATTGTGTACCACCACTCTGGCATATCATTATCGGTTAGTGAATCAGAATAAGCTCACCCTCTCCAGGGTGATTGCTAAAATTTGACTATTTGAATAGCTTTGGGAGAACTAAACATATCTTTTAAAAATTGATGTTTTTGTTGAGATTATTAAAAGCCATGCATACACCATTTCAACAGTGTCTATATGCATAATTGTATTAGTCTAGGTAGACGAGAGAAACAAATCCAAGGACGCATATATGTGAATAAGAAAGATATTTATATACAAGAACAATTAAGCATTGAGAAAACAACCCAGCCCAGTTCAGATCAAGTCCAGAAGTCTAATATTAGCCCATATTTACAATACCAATCTATAAAATCCTCTTCAGACACTCACGAAACACATGCAATGACACTGAATGCAGAAGATCACAGGCCAGTGGGTAGAAAGTCTTTGAATCCAGTGTCATTGGAAACATCTCAGTGCTGGCAGGGGTCTCTGCATCAGGGTGGGTCCATGTGTCTTGTCAGCTGCTATGTCTCCCAGGAAGTAGCAGAGAGAGAGAGAGAGAGAGAGAGAGAGAGAGAGAGAGAGAGAGAGAGAGAGAGAGAGAGAGAGAGAGGTGTCTTCCGCCTCCAAGGAGGAAGTACCTGATCTCCCAGAATTCTCAGGAGAAGGCCATGCCCACAGAGAAGTCTCTTTGGCTATCTCCAGATTGACAGTCTAGACTCCACTCCTACACTCTTAATCCTTAAATTGACACCAGATTAGGTGACTACCGCAATAATTGACTACATTTTTGAGTTGTGTAACCATCCTTCACTGCCTTTTTGTGAATTCTTCCTCCCTCATTAACATACTGCCCCCTAATGTTCCAATCTAGGAGGCTTGATGGAGAAGTGGGTTACATGCTGAGCTCCTAACTGAAAGTTTAGCAGTTCGAACCCACTAGCTGCTTTGCAGGAGAAAGATGAAACCTTGTGCTCCTGTAATGACTGACATCTTTAAGAGACCCCATGCTCTGTCCTATAGGGTTACTATGAATAATATTTGGTTTGGTAGCAGTCGGTTAGAGTTCTTCTATTATATTTGAGCAACTCCTATGTATTTTGTCATATATAGATAGTTCTTCAAAAATCATAAAACTCAAGGAAGATATTTTGTATGTGTTAAACTAAATGATTAGTTTTAAGAAGACTTCAGAGAATACTTTTTATTTTAAGGTTTAAAGATTATCTCAGAGAAATCATTTCAGGGGTCCACCAAAATTTTATGCCTCCAGAATATCTGGAGTCTACCAGAATTTGGAAGTTTATTTTTCATTTCCCTTTAAAAAAAATCAAGATTTTCCTGTTGGAAGCTTTCTCAAATTGTTCAGTAATGGTAACTGCTCCTATGGTCTCATGATAAAGGAAACATTTGTTTATGGAGGCATTCAGCCACATTCCATATCATCCTCCTATTCCTACCAGTGTAGATCTTAACAAACTATGCATAGCCGTGAGAAGAATGGGACTTCCAGAATACGTCAACGTGTCCATGTAGAACCTATACAAATAGAACAGGTGGACACTACAGGGTATAAATCAGGAAAGCTGTGCATCAAGCTTACACCCTGTTGCCCTATTTATTCCATTTGTATGCTGAGCAAATAACCAGGGAAGCTGGACGCTATGAAGAAGATTTTGGCATCAGGATTTGAGGAAGACTTATCAACACCTGCAATATGTAGAAGACATGTTTGTTTGCTCAAAGTGAGGAGGACTTGAAGCACTTGCTGATGAAGATAAAGGATTGTAATATGAATTACAAACCCAAATCCTCCCAACTGAACCAGTATGTGTCATCATGAGAGTTGTGAAAAATTTCATCTTGCTGGATCCACTATCCATGACCATGAAAGCAGAAGTCAAGAGATGAAATGACACATTCTGTTGGATAAGTCTGGTCCATAGGATCTCTGTAAAGTGTTGAAAATATCACTGTAAAGTAAGTTCAAAATCTTACTTTGAAGATTAAGGTATGCATAACCCAATAAATGTATTTTTAATAGGCTCATGTACATTTATGTGAAAGTTGGGCATTGAATGAGAAAAACCGATGCATTTGAATTATGGTGCTGGTAAAGAAAATTGAAAGTATCATGAACTGCCAAAAGAACAAACCAACCTATCTTGGAAGAGGTATAGCAAGAATTCTCCTTAGGATGGTAAAGTTTCATCTCACATGTTTTGGACATGTTATTAGGAGAGATCAGTTTCTGGAAAAGGACATCATGCTTGGCAAAGTACTTGTTAAGTGCTGTGTGTGGGAAAGAACACAGTTGGCAAGATAAATTAACACCGTGTCTGCTATGATTGTCTTGAAGATAACAATAATTGTGAGGATGGCACAGGACCAGGCAATATTCCATTCTGTGGTGCATAAGGTCACTGTGAATTGTAGCTGATGCAATGGCACCTCTAACAACAACAACAACAACAACAACAACAACATTCCTGACTCTTCTTCCTCCTTGTTCCAGGGGAATAGAGACTGATGTTGTGCCTGAGAAAGTTTTAAGACAGGAGAATCTATGCATCAAGGTATAGAAGGTAGAACTGAAGTATTAAACATATCATTAGGTTAACTAACTGCGATGACCTATAACCCTAAAGCTCCAAGCCAAATTTCATGGGGTGTTTGGTTGTACATAAGCAACCCTCCACTCTTTTGGATGGGAGGTCAGTGTTGTAAATAGATCTCATACAAATTTTGCCAATTCAACATTTTACAGTGTGAAATTTATTGACAGCAATTATAGTAATCTGTGAAACTCTACCCTTAGTCGATGTGCTATTTCAATCATCATTAGTACCTCCTCCCTCTGATAAATACCAATAAACTTTTTTCTCTATATTTGCTTTATTTTTTACAGGCTGGAGCTCTGGTGGTGAAGTGGTTACATGTTGGGTAAACTATAAGGTTGGCAGTTCAAAACCACCAGCCGCTCCTTGGGAGAAAGATGAGGTTTTCTACTCCGGTAAACAATTACTCTCTCAGAAATTCACAGAGGCAGTACTAATCTGTCCTTTAGGGTTGCCACAAGTCAGAATTGACTTGATGGCAGTGAGGTTGTTGTTTTTATAGATAATTTTATTGGGGGTTCTTATAGCTCTTAAAACAATCCATACGTCAAATGTATCAAGCACATTTGTATATATGTTGCTATGGTTATTTTATAAACTTTTTCTTTCTACTTATGCCCTTGGTATTAGCTCCTCTTTTTTCCCTCCCCCCACCTCTTGTGATCCCTTGATAAATGATAAATTATGATTATTATCATATCTTACCCCGTCCACTATCGCCCTTCGTCCACGTTTCTGTTTTCATCCATTTTGGGGAGGGTGTTATATGTTGATCATTGTGATCTGTTT
The DNA here is from genome assembly GCF_050624435.1 of Tenrec ecaudatus. Classification (NCBI taxonomy): domain Eukaryota; kingdom Metazoa; phylum Chordata; class Mammalia; order Afrosoricida; family Tenrecidae; genus Tenrec; species Tenrec ecaudatus. The sequence goes on along the minus strand of NC_134537.1, from coordinate 24,354,660 downwards.
CCTCTTTCTTCCCCTTTTCCCCCCCTTCCCCCTGCCCTCATGGTAGCACTATTCCCATTATTGTACCTGAGGGGTTTATTGATCCTGGATTCTGTGTGTCCAGAGCTCTTATCTGTACCAGTGTACATGCTCCGGTCTAGCTGGATTAGTAGAGTTAGAACTGGGGTCATGATAATGGGAGGTGTGTGTGTTGTGGGGAGGAAGCACTAAAGGACTAGGGGAATGTTGTGTGTTTTGTTGGTGCTATACCAATGGCTTGTCTTTTCCTTGTAACTTCTCTGAGGGGATGTCCAATTGTCTACATGTGGGCTTTGGGTCTCCACTCCGACCTTCCTCGTTCGCATCAATATGATTGATTGTTTTGGGTCTTCTGATGCCTGATACATGATACCGTTGACACCTAGTGATCACAGAGGCTGGTGTGCTTCTTCTGTGTGAGCTTTGTTGCTTCCCTGTTAGATGGCCACATGTTTAACTTCAAGCCTTTAAGACCCCAGATGATATATCTTCTAATAACTGGACACTATCAGCTTATGCACCCATTTTGTCTTCCGCGATCTTGTTGGGAAGGTGAGTATCACAGAATGCCAGGTTATTAGAACAAAGTGCTCATGTGTTGAGGGAGGACTTGAGTAGAGGGCTAATGTCCATCTGTTACCTTGATACTTATCATAGAAATATATGTAAATTGTCCTATATCCCTATCAATATATATCAATATACTTACATATATACATGCCTATATTTATACCTCTATAAATGTCTTTTGACTCCTAGTTCTTTCCTCTATTTCCTTTTACTTTCCTCCTGTCCCACTATTATGTTTGACCTTCATTCGGCTCTCAGTAATTCCTCTCAGCTACATTGCACTTGATCAAACCCCACCCTTCTCCCTGGGCTGTATCTTCAGTGGTGTTCTCTGTAGTGCAATCTTCTGGGGGAGGGGGTTGACATAGTTGGGATTGGAGCTGACCCAGCAGAACTCTCTTAGTTTGCTGCTTCATGCCGGTATGTTTACCTCAAGGCTTGGTGCACCAGGTTAAGGTCTGGTCCTTCTCTCCCTTTCTTGTGGATACATAAACAATTCCCTCCCCATGTGGGGGTTAATTTGCATTTCCCTTATAGCTATTTTCCTTCTATTTTTTTCATATTCCTCTCCTTTTTAGTTGGCTGCCATATGTATCCCTGGGTTGGGTCTGACCCCTGCCAGAATGACTAGGCCTTGCTATGGAAATATATGCATTTAGTGGCTGTTCCCTATGCCCTTTGTGCTTTTTTAAGCTGACCTCAGCGGACTTGTGTTGTACCAGTCCTTCTGTGTTTGCCTTACTTTGCTTAGCATGATTTCTTCTGACTCTTCCCATGTGACAGTGTGCTTCATGTGTTCATCACTGCTTTTTAGGATGTATAGTACTCCATTTTATTTATGTACCATAGGTTTTTTTAAAATCCATTCATCCGTTATGAAAATTTAGGTCATTTCCAACTCTTTGTGATTCTGAACTGCACCGTGATGAACATTGGAGCACAAATGTCTGACCGTGGTCTCTTTCTTACCTCTCTGGCTATATGCCCAGTTGGGAGATTGCTGAGTCCTATGATAGGTCAATTTCAATTTGTTTTTGGTATCACCAAATTTATTTCCATAATGACTGCATATACCTACAGGTCCACCAGCAGTGGATAAGAGTTCCTATGTCACCACAGCCCCTCCACTCTCTTCTCTTCTTCATGGTGTCCACTGATAGGTCTGAGTACAATCTTATTTGGGTACCTTTATAGGTGACTGTCTTTTTCCCCTTAGCTTCTCTTATGAATTTCTTATTTTCCTCAAATTTGGTTAGATTAAATATTATATGCCTTGCCAAATCATTCTTGGAATTCAGTCTAGCTGGTGTTCTTTTGGCCTCCCTAATGGTTGCTTGATTTTCAGGCATTAAGCTGAAGAAGTTTTCCTCTAAGAATTCTCTTGCTATTTTTGTTGTTGACTTCGTTGTTGTGTCTTGTTCCTGTAGTCCAATTATTTTAATGTTGTTCCTCTTCATAGCATCAGTCATTGTTCTCAGGTTTTCTCCAGTTTCTCTGATTATCTTGCTTGACTGTCTCTCCCATTTTTTGAAGTCTGCCTTGTTATTCTTGAGGTCATTGGTATTATTTTCTGCTTCCTCTAGTCTTTTGATTAAGTCTGTGAATTTATTATTTGCTTTTGTTATCTCAACCCTTAACTCTTGTATTTTCGCCTTTATTTCCTCTATTATTTCATCCTGTTTCTGTATTGCTTCCCTCAGCCTGCATGACTCAAAGCAGCATTTGGAAGATTTCTTTCTGTGGCAGATCAATGTCTGCTTCTTCTATGAATGTCGTTAGGTTCAGGACTTGCTCAGACATTGTCTTTTGTTTCTCCCAATTTTTTGTTGAGGTTGTAGAGAAGGTTTTATGTCTGTGTCTCGTTTTGGAGGAGGTTGGCACCATATTCCTGGGAGTCAAAGAGCCCTGGGCTCTATCTTTAATAGGTTGGTAGGAATGTTTCTGCTGGTTGCCTGTAGCTAACTGTCCAGGGTTGTTGAGCTATGGCTTTGCCCTTCTGGGGTTAGCCTCTTGCCCTAGCCTATTCTGTTATTTGGAGGGAGGGTTGGATGGCTCTTTTGGGGGATGCTGGATGGATGGTTGAAGGCCTTGAGGGTGACTCTGTGTAGGCTGATCAGGTGAGGCGCTGCCACAGTTTTGTGGAGAATTTTGGAGGGAGGCATTGGGGTGGGGAGGGGGGTGGATTGAGGTCAGCAGTGGTTGGCAGACTGCAGTGCCAGTTCAGGGAGGGTTGACATTGTAACCTCTGGTTCAGGGGTGACCTGGTGGTGGTGCTGTGTGGCCTGAGGCAACACACTGAAGGTGAACTGGTTCTGGCCACTATTTACAGTCTTTCAAAGACTCTTTGCCATGCCCCAAGCTGGTTGAACCAGTTTTTGGCCTGAGCTGTAGCTTTCAGCTCCTGTTTGCTTTTCTTGTTTTGTTATGTTAAAGCTCTGTAGGCTGTGCTCAGGGGATCTGGTCTCTGCCTGTTTTTTATGTTAAAACTATGTCAATGAACCAGGTTTCTGTTGGTTTACCTATATAGTTACATGAAGGATTGAAAGCCGTTTTCAAGTTTTAAATAATGTTTTTCTAATGGGCTTGTAGGGTGCCCTGGTATTGTGGCTGTGTTGTTCTGTTCCCCATAAAAGGAGGACCAGATTAGTTGAGTGGGTTTGGGGCCCACTGGGACTGAACTTCCCCCAGCTACACTCCTGGCCCACCCTCCCACCCCCGGAGCTCTGCAGGTAGATCTGTGATCTACCATGGGAAAATATCCTAGGGCTCTCTAATTGCAGCAAATTAGTGTCTATTTGTCTGTTGTTACCCACACTGGCAGGTGGGGAGCTGAGCAGAAGGTTAAAAGAGATGCCAATGCAGTCGCTCTGTGCCTGGCCAGGGAGAGGAGATGCAAAGTCTGAGAGTGCTGGAGCAGACTTCTGGTGTGAGTCCATGAGGTTGGTTCTCAGAGGCTGTCCATGAGTCTGAGATTGTGACTACCTTAGACAGCAGTCTGGGGAAACTACTGCTTGCAGTGGTTCTCGGATGTTGGGACCAGGAAGGGGTGTCAGATGCTGTCCCACTGGACCTGGAGAGGGATTAGTGGAGCCCTCAGGCAGACATGTTGAATTGATAGCATTTTGGCAAGCCCTTGAATTTCTCCATGGCGAAAATCACAGGGGGAGGTCTGATGCACTGGTCCTGGTACACTTGAACTCTATTTCTTGTACCCTGCTCCCCACTGTTGGCCTCTTTCCCCCTTAATTTTCCAACCTAACAGCAGGAGCACTGGGTGGGTGATTCTATCTGGATGCTATCTTGGAACCACTCTTAAAATTTTTATATAAGTGAGATAATAGTTTGTGTGTGTGTGCGTGCGTGTGCTTGTGTGACAAACTTATTTCACTCAGCATACTGTCTTTAAGTTCCATCTATACTGTATTATGAAATGTCCTTTATACAATGAGTAATTTTCCACGGTATGCATCTAACACATTTTGTTTTTCCATTCATCTGTTGATAGACATTTAGGTTGCTTCCACATTTTAGCCTATTGGGAATAGTGTTGCAATTAACATTAGTGTACATGTCTCTGTGTTTTCTCTTCTTTCAGTTATTTGAATACATGCCCATAAGTGGAGTTACTGGATCATATGGTAGTTATATTTTAGTTTTTGGAGGAAATTCCAAACTGTTTTCCACAATGATTCTGCCATTTTGCATTCTCACTAGCAATGGATAATTCAAACCCTAAACAAACCATTGCCATAAAGTTGATTCTAATTCACAGCCATATTATAGAGGTTTCGGAGACTGTAACGCTTTACATGAGTATCCAGATTTATCTTTCTCCCTCAGAGTAGCTGGTGGGCTTGAACCTCCACTTACAGTTAATAACACATGCCTAACCCACAACACCACCAGGTAGATTCCTTAATGGATAAGGGTTCAAATTTTCCCATGTGTTAGTCTGGGTAGAATAGATAAACACATTCATAGCATATGTGAATAGGAAAGAGTTTATATAAAGAGTAATTGTACCTTAAGATAACACCCCAGACCAGTCCAGATTGAGGCCTTAAGCCCTATATTGTCCCAGATGTCCAATACCAATCTATAAAGTCCTCTTCAGACTCACGAAACATATGCAATGATGCCAGCAGCAGGAAGATCACAGACCAGTGAGTGTGAAGTCTTGTGGATCCAGTGGCAGTGTAAACATCTCAGTGCTGTCAGTGGTCTCCACTTGGCTGCTTCAGCTCAGGGCACCAGCATAGTTCCATGTGTCTTATCAGTGGAGAGTCTCTCAGGGAGTGAGTGGAGAGAGAAAATGTCTCCCATCTCCAAAGAGGAATATAGGAGTTCCCAGAATACTCAGGAAAAGGTCATGCCCACACAAAGGTCTCATTGGGTAGATCCTAATTGACAGACCAGAACCTACCTCTTCACTCAGAATCCTCTCAAATTGGCAACAGCTTATATAATTACCAAATCCCACACCCTTGTTATTTCCTGGTTTGTTTGTTTGTTTTGCATCTTAGCCATATTGGGGGGAGTCAAATGGTATCTCGTGTTTTTGTTTTGCATCTTTTCATGTGTTTGATGGCCATTAAATGTCCATTTTGGTGAAAATCTATTCAAGTCCATAGCTCGTTTTATGATTGAATTATTTGTCATTTTGTTCTCAAGTTGTCCAGGTTTTATATATATTTTAGTTATTACATACTTGTTGAAGAGGTGGTTTACAAAGATATGCTCCTAGTTGGCAGTTTTTTTAAAAAGTAAAGTCTTAATAAAGAGATAATTGTGCTATTGCTCAATCCTAGCTTAGCAGCATTCATTGACCAGTGTTTTAGTTTGAACATTTAAGTTCTTAATTTATTTTATATTTGTTTTTGTGCATGATATGAGTCAAGAATTCTGTTTACTTTGAAATCTAATTTTCCTAGCATTGTTTATTGAGGAGAATATTTTCTTCACTGGATGAATTATTTTTTCTTCATTGAATTGTGCCCTTTTAATAATTTAGTTGATGATACATGTCTCAGTTTATTCTGCACTACAATTCTATTCTGTTGGTCTCTGTGTCTATTGTATACCAATACCAGGCTGTTTTGATTACTGTAGCTGTATAGTATGTTTTAAAATTAGAAAGCGTGAGCTCTCCTACTTTATTTTTCTCTTTCAGCATTTTAGTGTGATGGTCAGGTTGATCTTGTTAGTTAGGCTTCCATAGGAACACGTGTGCAGAGTTTAATCAGGTCGTAGCTTGAGTGAAGAGCGATGAGATAAATGACTTTCCAAGGCTGGCCCCCTTCCCTTTTCCTCCCTGGTGATCAGACCAGTGCTCTGCTGCCTGCGCTAGTCCTTGCTTCAACTGTGTGCTTTGTTACTGTGGGCCATATCAATCCATGGATTGTGTTGCCTTGCCATGCATCACTAGAGCTTGAGGATCCATCAAGACCTGCTTCAGCATGCTTGGAACTGCTTTGCTACACTCTTGCTCCTGCACCACTGGCCTCTGCTATGCTTCAACTTCTCATCTTCCTGATGTTGCTGCTCCACCCTGCTTTTCTTGCCTAAAGGCAGACTCTGTGGTCTGTTTCCTGGACCTTGAACCAGCAGCTCCTGTTGAGTTGAAGGATCTTCAGTATATTAACTGTTCTACAAAAGTGAGTTTACCTGAGCCCTCTGTACTGTTGTTTGGAATAATAATAAGTCATATTCCTTCTCACTGTATAAAACTTTCCATATATTTATTTATTTATTTATAATCATAAGTGTCCTGATTTTGTTTCTCTACAGAACCCTGCCTAACACATTTATTTCTTCAGAGGCACTTGTTTTTCTTATAAAGTTTCGGGTTGGCGTTTCTATTACTATAAAGAAGTATGTTGTGATTTAGATTGGAATTGCATTGAATCCATAGATTGCTTTGAGTAATATTGACCTCTTAACAATACTGTATTTCATCCCATAAATATGGAACATCTTTCCATTTATTTATGCCTTGTTTTAATTTTTTTCAGCAGTGTTTTATAGCTTCCATTGTATAAGTCATGCAATCTCAGATTTATAGTTAGATATTTATCCTCTTGGATACTATTGTAAATGGAATTACTCTCCTAATTTCCCTGTCAGATTTCTCATTGCTGGTGTAAAGAAAACCCAAATGATGATAAAAGTTATTGACATATAATTCCCATATCACACACTTTAATTGTTCCATCACATTAAAAAGAGTTGTGCAATCATCACCATAATGAGTTCTAGAGCATTTTCTTCCTTACACTCATTATTAGCTCCCCATCTCTCCCTAACCTTCCACGCCATACCCCCAGCAAGCCATTAGTCCAGTTACTGTCTCTATAGATTTACTTATCCTGGAATTTATATACAGAAAAATATAAAAAACAAAACCAAAAACCTAACAACATAAAAGTAAAGCAGATTAAAAACCTCAATGGAAAAGAAAACAGGAAATATTAAAAACTAGAACAAATTGAAAATGGACCATAAGGCTATTCACATCCTTCCACTATGATCAGAGGAGATTCACTGAAGGTTTCATTCATCTGGGGACCCGGAAAATGGATTTTGAGCTTCCACTGCCATCCATAGCCATCTTCAAGCCAGGTGTTCACAATTTAAGCTCTGATACCATTCCCCCTTCAGATTTGGACTTTATTATTTATAATCATTGGATTACATCAACTGGTGTGCTTTCCTCTGTGGACTTAGTTGGTGCCTCACTGAGATGGATGTGTGTTTTAACAGAAGATTTAAGACCCTAGATGCTGGTAGTTGTTTCTACCATACATTGCTATAGCACACATATGTTCAGTGATGTCTTCATGAGGGTGAGCAACAGACAGGGCCGTGCCATAAGAACTAGTTGTTCTTAGATTGGAGTTAGAATTGAGTGTAAGCCCCATTCAAATAGCTATGGTTTATATGCATCTCTGATTAACTTTAGAGGCTCATTATCATTTTATGATAGAGAACATTATCAATCATTCCCCTGGGACATAGATAATTCTATTGATAGTGTCATTAATTTATTCAATGGCATTGAATTTAGAACACCATTGAGAAAAGGAAATTATACAATTCTAGGTTGTATTGTCAACATTAATTGTTGATTTGTACAGATTAAACTCTTAAGTGACTGGACACTTTTTACACTAACCCTGGGAGTTGGTGATAAGGCAAAGCTTCCAACAACATTCATTCACAAAAGCAGAACTATAACTAGAGGATTAATACACATCATAATAAAGCAATGAGGACATTAAAATAGTCAATATGTCATGGTCCTGGACCACCATTCACTGAGCACCATCAAATCTTGGGGTGGCAGTCATCTGCTTCTACTCACACTGGGGAGTTTCAGTCTTCATCCAAGTTTGAGGTAAAGTTCAGGTCACTTAGTGGGAAAACCCATCTCATTTTTGTTTATTGACCCTTTATCCTGCAATTTTGCTTACTTCCTTTATTAGCTCTAGAAGTTTCTTGTGGACTCTGGGATTTTCTATATATAGAATCATGTGAATCATAGTAGTGATCTTTTAACTTCTTCTATTCTAATCTAGTTACATTTAATTTCTTTTCTTTTTTTGCCTCATTGCTGTGACCACGACTTCTAGTGTAACACTGAATAGAAATAGTGAAGGAAAGAACTTTGGAAGGCTCTCAGTCTTTCTCCATTAAGTACAATGTTGGCGGTTGGCTTTCAATATATGGCGTGAAGATTTTCCCATCTATTCCCGTCTTCTTCAGCTTTTCTTCAAGAAAGGTGTTGAATTTTATCAAACGCTATCTCTACATCCATAGAGAAAACTCATGTGGTTCTATTCATGTGGTGTATTATGTTCATTTTTTTAAAATGTTGGACCATTTCTGAATTCCTGGAATAAATCCCACTTGGTCATGTTGATGACTCTTATAATGTGGTTTTTGGATTCTGCTCACTAGTATTTTGTTGAACATTTTTGCGTCTACATTTATAAGTAACAATGTCCTTTAGTTTTCTTTATTTATTTCCCTTTTTATGGTGTCTTTGTCTGGTTTGTAGACCAGGGTTTGTTTACTTAATAGAATTAATTAGGTGACATTCCTTTCTTCTGCATCATTTGGAAGAGTTTAAACAGGATTGTTATCCATTCTTCTCTGAATACTTGGCAGATTTTCCCCAGTCAACCATCTGGCCAAGGACTTTTTTTTTTGGTTGGGAAGTTTGGGTCATTGATTCAATCATTTTACTTTTTACGGGTCCACTGAAACTTTCTCCATTTCCTTGAATTGGTCTGGGTAGCTTGTGTACTTCTAAGAATTTTTATATTTTTTCAGGCTATCCAGTTTGTTACCACATGAAAAGTTTTTATTATCTATTTATTTTAAAGAGTTCCTTTAATTTGTAAAAAAAATTCTGTTTTCAGTCTCTCATAAACATAATATATTAAACATTTTTTAACTTTCCCAGTATGTTAACAGTTGTTTTTAAAGTGGCCTAGTCCACTCAAGTGTTTTTTTTTTTTTTTAAACATATCAGGTAGAGTTTGGCTTCTTTACTTCTATTTTTCTGCTTTGGTCCATCATATGTTACATTGAACAGTAGCCCAGGATTCAGGCCAATCTTCCAGGTTAGTTGGTTTTATTATTATATTTTTTGTGCAATAGAAAATAAATGTATCAAGTCGAGACAGAAACTAAGTAAATCATCCAACGTGGAATATGTATTTCTACCGATTATTCACTATCAGCATAATGGTGGCATTCTGTACAGGAGTGATTCTCCTAGTATTTTAAAATTTAACCGGGAGTACATTTTTTTTGTATTTGCATCTACTGACTTATTATTCACCAAACAGGAATAACATAAGGTCCAGAAGGCACACCCACCGCCTTTCAGCCAATCTGTCTTATAGTAATGCAATATTGTGAATCTTTGGGGAACTGACAGTTTCATCTTTGTACCACAGAGAGACTGGCAAGTTTGAGGAGTTAATTTTGCAGCTAGCAGTCCAATCAATGCCTAACCCAGAGTGCCATCAGGTCTCCTTACTCTATTGTTAACTATCCTTAAATTATGCTCATTAGGCACTAGTTAAGTACGCAAACGTACACCAATTGGTACAACTGGGTCCCAGTGAAGGGACGATACCCAGCACATTCCTACTTCTGTAAAAGTTTTTTTTAAAGAAAATGAATTATGTCTGGAAAAGATAGATTAAAGTCTTAAACATAATAATTTTATTTTAAGTTGTCAGTTTACACACACAAAAATACATTTTGTCCTGTTTCAGAACTCATGTTCAGAACTCATTTTCTTTTATTGATCATAGAATACTCTACAGCTATCCAGGTAGCTTTTAATGGAATTTTAGCTTTCCACCAGCAGTAGACTGGGTGGAAATATGATAATACAGACATATATATATAAAACAAAAATCTAATTTTCATATGGTAATGACAGATTATCAATAATAAGAAAAATGTATCAAAATATGTATTTATAGACTCATGATCATTAATAAAGGAGTGTTGCTGGTGCTGTGGATTAGGCACTGGGTTGATGACCACAAGGCCACCATAGATTCAAAATCCACCAGCCATTCTGTGGGAGAAAAATGAGGCTCTCTGCTCCCATAAAGATTTACAGTCCTAGAGCAAATGTTTGAGAATGATGGGGCCAATGAATGTACAAATGTGCTTTATACAATTGATGTATGTATGGTGTGTGATAAGAGTTGTAAGAACCCCTAATAAAACAATTAAAAAACAAACAAAAAAAATTGAAAAGCCAAAAAAAAAAAAGATTTACAGTCTTGGAAACACTATGAGTTGAAGTTGACTCAATGATAGTGGACAGCCAGTCTAGGAGGAGACCTGGTAGCACAGTGAGTTGCTAACTTCCAAGTAAGCAGTTTGAAACCACCAGCTGTACTTTGGGAGAAAGAGGAGGATTTCTACTCCCTTAAAAACTTAGTTTCCCAAACCCAACAAGACGGATCTACTCTGAGTCATAGGGTCATTATGAGTTGGAATCCACTTGAAAGAAGTGAGTAAAAGCCAGCCCAGGTTAGGACTGTATTGCCTTAAGGTGCTTGGGTGGGTAGGTTCTAAATAGAAATTGGGATAATAGAGCCTCATGCTCATGAGTCATCCTCCAATCATCAAGGGGCCAGATGTTCAAAGGACTTCAGAACCAATCATGTAAGGTCTTAAGTTCTTGTGGCCTTGTGGGTTAAGTGTTGGTCTTCTAATCATAAGGTTGGTGGTTGAAATTCACCAGCGACTCTGTGGGAGAAAGATGAGACTGCCCTTCTCTGGATGGCAATGGGATTCCTTTTGGGTTTGAGCCCTAATTGGGTCACCATGGAGAATGTTGTCAGTGGAACTGCAGGTCATGCACAAGAAATGTCCTGGAGTCCGTAAGGCTCATGTGATGGAAGGATCTCGGCGAGGAGACAGACACATGTCCTTCCCTCTACTGTAATGGTGTGACAGAACACACATGTGGGAAATCACTGGGAGGTCCCAAGCCAGAACAAGCATTGATAGCGCCATGCACACCAACAGTCATTTCTGGGGTGGTCAGAGTCTTATGGAGTCCTGGGTGGCACCAACAGTTACCACTTTCAGTTGTTAAATAAAAGGTGAGAAGTTTGAATTAGGAAACCTGGAAGACAGGTCTGGCAATCAGCCACTTAAAATTTTGTGGAGTTCAGTTCTATTCTGATACACATGGGTTACCATGAGTTAGGATCAACTTCTTCTTCTTTTTTAAAAATTGGGGTCTTATGGTAGATAATTGGGAAAAGCGAAAATTTCTTTCCTTTTTTAGAAGATAAAGTTCTTTATTATCTTACTAGAGAACACAGATTCTTATTATGAAAATTTCTTTAGAGATAGATTTGATCATACCTCTAGCTCAAGTCAGATTCTGTAGCCAATATAGAAGAAAATCCATGAATTGTGGCCTGGCAAAGGAGTCACAGAAGAAGATCCAGCCAACCAAGGTAATGAAAGCCTGGGCCAGTACAGAGTGACTTCATGGCCACACTTGCCAAAGGGTCACATTACTTCTGCCATGAGGAGGGACTGGATATCAGTGGCCAAGTACAGGTATACTGGACATGATTGTCTAGCATCATGGCGCCAGCCATGCTTGCCTTTCCCTCTCAGTCACACATCCCTCAGACACTCCCCATCCCTCCACCCCCCAGCCAGTTCCAGTAACTTCTCAGACTAGGGATGTGTACTTGACCCCAGGTTAGCGCATCCACAGGCTCTAATGGAGCCTCATGTTTAAAACCCCAAGTCTATATCTTAATCAGGGTGGTAGTTAGACTGGAAAATTCCCTCTCAGGAGCAGGAAGTGATGTATCCAGAGAATTGTCAGGCAGTTGGTAGAGGAAGGATAATTTAGAATTCTGAGGAAAATGTGCTTCGATATTAGCTGAGTCACAATCCTGTTGGACACTCGCTTAGACAACCAGTGATGTCCGCCGTGAGTGACAAGCACCCTGACTGGTGGAGCACCCATGGATCTTGAGTGGCCTCCCAGATTGGACCCTATGGCCCCTGAGCCTGGAGGTTTGATTCTGGAGGTTTCCAGGAGGTCTGACCATGTGCCTGATATTCTCCTTTCCTTCTCCTACCTCACATAGGAACCGAGTATATGGAAATGGAAAATACTTTGAAATTCTCAAGCACGCATGCAGGCTGACAAGGGGTCCAGTCAATGACTTCTTCAGGGTCAGCACCAACCTCTTTGCATGGGAGGAGGCTCTAGTCCTGACTATGCATGGCCTGCCCTGCTCTTCTCCCATGTCTTCCTGCTTCCTGTCAAGTCCCCAGGACCCGTGGGTCTTTCAAGCAAATTTATCCAATAACCTTCTGTCAAATCAGGTTAATATCACCACTGAGTATCCTCCCAGCCTGTTCTTTTCTATGTGTATAATACCTTCCATTCCCATGTACACAAAAATTCCTGCCGTGAGAGCTTTCTGGAATTCCCAATACTATCGTGATCCACCCCGGATACACCAGGTCATACACTCATTTAGGCTCCGAGTTGTCTGCATAAGTAAGCACCAGGACTTTTCTCCCACTTTCCATCACTTCTCTATGAAACAAGCATACTGCGTGTATCTAAGTGGAGTTCGTGGGGACCTATGTGTTAATTTGTTTAATTTTTGTTTGTCTAATTGTGCTTATGCTACTTGGTTTGGGTATCACAATGTTGTCTTTGGTCATAAGGATCTGAAGTGTCAGGATGTGCATTCTGCAGGGTCTGAATGATGCTCATCTGGGATGCTGAGGCTTCAAAGCACGAGGATAACAATTCTGCTTTGGGCCCTGACTTGCATTGCCCAGAAAGGCTAGAAGTCCAACCCCTTAGATTTGGGCACACACTTATTTTGGTTCTAATGCAGTACAAATTGTTAGATCCCCACCCCCACCCCCAGAGTCTGTAGAATTTATATATTGAAGTATATATGTGAGCATTCAATTTGAGGCTTGTAAAACAGAAATCTTCTACCCCCAAACCTTTACAAAGACTAATGCCCTGAGTGTTGTTAGCTAGCAAAATCGTCTAATGCCATTGCGCCTTAAGCATATTCAAAATGAGAAAGGAAAAGTCTCACTTCATATAATAAGGATTTTAGCTTACATTTCAACACCATGGAAACTAGGCAATGGGATCAGGTCTTTTCTGCCTAACTGAATCCTTGGCTTTTAATTATAAAATCGAACCACAATGGCTTTTAAAATTCCTCCATCTTCACAATGTTTCCCTTTATTTGGGGCCAGCAGGCTTGCCTGGGTCCCATCCCTCAGCTTCCATCAGCAATAACATTACTTCAAGACAAGCACACACTGGGGCAATCCAAGTGTAAAGGAGTCTCTCTCAGTGCTACTGGGAGGTGGAGTAAGATTAAAGCACATCTCAGATTAGGTGTGGCCGCTTTCAACTCTGTCACTCCCATAGGAACTAGGACCCAGGAATAATCAGGTAACAACCTTGCTTGCAGAACATGAAGTTGGCTTGAAGCACTTGCTGATAAAACCCAATGGCCACAGCCTTCAATATGAATTATACCTAAACATAAAGAAAGCCAAATGCCTCACAATCGAACCAATAAACAACATTATGGCAAATGCAACAAAACAAAACCTATGAAGTTAAGTGCATTGAAGTTGTTACGAGCATATCTTCCACTTGGATCAATAACCAATGCCCATAGAAGCAGCAGCGAAGGAATCAAGATACACTGTATTGAACAAATCTGCTGCCAATGACCTTAGTAACGTGTTAAGAAGCGAAAATGTCACGTGGGTGACTAAGGTGCACCTGACTCAAGTTAGATCTTTGCATCACCTGATATACACGTGAAAGCTGGACACTGAAAAGTGGAGACTGAAGCAACGTTGACACATTGCACTGTGGTATTGGTGGAAAATAAACTCTCTGGGTCGTGTACATGGTTCGTTCCTTGCCTACTAGCCTTAGGGTTGGTAGGTCAAACCCACCCAAGAGTGCCTCAGCGAATAGGCCTGATGATTTGCTTTTCCAAGTTCATTTTTAAAATCTTATAGCATCAGTTCCATGCTACACACATGGGGTCACCTCCATGACAATAGCAACAACAATACCAAAATTGAATATACCATGAATGTTCCTTAGAAGCAAAGTTGGTAGGGCATTTCTTGCTTAATTTTGACACGTCATCAGGACAGACCAATGGCTAGAAAAGGACATCATGCTTAACAGAGTCCATAGCAAAAATGAGGGAATCCATAAGATGGATTGACATTGTGGCTCCAACAAAGGGTCTGAAATTAAGATGGTGTGGGACAGGGCAATGTTTTATTCTGTCATTCCTAAGGTTGCCATGTCACGACTTGAGGCTGTCCTGATGGCTGCTAGCAACAGCAGCTACCTTCCTTTAGGAGTGTTATGAATGGTGAATGGGCTTGGCTGCTCACCAGAAGGTTGGTGTTCACTCAAAGACACTTCAGAAAAAAGGTTCGATGATTTATTTCCAAACACCAGCCCCTGAAAACACTAGGGAGCACAGTTCTACTCTGACCCACATGGGATGGCCTTGATCCGAATCTACTCAACAGCAACTGGTGTCTGGTGTGTGTACTCCCCTTGAAAGTGAAGGATCACGGCTCCCCCCAGGAATGGCAGCAAGGTGTTGTGAAAGCAACATGTTGAGGTTGCCAGAAACTTGTGACATTGGACAGCCGCTTCCCTCGTTTGGGTTTCAATTTGTTCTTCTGTCAAATGAAGTGTTCTGTCTAGAGATAGTCCAGGCTTCTTTCAAACTCTACCTATCGGTCCTTAATGAACACCTACTAAGTACCAAGCACTTGGTGTGAAGTGATGAAAAGGGAGCTGGCATCTGTGGCCTCCCAGAGCTCAGAGACGTTGTTTGTTGTCCTTGAGTAAGTTCCCGCCCCTAGTGTCCTTATGTCCAATAGACAGAAGCACTGCCTGGTCCTGTGCCATCCTCACATTTGTCATGTTTGAGCCCCTTGTTACAGCCACTGTGATCCAACTCAGAGATGACCTCATATTCAATAGTCTGTTGATAGGAGAAAGATGACCAATTATGTTTAATAAAGATTTCAGTTTAATATCGCCCTTGGATTGTTCCTATCTTATGCCATGCCATGCTTCAAATGACCTTTTAAATCTTATTTTTCTACTTGTTGGTGTGTCTCTGCCATTCTCAATGAAATACAATGCCACCGCATTAAATCAAATATGTGCCACATAAAATGTATCGCTGCTGAGTTGCTTCTGACTTATCGCAAGCCTGTGTACCATAGACTGAAACATTACCTGGTTCTGCACCATAAACACAATCATTGTTATGTTTCACTCCACTGTTGGAGCCATTGTGTCTCTTTCTCTTCCATTGACCCTCCGTTTTGTCAAGTGTGATATATTGAAAAAATGCCAAATATATTTTATTGCTCAGTATTTGTTTTGATGATTTATAGTTCGTATCTTCTACATTCATGGATGTGAGGAAGGGAGAGCGCACATCGTGACTTTTCTTAGGTATTACTGCTATTTAAAAATTATCTGGCTAAAAATTTCAACCTTCAACATGAAATATAGTTGCATTCTCTTCTTAGTGTTACCATAAAAAAACTTTCTTGAGAATCAATCTTAGATTATTCCTAGAGAGATTTACCTATTTCATTTAAGCCGTGACTTTTTTTATTTCTGAGTGCCAATATGTGTCATTTTCAACACAAACAGCTAAGCTTAAAGCTTAATGAAGTAGGAAAGGCATTCAGGAAGAGCTGGAGCCAACATCTTGTATATTTGAACCTGTCTGTTCCGCCAGTGACCCATAGAGTGAAGAGCTGAGTCAGCTAAGCATTGAGCTGACCACTGCTGACAGACAAATACCTTCTGCTGAGCTTGGAGGGACTGTCACAATAACATCAGAAGGCAACAAGGTGACACACAATTCTAGTGGAGTCCTAGACTTGTATTTGCCATTGGTTGCAATTGTGCAACCACACATAAAATACATCTAATCTGAAAATAGCATACACATATTAAGAGTTTAAATTACTTTGTTTTGAGAAGGTGTGTTTATAACTACTGGGACATATTTTTTTTCAATGATGATAATTAGCTGATTAATAATATCATAGTCATCAAAAGAGATAGCATGTTTTCAAAACCAGGCAACAATAGATGAGCTCTTACATGGCTTTAAATTGGAACACCTAATAATTATAACCTTGCAGATGCAAGGGAAGAACTGTTTTCAACTGTAAACAAACACAAAAAACAAAACAAAAAATTGTCAGCATAAAACCGCCTGCTTATATGACTACTAAGCCAGAAAGCAGCTGCTTTATTGAAACGCACTGTCTCAGGGACATGTAGGACTCCTGCGAAGCCATACAAGCAGTGCGCCCAACACTGGTAATTCCAAAAGTCTTATTATCCACCTGTCCCATGATTTTCAAATTTTAAAAGATATTTTCCATCAAACTGTACTTATTAAGTAATTATGAGTCCCCCCCATTTTAATGAGCCAAGATACTTTTAACTACCAATTATCCATTGTGATGAATGTAAAACAATAGATATTTAACATAGAATTGTTTTAGTTCCCACCAACACAGAAGAAACTTGTCATCATAGACACGATAATTTGCTGAACCTATTATATGATCTTTTAGACATTGAAGGATTTCAAAAATGACATATGGAGCCTATTGTTTCCTTTGGGGAGTTCAAGAGTGCTAGGGATCACGTATTAGGAAATGTTATGATGCCTGAAAATTACGGTTTCCAGGACAGATGATCCTTTCAGGACCAGTGGTGGGAGTGGGGATACCTGGAGGGTGGAGGGAACGTAGGGTAGAAAGGGGGAACCAATTACAAGGATCTACATATAACCTCCTCCCTGGGGGATGGACAACAGAAAAGTGGGTGAAGGGAGACGCTGGACAGAATAATAATAATTTATAAATTATCAAGGGTTTATGAGAGGGGGGAGTGGGGAGGGAGGGTGAAAATGAGGAGCTGATACCAAGGGCTCAAGTAGAAAGCAAAGGTTTTGAGAATGATGATGGCAACAAATGTACAAATGTGCTTGACACAATGGAGGTATGTATGGATTGTGATAAGAATTTAATAAAATGATTAATAAATAGTCATTTAATAAAATGATTTTAAAAATTACATGTGTGAGATTAGCTGTAGTCAAGGCATCTAAGAGGTGCAGACTCTTTTATTGCAGTTCTCAGCTCCCCCCAAATTATTATTTTTTAATGTGGAGAACTAAAATATTGCTTCCTGGCAGCATAGTGATTATGCATTGAGCTGCAACCTATAAGGGCAGAGGTTCAAATCTAGTGATAACATGCCAACTTGTAAAACCTATACTCCTACAAAGGCCAATTGGCCCTCCTAACAGTCATTCGTGTACACATAAATCCACTATCCACAATACAACTCTAGCACCCCTTTAAAAAATCATATATTTAACCATGTCTTCCTTTCCTTAAAAGATCCCACTACTCATATAGTAAACACGATAATCCTTATGTGGAAAAGACCCTTCACAAGCCAGCTCCATCATGCTTGTTTATAAACTGTCCATTGTCCTCTATGCATCTCATTTTCTGAATTACTTCAAAAAATTGAGATATGGTTCACATGCCATAAAATTCTTGTAGTGTATACAGGTTAGTAGTGTTTAGTATACGTTCAAGGTTGTGCAGCTCTCACCATGATCGAATGCCAGGATCTTTGTATGTGCGCCCCACCCCCACCCCGCACAAGCTGAAACACACAACAGGAACTTCCCATTGCTTTCGCCCCAAGTCCCTGTAACTTCTAACCTCTTCTCTCACTGGATCTGCTTATTCTGACCTAAACGGAATTGTACAGTGTGTGGCGTTTTGTGTGTGGCTTCTTTAACCGAGCATACTGTTTTCAAAGTCCATCAGTGTTACTTCATTCCTTTTTTACTGTCCAACAATTTTCCATTATATGAACATACCGCATATGTCTATCCATTTTCCAGTTCATAGATATTTTTCCTCTAATTTTTGGGTATGATGAATAATGATACTATAGAAACTTGTCTATAAGTTTTTATATGAACATATATTTCCTTTTGAGCCAATACCTAGGGGTACAGTTTCATTGTCATATGGTAAGTATATATTTAACTTTTAAATATTTTAATATTTTGAGCAGTTTTATTGACATATAATTCATATATCATACAGTAGTTTAAATATAATGAAAAGAGTTGGGTAATCATCAGTATAATCAATTTTTTGAACATTTTCTTTCTTGTACTTGTTATTAGCTCCCCAGTTTCTCACAAACCCCAAGAAATTATTAATCACTATAGATTTACCTACACTGGATTTCATATGAAAAAAACATATAAAAAGCACAGTAACAATAAAAAAATAAGACATAGAAAAATCTTGGTAGAAAAATATATATCTAAATTTCTGAGGAGTTTGTCAACTATTTCCAACAAATAGTTTTACATAAACTTACAAACACAACATCAGTGGAAACAGGTTACAATTTCTCCACATTTTGGCCAACACTTGTGGTCTGTGTTCTTTATTAGTAGTTAGAAAGTGAAAGCTCATACAACTTTAAAAACATATATCCCTCATGATTCATGTAGGGTCACTGGTAGTGCAGTGGTTAAAGCACTCATCTGCTAACCAAAATGTCAGTGGTTTGAACCCACCAATTTCTCTGTGGACAGAAGATGAGGTGTTTTTTTCCATAGAGGTTTACAGCATTGGAGCAATTCTACTTTATCCTAAAGGGTTGCTATGAGTTGAAATGGACTCAATAGCAGTGGAGTGGTTTTTTTTCAATTTCCCAAACAATTATTGGCTTATTTCTAATTCATTAAATTCACACTATTCCTTCTTGCCATTGGATCCTTGCATGTGCAGCTAATTTCCTTTCCCCCAATCTCTTCACCTATAGCTTTATTCTTTGATCTCTTTACAGAGATGATGATTATGACACCCTTAGGGGAGTTATAGGTCAAGTCTATTTAATATACACTATCATAGGACCATCTAATTCTCACAGCACCAACCACAATTGTAATTCTAAATTCTGTATGTGATATTTTGATTAATGTCTTCTTTTTCCAAAGACTCTAAATTTCATCAAGGCAGAGACTTGTCTATGTTACTTTCCATTGCATTCTCAGCACTGAAGAAAATGCTGGACTCATAGCATTGGGTTAGTAAACATCATTTGAATGAATGAAAGAATAAGGATATTGATTCTGGGTTATGGAAATAGTTTCAAGTAAAGATAAAAAATTATGTGTTCCTGTGGACTTTCTCTCTGTGTATCAATAATTTTTAACTCTAATGAATTAGAAAAGGTAAGTGGGGAAGAAAATCAGAGTAGAAGGAAATATCTGTAAGGGTGATGGATAGATATTTTTCAGCAGATTGCTTTTGGATTCCTTTAGGAATTACAAAGTAATGAGTTATTGTGATTTTAGATAACTTTTGGAAATCACCTAATACATCTTTTAATCTTGTATCAATTAATTATTATCAATTAATTTCCCTACCATCGTTAAAATGGAGATGTAACTTCTTTTTAGTGTGTTGACTATTTTTTTTTCAGATTTCTCTTTTACAATGGTATTTAGGCTATATTTTCCAAACCTTAGAATTCTTAAAAAAACACAGACACAAATGATCTCCAGTGGTCATTTCTGTCTGAAACCCAAGTTTCTTATCTATTTCAGTTGAGCGCGTTTGCTAAGCGTTAGATGACATTTACTTATACAAATGGAAGCTCAAATTTCAGGAAAATCTCATCTAACATCCTCTGGTATTTATCATTTCCAATGACCCACGCCAAAGCATAGCATGCATACTCTAGCACTCTGACACGCCGCGGAATTGTCACTGAGCAGTTGAGACTCCTTGTTCAAATGCATTGTATCTAGCCAAGGAAGTCGGTGGCCAGCACTCCATAGATATAAACAAGTAATGACATCCTGAAACATAATGACCACAAGCATGCAAGTTCTCACTCTATTTGTGGTCAAGTGTAGCCATGGGTCGTAAAGATGGAAACAGTAATACTAAAGAAAGCATATCTGTAAAGGAGATTTTGCTAAATTGCTAAAGGTGGCAGGCTCTTTTTCTTTCTCCCTGTTAGTAAACTCTTCATGCTTGAAGGCATGGCGGCCTAATGACAGGAGATGGACATGCCACAGACAGAAGTGGCCCTTGCACCCTGGAGGTCACGGTGTAGGTGTGTGTGAAGGAATGTGCATCCTTTTCACGCCTTTGTGCCAGTGGACATGGTCCATTGGCAAATCCTGTTGCACTAAGATTGGAGGGTGCTGATAACCCAAACATAATCCAGACATGTGGACATTGTTTTCATGACATGGGTGTTCCAAATCCAAAAGGCATAGTCTCTCCCAAAACAAACAAGACTTTTTGCTTCTTTCTTTCTTTCTTTAAAAGAAATCATTTTATTGGGCGCTCGTATAACTCATCACAATCCATGCATCCATCCATTTTGTCAAGCACATTTGTACATTTGTTGCCATTGTCATTCTCAAAACATTTGCTTTCTGCTTGAGCCCTTGGTATCAGCTCCTCATTTTCCCCCTCCTTCTCTTCCCCCCTTCCCTCATGAACGCTTGATACATTATAAATTATATTATTTCATCATATCTTATACTGTCCGACATCTCCATCCACTTTTCTGCTGTCCATCCCCCAGGAGGGTGTTATATGTAGATCCTTGCAATCAGTTCCTCCTTTCTACCCCACCCTCCTCCCACCCTCCCGGTATAGCCACTCTTACCATCAGTCCTGAGGGGTTCATCTGTCCTGGACTCCCTGTGTTTCTAGTTCCTATCTGTACCAGTGCACATCCTCTGGTATAGCCAGATTTGTAAGGTAGAATTGGGATCATGATAGTGGGGGTGGGGGTAGGGGTGGAGGAAGTATTGAAGAACTAGAGGATAGTTGTATGTTTCATTGTTGCTACACTGCACCCTGACTGGCTTGTCTCCTCTCTGTGACCCTTCTGTAAGGGGATGTCCAGTTGCCTACAGATGGCCTTTGGGTCCCCATTCCTCACTCTCCCTCTTTAACAATGATATGATTTTCTTTGTTCTTTGGTGCCTGATACCTGATCCCATTGACATCTCATGATCACACAGGCTGGTGTGCTTCTTTGATGTGGGCTTTGTTGCTTTTCAGCTAGATGGACACCTGTTTATCTTCAAGCTTTTAAGACCCCAGATTCTATATCTTTTGATAGCCAGTCACCATCAGCTTTCTTCACCACATTTGCTTACAGACCCTCTTCAGCGATCATGTCGGGAAGGTGAGCATCATGGTGTGCTTTTGACTTCTTTCTGTACAAAGATCTCTATATCTGTAAATCTTTTTCCTTCTCCCAATCTCTAATTCTTGCTCTTTGTAGTCAATCTCTCTTCTGCAATTTCTCTCCTTAAATCTCTATCAGTTAAATAGCTATAATGACAGATGTTTTATATGTATATATATATATATCTTGTTTACACATTGTATGTATGAGGATGTATACCCCAAAACTGGAATTTCCCCCCAAAAGCTATGTATTTTCATTTTTTAACAAAACAACCACATCAACTTCAAAGTACTCTCCAGTATACTAAATATATTTGTCAAACCTGCAATTCCATTCTTGGAAACTGTTTTCAAACTCATTTGTTTAGATTGCTGACAGCATTTCCCTCATTGTGTTCTTCCCCTGATCTACATCACCATATTGTTATCCTTACATGTCCCTCTGCATTTGTAGAAACAAAAAGAAGTCCCACAGAGCCAGGGCAGGTGAGTCAGGTGTGGATCAAGAGAGACATCTTGCTTTTTGTCCAAAACTGGTGCACAGAGATGGCTTTGTAAATAGGTGAATTATGGTGGCAAAACCAGTCCCCTTCTGCCACAAATCAGGCTTTTTTGGTCACACACTGTAGGCAATCTTTTCAGAATCTCTAAATCAGTGATTCTCAATCTTCTTAATGTCTCAACCCTTTAAAAGTTCCTCATGTTGTGGTGACCGCACAACCATAAAATTATTTTCGTTGCTACTTCATAACTATAAATTTTGCTACTGTTATGAATCAGGTGAACTCTGTGAAAGGCTCATTTGATCTCCAAAGGGGTCATGATCCACAGGTTGAGAACCATTGCTCTAAATAGAAAGCTTGATTAACACTCTGACTCTTAGACCAAACTCCCCATGTATGAGTCGACATTTTCGGCCGTTAGGGAAGTTGACGGAAATCCAGAACAAGGTTTGTCATCAATCAACATTTCACCTTTTTTGAAATGAGAAAATCACTCATACACTTGAGTTTTTCCCATAGTGCTGTCCTTGTAAGCTGTGTTCAACATGACAACAGTTTCTGCGGCATTTTTCCTGAGCAGGAGACAAAATTTCACAACCACATGCTGTTCTCTTAAATCGGCCATCACAAAAACGAATTTTGAGCAAAACAGATTTTACAAAACTATCCATTGTGACCAGAGAGAATCTTTCCTGGTGATTCCACTGGGTGCAAGAACTCAGAGCGAGTTGCTCATTGCTCGTCTATCAAGAAAATCTCAGGCTATAAAATAGCTCTGCTCTGCCCAGTACAATTCCTGTTTTTTATGGGTCCCTCTATGTTATCTATAGATACAGTTGAATATGAAACAAATCAAAAAGATGTATCACGTTGCAGTAAGATGGAGATGCTCAGTTCAGGTTGCCATTGTGTACCCAAACCAACCCCACTGCCATCAGGTCCATCCCAACTCAGGGAGAAGGTTGTGTGGGACTATAGGTTTTATAGTAGTAGATAGCCTCATTCTTCTCTCTCAGAGTTGCTGTTGACTTTGAACCTCTGACCCCAAGGCTAGCAGTTCCTTGCTTATCCACAGTGCCATCAGGACTCCTATGGTCACTGTACAGATACACAGAAATCACTTTATACACTTTTTATGGGGAAGGCAATACTATTTTGTCAGCATTAAGATGAATTGGAGTTTAGAAATGCCTGCCTGAATGGACTTGGTGCCCTTACCTGTGTATTTCTAGTCGTGGGCTCAGTCCAGCTATCCCATCACTAACTTGGGACCTCTGTACCTGTTCTAGACTTTACTGTCAGCACCTTTCCTTGGCACTGCATCTCTGTTATTGGCTCTACACTGCAAATTTCTACCATGCTCTTCCCACTTGCTTGGTTCTGGCTCTTTGTATCTCTCTTGGCTCCCATTTCTCCCTTCCCTTAGCATGCTGACCCCAGTACCTGGAAGCCTTAAGGTGTGAAGTCAGACAGATATTCCTGAAGATTCCAAGGAGCTCCTTCTGGTTTGCATTCTGGACTCTCTGCCTCTGTGGGGTCACCCAATACTCCAGCTGCAGCAGATGTCAGAGAAGCCTGGATCTCTTTTTGGGTGGCTTTAGAATCATAGTGTCTGGGTTCATAGGTTCAGGTATTTAACCACACTGGCAGTGAGTCCTATGGTCACTTTTCATGCTTCAGCGGAAGAAACTTGTCCCCTCCAACAGAATGTAGATCCCGCAGGCATTCCCACTGCCCTAACCTTCTCACTTCTAGCAATTCTAGAAATTTCAAGACATTACTGTGCTTTATTCCTGTGGGCCCAATTATATCGAGGCACACCGATGTAGTTTGTTTTGTATTTAGTGGAGGAAGGGGCTAAAATAGAGCTTTCATCTCCCAGATTGGGAATGTCCACTAGTGGACTGACTGGGCATCCTAGCACTACTAAGACACAGATTTGAGTTGTGTATGGTGTAAACTGACCTCAAATTATATGATGACTTAGACTAGTGGCAGAGAAATGACCAGCTGGTCCATGCAGTTTCAGAATGAAATGGTCAAGTCTTAGAGTTGAGTTTTGTTGTTAAGTGCCATCGAGTTGGTTCCAACCCATAGTGACCTCGGGCACAACAGAATGCAACACTGCCCTTTGCGGAGCCATCTTCACAACATCTTCTATGCCGGAGCCCATGGATGCAGCCATGGTATCAATCCATCTTCTTGAGAGTGTTCCTCTTCTTCACCCTCTACTCTACCAAGCATGGTGACCTTCTCCAGGACTGGTCTCTCCTAATATGTCCAAAGTAGCGAGACAAAGCCTCTCCCTCCTTGCCACTAAGGAGCGCTCTAGCCAGTTAGTTGTACTTGATGGCAGTTGTACTGGATTTGGTTTTGGTTTAGGACAATTTGATAGTTAAGGTTCTACGGTAGCTAGGCTCTGCCAGGATTCTCAGTTGTTTGGCTGCTAAGACCTGGTAATATCTTAAGATGAACTCCCTTTGGGAGTGTGGTCTGCTTTCCATATAAATGAACACTGTGGAAAAACTTGCTTGCTTTTTGCTGGGTCTCGATTCTGCATCTGGTTCGTCAGTTGACCACAGGTCCTTTGGACTTGAGCCAGCTGCCTGCTGTAATGCCTGCTGACCCTGGGAGTTGTCATCTTATATGTCAACCTTGGATCCATTTGCCTCTGCTATCTGATATGCCAATCTTGGGTTTGTCGGGCCCTACAGCTATGTGAGTCAGGAGAAGTCTCCAGCATAACACCTGACTCATAAACCTGCTTGCCTATGTTGTCTATGTGAACTTTCTCTTGATAGCATCCCCTTGGTGTATTTATATATAGAGAAAGCATCAGTGGTTTTGCTTCTTTAAAGAAAGATATAAAACAGGTACCTGCCACAGTTAAGACACAAAAGGCGCTATCTGACACTGAGTCCATTAGACTACCACCCCAATTCAAAACAACGCCAAACTCCCCTCTGTAGTGTCCACAAACCAAAGAGCTGGAGGTTGATCTCTGGAGGCCTTTCAGATAGATTGGCAGCCATGAAAAGTGATCCCATTTTTCCTTGCTCCCACTCCAGACCAGATTTCCAACAACGCCCTGGTGGGTTGTCCTAGTAACCCTGCTTAGGATGTGCAGTGTGCTGCATAGAAAATGCCGGACGTACCAGAAATCCACAGTCAGTGTTTGCATCGATTCCGCCGGAGGTTGCAACTCTAAGGGGGAGTCGCAGAAACTCCTTCCACCTTTGCCGAGCTTAGAGTTAGCAACAAAAAATCCGATTAGTCTTTTCATTGATGGTTAGAGGCAGAAGAGAAACTAATTGAATGATGCACCTGATACTATATCCGGTGTGATTTTTGTTGATTTGAAGCCAGGTGTGGCTGATTCCAAAGCCAAGCACCTCTATTATACTGGACTTTTTCTTTCCAAGGATACAGCTGATGCCTGCTCTCAAAGAGAGGCACCCCACTAAAAGGGTCTACAAGTAGTTTTATTTATGCCTGTTCAACATTTGAATTTTTCTTTGACAAGCAAGTGGAATATTGTCATGAGGCAATGAGAAAGGCAAAGAATATTCCAGGTGGAAGCAGCAGATACTGAGGTGGGAAAATAGCACATCTGGGGAACATGTGTGTGCAGACCCAGGGGAAGTAGCTATACTCTCTAGGATGTAATGTTTGTCTAGTACATGAACTAGAGGTGAGGGCTGATGGTGACTGAGTGGCACAGATGGGATTACATATCCTTCTGGTGTGCATTACTTGCATGTCCTCAGGTCTTGCCTGTGAATCAGGCCACTGCTTCCCACACTGTCTCCTGTGGGATTTTCATGGTCCCACCCTGGACCTCTGCCTCATGATTCCCTAGTGCTGCCGATGTCACTTGCCTGTAGTAAGCCATGCCTCCATACTCTCTGTCCAGATCTTTGCTCCAGAACCACTGTCCACCCCAATTCTCGGTCCTCACAGTTCCAGTAATGGAGCTGCCTGGCCTAGTCACCACACTGTCCTCCTCTGGTCCACTGCTTATCTGGCCATTTAGTCCCTAGTGATCCCAGACACAGCTGCTTGGATGCCAAGCCCCCTCCCCACCCCCCAACCCCAATTTGTACACACTGCTGAGGTGACTGGATTTGATGGCTTCAGTGCCTGTTATGTGCCAGCTGCTCTTGTGGGTTCTGAGAATACAATAAAGACAAAAGAACCCCAATCCCACCCTCTGGGAGCTTCTCTTGCAATGGTGAAGATTGCCCCATAAACAAGTCAACAAACAAACAAATAATTATAGAGGCTTAAAAGTGCTCTCTAAGTAACAATAGGAAAGTGAATGACTCACACCAATACTTATGAATAATGTCAGATTAACAGCCATTCTCTACTGGAAAAGACCTACTTAAATAAAAATGTAGCGAAGCACATTTTAATATTGCAATTGGTAGCAAATTCGGTTATCTTTGTGAAACGGAAGGTAGACATGTTGCAAGTGTTTATTCTACCTTTATGTGAGGAAGTCCTTTTTAGCAAACAAGATGCTCAGCTTTTCACAGGTTATGATCTGGCAAATTAGGCAGAGAGATACATATGATAACACTACGGGCCTGGATTAATTTTACAAGCTAATTTGTCTTTGGAATTCCAGATCCACCTGGCTCCCAGAGTCAGTCAGAATGCTCACAGTCTTTACTCCTAACCCGGGCTCCTCTTCGTGATAATGATTGTACCAATCAGTTGCAGGTTTCTTTATTTGCACCTTTAAGGAATAGAGGTTTCACCGGGCTTAATTCTATTACAGCAGTTACCTTTTTTACTACGCAAAGTCTTTCTGCAAAGTGAAGTATTAGAGGGAATTTTGACTCTGTTTAATATTATGTTGCTAAGGCAGTATGTGGAATCACTGACTGGTTCAGACTCTTCAGTGCTCCACTACCACCTTAAAGCTTGGCGGTTCGAACCCGTCCAGAGGTGTTTCCGAAGCTAGGCTTGGTCATCTGCTTCTCAACGGCCACAGCCTTGCAATCTCTGTCGAGCAGTCTCATCCAGGCTGCACACAGGGGCTGCCATGAGTCAGGATTTATTCGACAGTAACTAGCAATCAAGATGATATGTGAGTGTAAAAAATAATAGTAGTTAGAAATCTGACTGGTAGGAGAAAAATGTAGCATAAAATTTAAAATCATAAAGTAGGCTTACTGATCTGATAGAAATTAGTAGAAACCCAGAGACCAGAGCCCATAGGCAGTCTTCTAACCTCGAACGAATCCACTCTTGTAATCACATTTCAGTCAAACAATGATTTTTTTCTTATTCTCGCCATTGGGTTAATTCTGACTCCTAGCGACTCCAGAGGAGAGGGTACCCCTGCCCCTATAGGTTTCCGAGACTGTCCAGGAGTAGAAATCATCATCTTTCTCCCACTTAGTGACTGATGGTTTTGAACTGCTGACCTGACAGTTTGAAGCTCAGTGGTTAATGTGCTCCTCAGAACATCCTCCACAGGAGATCAAAAGGGTAGTGTTTGCCATGAAATAAAGCTAAAAGGGCAGGAAAGGGCAGGAACAAAGGACTAAGAGGACTGAGGAGCTCAAGCAGTAAGAGGGAGGAATCCTGTCACCTTGAGGGGTTTGCAACTAATGTTATGAGACAAACTATGTATAACTTATTGAATAGAAAATGGATTTTCTCTACAAACTTTCACCCAATCCCCAGTAAAATGTTCAAAAAGAAATCTGACTGATTTGTGCCAGTTGTTAAAAACATAGGCGGCATTAATACATTTTCCTGGCATCGTGACCAAATCAGTGATTTCTTTAACATCCACTGACAGTTAAATGGTGCCCGTTGCTCATAAGCTTATCAGCAGTCTCAAAATCATTTGGGAAATTAAACTTTACTCTTGAGGTAGCAAACAGCTTGCTGATTAATTTAGCAATGAGCTAATTATAAATAGCTTCTTATAATTAGTCCAAAGCAGGGGGTTTTGTTTCATTTACATCAAACATGTCCATCATCAGATATCTTTTGGGCTCAGAAAGCACTCTCAGCTTTCCTGTTGAAATGAACTAATGCCACCTGAGGAGACCTGGACCAAAGCAAGAACTGCACAGATTTTATTTCCATTCATTCATTCATTCATTCATTCATTCAAGAAAATGAACTCTTACCAGGTGCCAAGCCTTATTAGGTACTGAGAACACATCATCTTTCAGTGAACAAATTAGATAAAGTCCTTTCGTCACAGAGAACATGCATAAAAATCCAAATGGCTCTATATTATAATGTCAACCAGGGACATAAGAAGGAAAGCAAAGCCAGGGAAGGGGCGATGGGGTGGCAGGGATTTTTGGGTGGTGTGGGAGGTCTCTCTGAAAAGGTGACATTTGAGGGAATGAAGTGAAGGATTTAGAGCATGTAGGTCTCTGGTAAATGCAGACATCTCTAAGACAAAATGAACGTGGAGTCTTGCAAGCACGGCAAAGCAGCTGAGCAGAAGCTGAAGAAGAGGAAAGGATGATGAGCAGACGGCGGGCTCAGGTCATCAGGTAGGATAGAGCATCAGATGATAGAGAGGTGTCTTGCAGCAGAGTTAGCCAACGCAATAAGTCACAGGTGTTCTTCACTGCTGCTTCCATGAGCACTGATTGTGGATCCAAGTAAGATGAAATTCTTGACAACTTCAATCTTGTCTCCATTTAGCATCATTGCGACCCAGTGGTCCAATTGTGAGGATTTGGGTGTTCTTTACACGGAGCTGCAACCCATACATCAGGCTGCAATTTCAAAAATGAGTTTTAGTGGCATCTACGTCACATAGCATCCACTTTGGTCATTTAATCATATGAAGAAGATTTGTGTAATCATCGCCATAGTCAGCTCCAGCACATTTTCTTCTCATATTCCTTGTTGTTAGTTCCCTAGTTCCCTCCCATCCTCCTCTGCTGTAACCCTGTACAGTCTCTGTAGATCGACTTACCCTAGATCTCATATATGGAATATCATACAAAACATCAACAGGAAGCAAGCAAGCAAGCAAACAAAAAAACCCCAACAAAAGTGACTGGGGAAAAACATAGAAAAACTATAATCAAAAACAAAGCAGAAACGATTACAATCTTAAATTGAGTCAAAAGGGAGATCAAATGATCAGGTATTACGTTTTTAACCTAGCTACAGCTGCCACCCACCACTTTGTCATTTTGTCGTACTGTGGTGGCTGCTGGGTTGATGTGATACTGGAAGGCATGGGACTGGTATTTCAAATGCCAGAAAGCTCACCCAAAGTGAACAGGTTTCAGCAGAGCTTCTAGACTAAGAACAGGGCTTGGCTGCTCACTTGGGAGGAAGGAGCTCTCAAAGCCCGATGCACAGCATTGAAACACTGTCAGATCCCGAAGGCCTAGTAAACAGAAGCAGTGCCAGAGGACGTGCCCCAGGGATCAGAATGCACTGGAAATGTGACATAAGAGGAGCTGCCTTCTCCAAGCAGAGTTGACCTTGGCGATGTGAATGGAGTAAAGTCTGTGTGACGGAGTCCACATCAAGGGGAGAGGAAACAGCTGCAAAAATCTAATTAGTCAGAATTTGAAATGTGTGTCATATGAATGTGGAACAATGTGAAGTTGTCAAAAATGTAATGGGAGGAATAAAGCTCGATATCCTCGGTGTTAGTCAGCTGAATGAATGAGTATTGGCCATTTTCAATCGGAAGTGCTGGGCATGGCATTGGATTCATAGTCGAAAAGGACATTTCCTGATCTACTCTGAAGTACAGTGCATTCTGTGATAGGATGATATCTATTCTCCTTCAAGGAAATCCAATCTGTACTATTATTATTATTTGAATTTATGCACCAAACTCAAAAGCTAGTGATGAAGAAATTAAAGAATTCTATTGATGTCTTCAGTCTGAAACTGATGAAATATGCAATCAATATGAATGGATAATTATTGGTTATTGGAATGCAAAAGTTGGAAACAAAGAGGAAGGAGCAGTTCTATTTGAGTGACAGAAAGGAAGCTGGAGATCTGATGATAAAATTTTGCAAGACCAATAATTTGTTCATAGAAAATACCTTTTTTCGACAACAAAGAAAGTCTCTATGCACGTGAACTTCTCCAGATGGAATACCCAGAATTCAAATTGACTACATCTGTGGGAAGAGACTATGGAGGAGCTAAATATGAGCAACTAAAACTAGGCCAGGAACAGCATGTGGGACAGAACATCACTTGCTCATGTGTAAGTTCAGGTTGAAACTGAAGAAGATTAATATAAGTCCATGAGAGCCACAATAGAACCAAAATTCTTTCTGAATTTTGAGAACATCTCAAGAACAGATTTGCTGCACTGAACACTATCGATAGGAGACCTGATGAGCTGTGGGATGACATCAAGAATGTCATTCATGAAGAAAGTTAATGGTCATTAAAAAGACAGGAATGAAAAGATCAAAGTGGATGCCTGAAGAGTCTCTGACACCTGCTGTTGTCGTAGAGTAGCAAAGGCAAATGGAACAAATGATGACGTCAAAGAGCTGAACAGAGAATGCCAAGGGCGGCCAAAAAGACAAAGTAAAATAAAAAGAAGCGTGCAAGGCCTAGACTTAGAAAACCAAAAAAGGAAGAGCACATTTAGCATATCTTAAATGGAAAGAACTGAAGAAAAATTCAAACCTTTAGTTGCAGTATTGAAAGATTCGATGGACAAAATATTGAATGAAGCAGGAAGCAGCCAAAGAAGAAAGGAAGAATCCAGAGTCACTGTACCAAAAATAATTAGTCCACATTTCACCATTTCAGGAGGTAGCATATGAGCAAGAACCAATGGTGCTGAACGAAGCAGTTCAAATGACGCTGAAAGAATGATCCACAAACAGGGCTCCTGGAGTTGATGGAACACCAAATGAAAGGTTCAACAGGGTGATGGAACACTGGAAGCACTCATATATCTATGCCAGGAAATTTGGAAGACAGCTACTTGATTAATTGACTGGAAGAAATTCTTATTTGTACCCATGACAAAGAAAGGTGATCAAACAGAATGCTCACATTAGAGAACAACATCATTGATAGTACCTGCAAGAAAAATTTTGCTGAAGATCACCCCACAGTGCTTGTAGCAGTACACTGACAGGAAGTTATCAGAGGTTCAGGCCAGATTCAAAAGACGATGTGGAACAAGGAATATCATTGCTGATATCAGATGGATCTTGGCTGAAAACAGAGAATCTCTAAAGAAGAATATGTGTATTTTATTGACTGTGTAAAGGCATTCAACCATCAAACTGCATCTGCTTCTGAAGAGGTGGGAGCAGAGAGAGGAGATGGTAAGACGCCTGATCA
Organism: Tenrec ecaudatus; assembly: GCF_050624435.1. Taxonomy (NCBI): domain Eukaryota; kingdom Metazoa; phylum Chordata; class Mammalia; order Afrosoricida; family Tenrecidae; genus Tenrec; species Tenrec ecaudatus. The sequence continues at coordinate 24,323,338 of NC_134537.1, read as the reverse complement.
TGGAGGCAACTGTGCAGAGCAAGAAAAGAAAGGGCTTGTAGTGTTGGTCCCCAGCCTCCTTTCACCCTCCAGGTAAACTGAGCGAGGGAAGAGAAGAGCTGAGGAAGAAAGAGAGCAGCAGGGCGAGGCTCGCTGGCCAGTGGGTGAGGCAGGTGAAGCTTGGGGGCCAGGACAAGAATGAGTGAGATGAGGACCTGCTCTATGGTTGACACTGCAGTTCCAACTCTGGTCATGCCATTTCATGATCTTGGCCCCAGTTAGGCTACTGGGTGGTGTCCCAGCCCCTCTAATATGTCCACAAACATCACTCACCACCACCCCATCCTCCTGTCTCAAATCTGTTCATTAGATGTTCTTGAAATTCAGGTGGGGTAGACTCAAGGTCATAGTTGACTCTCAGGGATTGTTGTAATTTGCTTCAGCTGAATTTACCTATGAGCAATTGATGATCTGTTCCCCAGTCAGCCCCTCCTCACCTCATTGTAGTTGTTGATATTGAGGTTCTCCATTGTCTCTTCCCATAGGTATAGTCAATGTAATTTCTGTGTATTCCATCTGGAGAAGTCCATGTACATAGTCCCTTTTGTGTTGCTGAAAAGATATTATCCAGCAAGAAGTAATTGGTCTTAGAAAATTCCACCATGCACAAACTTTGTTTTTATCACCATGACCATATAATAACTGTTTCTTCCTCTTTATCTCCAGTTTTTGCATTAGCAAATAGCCAGTGATGATCAACGCATCTTGATTGCATGTTTGATCAATTTCAGACTGAAGATGTTGGTGGAATTATTCAATTTCTCTATCTCTAGCTTTAGTGGCAGGAACCCTGGTGGTGTGGGAGGTTAGAGTTAGGCTGTTAACCACAAGGTCAGCAGTTTGAAACCACTAGCCCCTCTGAGGGAAAACAATGAGGCTTTCTGCTTCCATAAACAGTTACAGTCTGGGAAACACAGAGTCTAGGAGAACTCCACAGGGGCAGTTGTACTCTTTCTGTAGGACTGCTAGGAGTCAAAATCAAGTCAACGGTGAGTTTGATTCTTGGGTTTAGCTTAAGTGATTGGTGCATACATTTAAATAATAGTTGTATTGACCAGATTTCCGCGTATGCAAATAGATATTATCCTATCACAGACAGCGTTGTACTTTAATATAGATTTTGAAACACCCTTTTGATGCCATTCCTCTTTTGGATCTGTCATTCCTGTCACAGTAAATCATGATTTTCTGATTCGAAAGGGCTAAAGCCAGTCCATTTGCCTAGAATATCGATCTCTGTGTTCCATTTCATTTTTTACAACTTCCAAACTTCCTAGATTCATACTTAGCATATATCAAGTTCTGATTATTAATTGATATTTGCATCCGCTTCTCTCATTTTGAGTCATGTGCCATCAGCAAACATAAGTTCTGAGGCTTTACTGATTCTATTTGAGAAGGCAGCTCTTCTTCAGTCATATGTTGAGTCCCCTCAGATCTCAGTGGTTCATTTCTGGCACTTCCTCTGACGATGCTAAGCTTATCTTCATGAAATTTTCAATATATGACAATGTTTTTCTGCTTTGCAAAACCAGAAAAGATTTTCAAGTGGATACACTATTCCTTCTTCACCGTTTGTTTCTAGTCTGGAGACTTTGCTGAAACCTGCTCACAAGCCACGGACAAGCCACCACAGCAGGATAAATAATTGACAGGATACAGTTTTTTCACAGTTATATGTCAAGAGACTTGAAAGCAGTGACATGAAAAAATATACACATGTATACCAATGTTTATTGCTGCACTATTTATAATAGCTAAAAATGGAAACAACATGTCAAGTGATGAATGAATTAAAATGTGATATATACATAATGAAATACAACTCAGTCATAAAGAGAAATGAAGTTTTGATTTTGGTGGATGAAACTACAGTATAATATGATACCTCTTCATTTGATCTCCATCTTGACCCATTCTTGATTTGTTCTAGGTTTAAATATTTCTTACTTATTTCTTGCCAGAAGTTTTCTTTCTGGTTTATTTAATATTGACACTGGTCTTTTCGTTCTTCCCTTTTTGGGGGATATATATATATATGTTTTCATTCTTTTCAAATTTTTATTTTTGGTTTCTTTCCCATTTATGATGCACAGAAGGGGCGTATAGACAATACGTGTATGTATAGACAACAATTGATGTAATAGCTTATCATGGATGGCGAGGGGAAGGTTGAGGGGAATTGGGGAGCAAATAATGAATACTGGAGTGGAGGACACTATAAAACTGGTGATGTATATACCGCTCTTTTAAAATACAACTGAACTATGGAAATGTATGATATGAGAATTTTATCTCAATAAAGCTTTTGAAATAAAAAGAGAATTGAAGTTTTGATACATTCTACAACATAAATGAAACTTGATAACATTACAAGTCAGTCACAGAAGTATAAACACTGCCGATCACACTTTTATGAAATAAATATATAGAAACAAGTGATTACCATGATGAGCAACTCCTAGATGGGGACTTTTGACTTCAAACATAGTACATTTATGTTAATGATAATGAAATAATTTGGAAACATTAGTTGTCCAATTTGAAGAATGTAATCCATGTCACTGAATTATGCATGTAGAAATGATTGAATTGGTATATGTTTTGATATGTATATTGACCCCATAATTAAAAGACAAAACAAAACAAAGGATACAGAAATTGATTACAGAAACATAAAATTTGAGATTTCTATATGAATTTCTAAAAATGTTTTTTATTTTGGAATAATTGTATGACTGTGATTAAAATTAATAACGATGTTAAGATTTACAGAAAAGTTGCACAGACAGCATGGAGAGTTGCCATGAACCCTTTGTCCCGTTTCCTTTCTCTCATATTTCTAGGGTTCAATGGTACTAGGGCATTGAAATTGGTACATTAATATTAACTAAACTCCCGACTTCACTTGGATTTTATTGAGTTTTCTATTGTCTTTCTGTTCCAGGATCCATACATTTAGTTGTCATGTATACTCAGTCTGTGACAATTTTTCAGTCTTTCTCAGTTTTCCTTGAGGACCTTGATTGCCTCGAATTGTACTGGCCAGGTATTCAGTAGAATGCCCCTAGTTTGATTTGTCTGTTGTTTAGTGACCAGACTGGAGTAGTAGGTTTTAGAAAGAAGACATCATAACAAGGAGTACATTATAGCCACCTAACATCATTAGCAACATTATCTTTTGTTGCATGAACAAGATAATGCTGCTAGGTTTCTCAATCAGAAAGTTACTGTTCTTAAGTTTTTTAATACTCTATTCTTTGGAGTTTGGGTTGTAACATTTATGGAAGCAAATTACCAAGTCTTTTTTCAGCACTGCTGGATGGATTTGAACTGCTCCCCTGTAGGTTAATACCTTTCTGCCAAGAGAACAATAACCATCAACAATTATGGCCTTTGTCTTTTTTACTGATTACAACATGAACAAAACGGCAACACACCTTGGGAGGATGCTGCTCTCCCTTCGTAGTTGTTGGGTGTTATAAAGATTGTTGATCAATCTGTTTACTTTTTTCAAGTAAATCCAACTGATCTTTGACCCAAGAGATGACTGTCTCATACTTTAAAGAGGAAGCTATTAGCATAAAAACCGAATGTGATATAATCTGTTTTTGTTGGGTGCTGCTGAGTTGGTTCGGGCACGTGGTAGCCTAGGTACAACAGAACAGAACGCTGTCCAGTCCTGCACTTTCCTATCATGGTACTTTGCTGGTGCCCACTGTTGCGGCTAGCATGTTAGTCCACCTTTCTCAGGGGTTTTCTTTTTGTCACCGAATCTTCACGGGACCAAGCACGATGTCCTCCTCCAGACTCTTCTCTCCTGATAGCATATCCAAAGTACTTGAGATGAAGTCGTACTACTCTTGCTTCTAAGGAGCATTCTGGCTGTACTTCTTCCAGGCAGATTTGATTTTCCTCTGGCAGTCCATGGAATAGTCACTATTCTCTGCTAACCTCGTAATTCAAATGCTTTAAGGTTTCTCCAGTCTCCTTATTCATTGTCAAGGTTGAACATGCGTATGAAGCTGTTGTAAAGACCATGGCGTGGGTCATATGATGTGACCAGATTGTAAATCTTACTTGCATGCTATATTGTTTAATGATATTGTTTGATAATTTCTGCATTGCGTTGGATTGCCTTTCTTTTGAATGGGCACAAATATGGATTTCTTCTAATTGATTGGCCAGGTAGCCAATTTCTTCCAATTTTTTTTAATATAGATGGATGAGTGCTTTCAACATTGCATTCATTTGTTCAAATGTTTTCATTGATATTTCAATTCCTTGAGCCTTTTTTTTTTGCAATGCCTTCGATGTAGTATGTATTTCTTAATTAAGTTCTTTGGGTTCTTGATCATATGCTACTTCTTGATATGATTGAATATCAACCAATTATTTTTGTTTCAGTGACTGTGTATTCATTTTATCTCCTATTGATGCTGCCTATGTTGTTCAATATTTTGCCCATAAAATCATTCACCTTGCAACTCGAGACTTGAATTTCTTTCTTCAGTTCTTTCAGTTTGAGAAACGCGTATTCATCCTTTTTGGTTTTCTAACTCTAGAATATTTCAGTATTCTCCTTTACTTTGTCTGCTCAAGGTGCCCTTTGAAATCCCTGTTCAGCTCTTGTACTTCATCACATCTTCCATTTTGCTTTAGCTACTCAGTGCTCAAGAGCAAGTTCCAGAATCTCTTCTGACATGGTTTTGCATCTTTTTCTTTGTGTTTTTAAGTGATCTTTGTTTTCTTTATGTATGTTATCCTTAATGTTATCTTAGAGTATATCTTGTCTTCAGTCATTAGAGTTCAGTGTGTAACGTCTGTCCTTGACATGGTATTTAATTCAGGTGGACTTATTCAAGTCCAAATTTGGCTCAAATTATTTTGATTTTTCTTCAGCTTCCATTTGACCATAGAAATGAGAATTGAGTGTCTATTCTTCAGTGGGTTTCTGGCCTTGTTTTGACTGATAGTATTAGCCTTTCCATGATCTCTTTCCAACGATGTCATTGATATAATTCCTGGGTATCTATCTGCTGAGATGGACACTTATATTGTTGGAAAAAATCAGATATTTCCAAAAGAATGGGTCAAGGAGCCCTGGTGGTGCGGTGGGTTGAACATTGGGCCGGCAACTTCAAGGTTGATAGTTGGATGCCACCAGTTGCTCTGCAGGAGAAAATGAAGCCTCTTCATCTGTAAGGATCGCAGCCTTAGCAATTCTATGGTGGCAGGTACACCTTGTTCTATAGGGTTACTATGAATTGGAATCAACTCCATGACAGTGAGTTTTATTTGAGTTTTGCTTCTATTTCTTGTGGGTATGTGTTTCCAGGCCCCAAACACAGATGGGAAAAATATAACTTTATACCAGAGCTTCCAACTGGTTCTTTTCACTTGGACCTCCTGTTGAAAACTTCCATTTCTATTCCAGATACACTGAATCAGAATCTTTTAATGAGATCCCTGAAGGGGTGGTTCTTATAGACAGACACTCAGGTGATTGCTATGTATAAATAAAAGTCATTTGAGAAACTTGTTAAGCTGTAGTCCTTGAATCAGTGTATCTTGGGTGGAAATGCCAGTTCTCAGCAGGAAGTTAAACCGAAAGGAACCAGCTTGAAGCCCTGCCTTATTTTCCTTTAGGCAAATTTCTATTTCATTTCAAAGTCTCTCTCTCTTTTTTTTTTTTGATAAGAAAAACTCAGTCCTGTGACATTTATGCCAATACAGTACCTTCAGTGTTTATTATTATTATTTTGCCCAAACTCACACAAAGCCGCATTTATGCTCTTCCTCTTGATTTTGATCCTCAGAATTGCAGAATGTTGTGAACATGCTGCTTTGCATTTGGAAAGGAGGATGTCATGGTCTTCTTGATCCTGACCCCTTGAGGTCCTTGTGTATGTCCTCTGAGAAGTAGCTGGTTGCTCCTTTCTTTAGCATGTCTTTGCCCATGCTGGCAACTTCCTAAGAAAACACGGTATTCTCATGAGCACCTTGGGATGGTGGTGTTGGTTGGATCAGCAGCATCCTTTCTGTAGTTTCTTCTCATTCATCCCATGAGATGTTCTATAGGCCTCCCAGCTCTTCTTTTCTCTCAAAGCTAGCGGGAGTCAAGTCCCCTTTCTGTAGGGAGTCCCAAATCTGCATGGTTCCCTGATCTCCCTCCCCATCTCTCCATCCTGGAATTTAGTCAAAGGACATAGAAGCTTGTTCTCTTCAAGTCCACTAGTTTGTAGAAGTCTCCTGTTTTTGTAGAGTTTGGAGGCATAAGTGATAAACTGGAAGAGGTGTCTACTCAGCCTGTAGTTTCCCTGAATCTGTTATTTATGTTAGGATGTGTGTCTTTGGAAACACACACACACACACTATTATACTTCTCTTATTATTCTCTGATCAGTGAGAAATGGGAGCCTGCAGCAGAGGCCAGGGTCCAGTGAGGCCAAAGCTTAGAGGCCAGGGACTCATTTGAAGAGTTAGGGAGAAGAGCGGAGGAGCAGAACACAGATTTGTAGGGCAACATAAAAGTGGCCTAACACATTATAGCTCATGTACCAGGGGATTATTGAATCTGTTCTTTATTTTGGCTAGGTGAGTCTTATCAGCTTACTTCCATTTCAATATTACACATATTTTTGGAGTGGTATTTCAGTGGCCATAAGATGATAAAATTAACCTATTAGAATTGGCTCCATGGCAAAAGGCTATTTTGCATAAATGAAAAAGTTAAGAGAAGTTGAAGAAACAAAAAGGAAACAACCTTGTTCAAAGTTTTGGAGAAAGAACACTCTGTTCAGACCAGGAATCAAAATGATGCCCATTCTGACATCTATTAGTGTAGTTCATCATAAAACTCATATACTAACAATTCTCTTCTACCTCAGTGACCCAAGGCCTTTTACAGAAAGCCAGGAAAGACCATGGGTGGGAGTGAGACCCACCGAGGGCGACTCCTTGCTCAGTAGGCATCCAACATCTTCTTTCTCCCTTTCCAATTTCAGTTTTTTTTCAAAAAAAGTATTGAGTGCCCATAATATGGAACATGGATACAATGTTGAAGAAGCTGGACCTTGCTGTTCGGGAGGTTATCAGGGAGCTAAAAAAGACAAGTGAAACGGTCCTTAAGCTGTCGCTAATGATGAGGAACAATTTGCTAGTGGAGACCCGGATGGAGCTGTCCTCTGCATGGGGGGAGGGAGGAGCAGGGAGAGAAGACCAGGGGGCTTCCTGGAGTGGGTGGGGTTTCAAGTCCAGTGCACCCTCGGCACTTTGAGATAGATGTAGGGTGGTAGAAGACGGAGGGTGGCAGCTCATGACAAGCCTTTCTGATGTTCTCATAAGTGACATTCTGCCCCTAGAGGCCCCTGCCTGGGGAAGAGGATTCAGCCCTGGGCAATTACTCCAAAAATGGTCTCTTTCATGTGCCTTGGAAGAAAGGCCTGGCAAGCTGCTTCAGGAAGGTTACAGTTTTGGAAAATCCCATGAAAACCCTCTGTAACATATGCTGCCATGATCTGGAATCAATCAACTGCGTGTGTGTAGGTGTATGTGTGTGTTTAAATTCTTCTTCAAAGTAGGGTTAACTGTGCTCCATTTGGGTGAGGAATGGGCAGGTGGGACCAACTACACTTGGGACCACCTTCTAGGATAATGGGGTCCTTCTCTGAAACTGCCGGCTGGCTGTCCCATGTGCCTATGGTAACTGTCCCCCGAGGAGCACTACATCTTCAGCAGCCAGAGTGCCTACCTCTCATTGAGAGTCTCGGAAAAGGCTACCGCTGTTCAGCGCTCAGCCTGCTCACTTCTAGCCTGTAGAGCTCCTTTCTTGGCCTTGGCCTCCTTACGGGCCGGAACTGGGAGGCAGCTGTGAGGTAAACACAGTCAGGGCAATCAAATACCGCAGGGATACAGAGAGCCGTGCAAGGCCAACGGCACCATTTCAGCCTCCCTGGGTCTAGAGGCCCCAGGAAGAGCCGAGGGGAGGAGGCTTGTCTGAAATAGTGTATTCTTGCTTGAACAGGCATTGGTTTTTAAAAAAGGGAAGGTAAAGAAGAAAAGAAATGTAGCTATTTAAAAAAAATTTGGTCTTTTCCCTCCTTCTTACCCCTTTCTCTCCTTAGCTGAGTGCTTTTATTCACAGACTCATTTTCTCCCTTAGACATGTTGGCCTCTGACTGCTGTATAGAAGAAAGCAGGCATGCTTATTTTTCCTATATGTTTTTTTAAGGTGATCGTGCAGCCCCCCCCCCCCACCCCCCAAATCCCCAGCACTTCCCACTGGTTTTCCTGTTAGGGACACAGTCCCTTTTAGGAGCCTTCATGCCCGAGGGAAGCCTAAAGGTTAGTGGCTGATGGATACTGACACTGGTCCTCTGGGCTTTAAATCCGCTGATGGAACATCTCACCCTGATATGCAGCCTTTGATGCTTCTGGGGACAATGGAGGCTTCAGGGTTGGGGGAAAGAGTGTGATTCAATGGCTTGCATACCAGCTGGGGTTTTGGAAGGCAAGTCACTGGGGCTGCCTTTGTGGAGGGATTGTGAGCATGTCTTCAGTTTCAGGCCAGGAGTGTCTGAGCCTGCGTTAGCACAACCGCTTTGGAGATGTGGCGGGGGGTTCGTGAGCACCACCCTCCCACATGCACATTTTCTGGAGGCTTTGTTTTAAACAACCTACTTTAAGAAAACCCCAGGAAGGAATATTCATATTATCATATGAACTTTTCCACAACCGTATCTCAAGTCCAGTTAAATTAAAAAAAAAACCCAAAACATTGTGACCTATCCCCTCTTCAAAGTCAACATGAGTCTAAATCAATTAGCAAATGTAATACCTAATACTTCTACATACCAAAACTAACTCCCTGCCATCAAGCCGATGCGGACTCGTCATGACCCTATAGGACAGGGGAGAACTCTTCTTGTGAGTTTCCGAGACTGTAACTGTTTACAGGAGTAGGAAGTCCTACCTTTCTCCTGTGGAACTTCTGGTGGTTTTGAACTATGGGCCTTGAGGATCGCAGCTGTGTTAGTCTGGGTAGACTAGAGAAACAAATTCATAGACACACATATGTGTATAAGAAAGCGTTTTATATACAAGAGCAATTGAATATTGAGAAAACATCCCAGCCCAGTTCAGATCAAGTCCATAAGGCCAATATTCACCCATATGTCTGATACCAATCTATACATTCCTCTTCAGACTCACAAAATATATGCAATGATGTCGAATGCAGGAAGATCACAAGCCAGTTGGTGGTAAGTCTTGTGGATCCAGTGGTGTTGTAAGCATCCTAGTTCTGGCAGGGGTCTCCACGTGGCTCCTCCAGCTCCAGGGCTCTAGTGTAGCTCCATGCGTCTTCTCAAGAGGAATGTCTTGTGGAGAGTGTGTGTGTGTCCTACCTCCAATGAGCTATTTATCTCCTTAGCACCTCCAAATGAGGCCATCAAGCTGCGACCTGGTGACAAGCTAAACTCCACCCCTTGACTCTTAGTAGTCTCAAATTGACAACAGATTATGTAGCTACCACACAGCCCAAATGTAATCCCTGTGTCACCGGAGCTAGCAAGCACTTACCATATTCAAGACATGGTGCTAAAAGATGAACAGACTCATTTAATACTTAGAATAATCTTCGTAGAGAGGGTGAGGGTTAATTGGCCTTTGCTACACATGTTGGTTGTGTTTTGATGCCGCCAAATTGGATCTGATTCATAGTGACCTGATGTACAGCAGAATAAAACACTGCCCCGTCCCGTGCCCTCCTCACAATCCTTGATATAGTTGAGTTCCTTGCCACGGCTCCTGCATCCGTCCATCGCACTCTCTTCCTCTTGGTCACCGTTCCGCTGAATTAAATTCCAAGTCATAATGGCCCCACATATGCAGAGTGATGCTGCTTCACTGTTTCCAGGCTGTGACCTCTCAGAAGCCGATTGTCTTTCAATGTTTTTCTGGCGGTGTTTGAATAGACGAGCTTCGGGGAGCAGTCAAGGCTTCATCGGTAGCACCACCCAGGGACTCCTATGCAGTTGATAGGAAGAAGGACACAAAGCATTTGTTGACTGTCCTTTCTACCTCATGAGGCCTCCTAACTGCTGTGTAATGTAAGTTTGACTCCCCCCCCCCCCCCGCCCCATTTTAGGTGATGATGGTGGGCAAAGGTCTCTCACACTTTACAAGTTAAGTGGTTGCTCAAGATTCCAACTCAAGACCAGAGCAGGCTCTCAGGGCCTTGGCTGTGAGTTGAGACCCCCAAATGTGACTTGGAGTTTTCTTGTTAGTACCCTCTACGAACACTTCACTCCCCTGTCTTTGATTCTCAGGATAACCTTGTCTTTCTGGTTTTACAGGGTTGTGGAAGCAACCATGACCGTGGGAAGTGCTTCCTCAATGACAAGGCACTATCCAAATACCAGACGGATATTATTATTTCCCTCCCATGGAGGGAGGCACTCCTGTGGATGAATTACTGACATAGTTACCGCAGAGATTTGCCTGGCTGATTTGTCTTTCGAAGGAGGACATGACCGAGGCCTCTTGTCCTCTGTGCATTCCTCTCAGACTGAATTGTTTGTTCCACAGGGACACAGGGTGCAGGGCACATGGTGGGCACTTTACACTTGTGAAGAAGACATGTGGGGTAACCTGGAGAGCAAGGTAACAAACCAAACACACTGCCACCACCTCAGTTCTCACACCGAGGGACCAGGAGGTCGAAAGCACCAGGAGGTGGTGCAGGAGGAAGAGGAAGCTTGGTACTCTGGTAAAGACTGGCAGTCTGAGAAACCCACAGGGGCAGGTCTAGCCTGTCCTACAGGGTCTCCGTGAGATCAAGAGAGCTGGAGTCAATGGTGACTTCTGTCACTTGTCCGCTTTGCGACTTTTGAGAAGTTACCTACTCTTTTGGTATCTGGTTGCTCTAATTAGTAAAAGAATAGCATGTATCTGTCTTTATCAAGGTCTGCTAGATAAATACAGTCAGTGAAATAGATAGACTAAATATGAAATACACATAGAAGAGGGTAAGTCAAACAGCACAGCTACAAAATAACAGCCGCCTTTATTAGAAGCACTATCAAAATGTAAGTTTCTTTATGTATCCTCCATCGATTTCTGTACATGTTTGAAGATGGTATTTCCATCTCCCTAATTCTTCCCCCAGGAATTCTGTAGTCTTTCATTTATAACAGGTCAAAATGGTAGGCTTGGTCTCCTCAAAGAACTCAAATCATGTTCCCTGACAATATCTTTTGAATTTTGGCAACAAAAAGAAGTCTGAAAGGGCCAACTGAGGTTTCCAAACCAAATGCTCCCACGACAGCCCTTGCCACCCCTGGAGAATAAGCAGGTGCCTCGTCATGAGAGCAAGGCATATGTCCATAGTGCACCTTTCCGGACTGAGGCGGCTCTCAATGTTCTGAAAGCTTTTTCATAGCAAGCATCCCGTGTCCTTTAAGACAATCTAATATGATTATACCTTTGGAATTCTACAAAACAGTAGCTACACCTTTCTGAGCTAACCTGTCAGTCTCGAATTCAATGGGCCCAGCAGGTCTTCTTAGAAACCACTGTTTCAATGGGGCTTTAAAATTTTTTCCAAAATCATCTTATTGGGGGCTCCCGTAGCTCTTACAACAATCCATACATCAATTGTATCAAGCCCATTTGTACATATGTTGCAATCATCATTTTCTAAACACTCTTTTTGTTTGAGCCCTTGGTATCAGCTCCTCTTTTTTCCTCCCCCTCCCACATTTATGAACCCTTGATAAATTAGAATTATTTTCATATCTTACACCGTCCGCTGTCTCCCTTCACCCATGTTTCAGTTGTTTGTCCCCGCTGGGGTTGGGGTGTACACTGACCATTGTGATTATTTCCCCCGTTCTCCCCCTACCTTCCAATACTTGTTGGTATTCTTACTCCCATTTCTGTTCCTGAGGGGGTTATCTGTCCTGGATTCTGTGTGTCGAGAGCTCTTGTCTGTACCAGTGTACAAGCTCAGGTCTAGCTGGATTTGTAAGGTAGAGCTCAGGTCCTGATATTGGGGGCGAGGAAGCCTCAAGGGACCAGAGGAATATTGTGCTTTTAATTTTTAAGGCACAACAACAATACTAAGACAAGTGTATGTCCCAGACAACTTGTCTACCTCTATCCGCTGATCTCAAAGACATGATTAAATACTTTTGGTTTGGAATAAGCCCATGTACATATGAACTGGAACCCTAATGACAATACTTATTTTACTTGACCTTGTGTGTGGGTCTCTCTCTCTCTCTCTCTCTCTCTCTCTCTCTCTCTCTCTCTCTCTCTCTCTCTCTTTCTAATTATCTCTTAGAGAGTTAATTTAAGGAATTGACTCACATGATGTGGGAGATTGGCAAGTCAAAAACCCACAGGTCAGGCAGCAGACTGGAGACTTCTTTAGGCTTATGTCTGAAGATGGACAAGACAGATGATGGAAAGATACCGTAGGAATGGGGTGATATCTGCTGTCTATAACATCTATTTAGAGTCTGGTGGTAGACAGTTCTAGAAGGAAAGCTTCTTCTCAACTGATGCTGCATGGAACAGCAACTAGGCGAGTGTTTGGTCAAACCACTGGAAATGATGGTGTAGCCAAGTTGACCCCAAATGGATCATGACATTGATATTATCCTGTAGGCTTCTTGGGGTGATTAAATGAGTCAGTTCATGCACAGAACTTCATACCATGCCTCCAACATAGCAAGTGCTGTGTTCTGACCGCTCTGGACAGCATTTGTCGGGGCCACAGGATGGCCGCACTGAGACACTTTGTGGGACAGTGCGTCACAATGTAGAAGTCTCCACAGTAGTGGGATCCCCTACAAATAGCATGATTTATGGGTCATACTGGCATGGCATGTGACTAATGTTTCCCTGTCTGGAACAAGAGCTACTTCCAGGCCTGGTGAGGGGCTAGGCAAGATGCGGTGCAGTTCGGCTCACTTCCCCAGTGCTGTATCTCACACGACATAACTCCTGCAACTCCACACCCAGCCATGTGACCTGCTTTCAGGACCAAACACGTGCCAGGTGTTCCCCTTACAAATGCCATTGTTCACTCACTCTCACATCCTCAGCCCACCTGTTTGCTGACTTACATGGATGCCTCCCTCACCTCTCAGTTGAGATGTCACTTCTCAGGTAAGTTTTTCTTGATGTCCTTAGACTGGGTTGAAGAGGAGTTAGAGTGAAATAGGCACCAGAATGGTGGTTTCCGTTAAAACTGTTACCTTGAAAACTCTACAGGATAATAACACTTGTTGAAACACTTTTGAAGAATTTACCAGTTTTTTTAAAAAAACAAAAATGACACATTTTTTAATGTTTTAGCTCCCTCTTTCACTACTTACCCCTTGCCAACTCTTGCCAAATCAGAACTGCCTCCCTCAATATTATCCAGTCAGACTGGTGCTCAGGACTGGTGGGGCCTCCTCCTGAGACTTACCTGGGGTAGCTAGGGAGGGGAAGGCAGGGCAGGGCAGGGCAGGAAGGACTGGGGCAAAGTCATGGTAAGGCAAGTAGAGGCGGGTAAGGTAAGGTCAAACTGCATGGAAAACAGACTTCTCTCGCTCTCTAAGTTGACTGAGCCTGAAGGTGGCAGAGCTCTTACTTTTCCAGGGTGATGGGGGACTTGAACTTAGCAAAGCTGTGGTTAACTGGTTGAGAGACCCGTGGCAAGGCACGTGTCCTTTCCAAGAGGATACCCTTGGAGGGTAATGCTGCCATCTATTAAGCACTCACTTGGGCACTCTGATGCCAAATGCTTAGGGCTTCCCAGGCCTTGCCAGTTCTATCACAGCAGCAGACTCATGAAGAAGGCACTTAGATGCTTTACTGAGATTCAATAACATGCCCAACGTGCCAGCTAGGCTGAGCTTTGAACCCAAGTGGTATGAAAACCTGTACTGCCCACCACAAGGCTCTGCCCCTCTGCAGGCAATGGCGCTAAGCCACAACAGCCTTGGGCGTCCTACATGGTACAAATGTCTAAGTGCTAACCAAAAGGTTGGTGGTTCCAGTCCACTCAGAGGTGCCTTGGAAGAAAGGTCTGGCATTCTGCTTCCCCAAACCAGTCATTGAAAACCCTACAGAGTGCAGTCCTCCGATGCCCATGGGGCACCATGAATCAGAGGCAACCCGAAGGCAACTGGAGAAAAAGAACAATCCAAAGCATCAGTTGGAAACCACCAGGCGAGGCTTTGTACTCCAGCAGAGATTTCAGTCTCGGAACCCACAGGGGCAGTTCTACCCTGTCCTACAGGCTCCCAGGGGGTTGGAATGGACATGGCGGTGGTGAGTTTCATTTTTGGATAGCCTGTTATCTGTTCAGGGTTGGGGAGAACTGCGTTCAGTCCTTTACTTTGCCTTTAGTGTGATGGCAGCATCCTGGAGACCTGTATGCTTCAGCATATTTTTCCCCCATCTTTGAGTTAAAGTTGCTATGCTCTGCTAGTCTGCTGGAAGGAGCGTGCAAAAAGCTAGGTAACCAGAGCACATGTCTCTCCACAACAGTTTAATGTCAGTGTTGATGCCACAATCTCCTGATTCAGAGTTAGAAAGTCAGACACAAAGCCAAGCCTGAGTTTCCTTTCAGTGGTCTGCCTCTTTAAAGCACTGTTATTCATTATTCATGCTGGCTGAGGTTGTGAAACTATATTTTGCTTCTTGTAGACATTGGGAAAATTAATCACATGCCTTTTTCTCTGTGATTTTCTGATGTCCTGGCATGCCAATGCCTGAAAAAACATAACCCACAGAATGAGTAATGCTGATTCTGGAAATCTTACAAGGTCGGAATCATATCTTGCAAATAAATGAATGAGTGTATAGGCAGCCTGATCATTGTCTGAAAACAACAACAACAGCAATAACAACATCATTTTCCTATTTTAAAGATTTCAAAGTGTGTTGCCTTGACACACCAGATATACAATACCATAATATTATCTACTTGCATTCGTATATAATATCGGCGGGGCATGATAATTCGTGGGCTTGTGGAGTGCCTTTCTAGGGGTGGAGTATTTTCGCATGTTACCAGACCGTGTGTGTGTGTGTGTGTGTGTGTGTGTGTGTGTGTGTGGTGAGCAGGAAGTAGGCAGGTATCTTCATATTGAAAGACAGGCAACCTGAGGCACTAGGTACTGACAGGAAATGAAGACCAGAGAACAAACCAGAAAACCCTACTTTTATAGATTCATGTACTTTGTGTCTTGGAGACAAGGTGCCACCTTCCAAGAAAGACACTCAGAAAGTCTTAGCATAAATATGAATGTACACAGTAGGTGTATGTGATAATGTCAGTTCTGTTCTTACCCTCCAATAGCATAATCATACTTACATAGATTTCCATATTCATAACAATGAAAAATAATTGATTCAGACACATAAAAGTCAGGTTTCTGCATCTCTCTAACTGGACGTTTCAGTTTATTTGGATCCCAATTACATAAGGAATGCTTTAGTACCATTTATCTAAGGATGGTTACAACTTACACAGCTTCTCACGTGCTTGCTCTCTCATCTGTTTGTACCTGGGTATAACTTAATCTTCTGCCTCTTTGTTTTCTTTCTGCCCAAATGAAAAACAAGAATGCCAAGATTTCTCCAGGACACACCTGTGCACGGTGGCAGAGCAGCTGATCTCGGGGGAAGGCTGGTTTTGCCACACAGGTGGTGATGGGGAGGCCTCAACAGGCTCCCGGATAAAGGGGGAAAAAACCAACAACAAGCTAGGGGCTGGGGTAAGGGAAGGAGACATCCAACAGGGTATTTAGCAGATGTTACTTAATTACTCTGAAGGCCAAAATGTAATCAGGAAGCCAAATGTCATGGAGAAGTAGGCTTTAAACATTCCCTCTCTTTCTCTCTGCAGTATTCCATTTCTGTAAGTTTTTCTCAGGCGGTATTTTTCCCTCTTGGCATGATGATAGAAAATGAAAGGTGGAGCGATCCCTATCGGGGTAACCTGGTCAGAGGCGAGCGCCTCCACATGTAGGTGTAGCTAGTTTTGCCCTGGTGTTCAGCCACTCCAGAGTTCCGCACCACCATCTGCCCCAGTTTTACATCGAAGACTCTGGAAACAAGCTGACCCCAGGATTCAGACTTGAGGAGTAATTGTCACAGCACAGGGCTGAAGTTGTGGGGTTTGGGGTGAAAACTCAGGCAAGAGCCTTGTTGCGTTTTGTGGTTTTGATACATGTGATCCAATTCTCCATGGCTTGGGGCAGAATGGAAATGGGTGAATTATTTAATATTTCTGATTTCCACTTCCAGCCTAGAGCACTGAACGTGCTGCAAACATTGTTTTACTTTCTGTAGCAGTGATATGAGGAGGCTGGCTCAACAATTTGTTCCCAATTAGCCATTCACTTCACATATTCTGTCACATAAGTTTTGGCATCGACAGTTGGGAATGATTCCTTAATGCTGTGATAAATGGATAAATAAACGAAAAACTCAGAGATCACTTCCATCTTTGCAACATTTAAAAAATCTTTAAAAAATTAGCTTTCATTCAAATGTTAACATTTAAACTGTTATCTGAAAACTCCTAGTGTTGCTAGTAATCAACCAGGTGCAACTGAGAGAATCATGATAAACGTATTTCACCATTAGCCATCAGGTTGGCCAAACTGAAAAATCCAAACCCACTGTGGATGCTCTGAGTGGATGCCAACTCATACCAATCTTATACGACAGGGTAGACCGGCCCCCGTGGGTTTCTGAAACGGTACCTCTTTATGGGAACAGGAAGTTGTCTTTCTATTTCCTAAGGGGAAGCTGGTAGTCTCAAACCATTGACCCTGTGGTTTGCAGCTGAATATGTAACCACTACACCACCAGGGCTCCTTCAACTTGACAAAGATTAAAAAATAACTGGGCATCTCTAGTACTTGGTAAGTGTGGATCAACTGGATTTACGTTTCAAATATATTTCAAAGTTTGAAATGCTCATGATTTTGACCAAGTGACTCATTTCCTGAAGTTTGTTCTCGGTCGTTTATCCATCTCAACATCATTAATCAGAGTGAATATTGGGGGACACGTAACGTGTCTACTTAGCGAATTATCTTATATCCACTCCCCTGCCAATAGAATTGAAGCTAGTGTCTCATTCACAAAAACGACTGCATGTTCTGAGATTGACTGCGGTGATAATTGTACAACTCTTCTTAATAGGGTTGAACTTTTAAATGGTAGCATATGTGACTTATATGCCAATAAAACTGTGTTAATCCGGGTAGACTAGAGAAGCAAGTCCATAGACACTCATATGTGTATAAGAGAGAGCTTTATACAAAGGGTAATTGTACATTAATAAAGCATCCCAACCAAGTCCAGTCCAAGCACAAAAGTCCAATATTAGCCCATAAGTCCGATAAAGAGGCTGCAGCCCTGTGTTGATTGATCTAGAAAGACATCTATCATGCATTTAAATGAAAAGGAAATGACGGAACAGCATGTAAGACATTATCCCATCTAGAGAGATGTGCTATACTCACAAAGAATGTATCTATCACTAGGTACTGGAGTTATCGAGGGAGGACTCTTCTCTGTACTTTATACATTTTTTAATTGCTGAAGGTTTTTCTTTTTAATAGTGAAAAAGTATTTCCCCACTTAATCACCCCCCACAACAACAAGAAAGACAAAAGAAAGAATACAAGGAGATTTCTAGGGCAACTCTTAATTCTCCTACCTCCACTAATTTCCCTCATTTGTAATATGACCGTTGAATCGGATACATTCAACGTCTGAGCTGCTAAGGTACTCCACGGGCCTGGGCTGCTTACAGTGGACTAAAGAAAGAGCAAGATCAAGGAGCAGGAGATAAACCGTGTGAAGATAGGGTATACATGGGTGGGGACGGCCATAAATAACACACTAATCTGTTGAATGAAATCATATATGACAGGCTGGTGAATTGAATATCATGTGAAAATAAGGTCGTTCAATGTGAGTGTAAATGATAGCCACCGCCGTGGGGCCGATAGGGCCTGCATTCAAGGCTGTGGGAAACATGCCTCCCTCTCGACTTCTTTTCTCTCTGAGAGACCCACGGGTGGGCAGTAGAGACTTCCAGTCTACCTTGCCTTTATTTTGGACGGAGACCTAGATACTATCATGTAAAAATATCCCTGCTAATACATATTAAGAGGTGACATGCTTCCTTTTTTTTGTATGCCTTTGTGTCATTAACCAGAGAGGGAGAGGGCGGGTGGGGAAAGGAACCCAGACCCCCCCGGTGTGTAACTAACAACCTCCCAGTGGGATTTGCTTAGTGTGAGAGCGTGATTAGTAATTTTTAGTGATTAGTCATTTTCTCCCTCAGGTGGTTTTTCTGCATTCCTGTAGAGATCGTGTACACAACAGGGCTGCCAAGTGAGAAGAAAAGGTTCACGCAGAAAATACCCTGCTTTTGGAAACAGTATGGGTGCGTGCGGGCACGCGCGCGTGCCTTAAACAACGATTTTAGTTACTTTGACAAATAAAGTGCTTTAATTTGGAATCACTTCTTTTACGTCCTGTATAAATCTCTGGTCTGGCAAAAAAAAAAAAAGTCTCACGATGCAATCATTTTAGACAAGCGACACAAGCCTATTGGTCCAAAAGCCGCCCAGAAGCCACGCTTTCATACGCCCTTTCTTTTCCTCCTTTGCTTTTGTAAAGTATGTCAATTCTAGGACTCTTAGCTCAAGGAAGCCTCAGGGGCTTTTGTGTATTTTTTTTTAAAGGTGTACTGTGGAAATGATGAGGTTGAGGCAGAAAAGTGTAGCCTTTTCAATTCAACAACAACAACAACAACACACACACACACAACTTAGAGGTCTACGACGCGGCTTATCCGTGGAGGAGAGCCAGTTCTTTCCAGGATTTCTCACTGTTAATCTGCCGCACTTCCTAGTAAAATAAGAATGGATACCCTTCCAGACACTAGTCGGCACGGGCAGTTGTTTGTTTTCCTCTTCCTCTTCCTCCCCACCTGGATTGAACCTATTTACCGCAAAGATTTAACAACCTGTGTGGCCTCAGGAGTCTCCCACTTAAAGCTTCCACCAATTTACTTATTTTTCTTGAGCCCTGGTGGAGTAGTGATGATGTATTCAGCTGTGACGCAGTCGGCAGTTCGAAACCACCCACCTCTGAGCCAGAGAAAGTTGGGGCTTTCTGCTCCTGTAAACAATCTCGGAAACTCACAAGGGCTGGTCCATCCTGTCCTATAGAGTCGCTATGAGTTTGCATCGACTCGATGGCCGGCTTTTTTGTTTTGATTTTCAGTCTTTTAATGGGCACACATAAACTGCGTTCAGAGATCTCATGAGTAAGCTCAGGAGGCTGCTCCCTGACCCCCTAGGAAGGTGACACCGTTTCTGAGTTACCCCTTGATTGCCAGGGCTGTAACACTAGCATACACAACAGCTAATGAAGTAATTCATCAAGCTCAGAAGGAATGTGCTCCCATGGACCGAAGGGGAATGATTTGCTGACCAACACTTTCCAGTCCTTTATAATCACTGCTACCGTCCTCATCCTCAGAGTTGCCAGCAAGTTCTCACAGCATCTACCTTACCCCCTGTGGCAACCCTGGGAGGTCAAGGTCAGCTGTGGAGCATCTCCCCATTTTCGATATGAACGTGCTGAGTCCCAGAGGCACACCGCAGCAGAGAGAGTGAAAACCGGCATCGAGACGTGGGGATCCTAGAGGGCTCTTGGTGGAGTCCATCAAGCACTTTATCTGGCTGAGATCTGACCCACCTTGCACTGTTCTCGACCATAGATGGAGTTCACCTGTGCAGTACAAGAGAGCGTTGTAAACAAATAGATTCGTCATTTGGTACCTTCAGTGTGATTACCTAAGAAAGCATGGCTTCTGCTCGGTGTTGTAAATTAGCCATGCAATGGTGAAGAGGGAGGGGGATGCCCTGTGGTCTGACAGGCTTGAGGCGTCACCTTGTGAGGTCCTCCACAGAGACCTTAGGGTACCTGTGACTCAACATGAGTGAAATCCCAGCCCCAGCTGCAGGGTCATCTCCATGGAAACAAACATGAAGCTTATATCCTTCACTCCTTTCCGCTGGAGTATGAAGTGGCAACCCCAAATTGGCTGTCTTCATCTGCTTCCGGCGGCCGGAGCCTTAGCTAGTGGGGCATGCCAGACAACCCCCAAGTGGGGGCCTTCTCAGTGCCTGAGCTGGAGAGCTGGGCAGGCGGGGGCTACAATGCATCCTGTACGTCACCACTGTCCCACTCATCCGGCCCCGGCTCCCACCCTCATGTCAAACCAAGACCAGAACCTGTTGCACAGTATTGGGGAGCAAAAGGGACGCTGAGGTGTGGGTTGGAAGCCATGAACAAAAGTGGACCTAGAGCACATTTTCTGTTAGCTGCCAACTGGTGGCAAGCCCACACACCGTGAGATCTCGCTGATACGATCACTTTGTCCCTGGCTGATTGTCAGAAGCAGACCGCCAGGTTGTTCTTCCCTGTGTGTTTCAGCCTTGCCACTCTACTCAGGCCATGTAATGTCATAGTGACACACAGCCTCCATGGACAGACAAGCAGTAGCTGTGCAGGAGGTGCCCTGGCTGGAACCCAACATGGATCTCCGTGTGGAAGGGGAGCATTCTGCCATTGAGCCATGGCTGCTCTATGGGAGCATTTCAAATATCCCCAAAACAAGGCCAGCACATCGAACACTTCTCACCAGGTTGTGCAGGGCCGGGCACATAGTCATGTCTCAATAATTAATTGCCGAGAGAATGATAATAAACGGCTGTACACTTAGATGAACTGCACATGCACATCCCCATGTGAATCGGGCTCCTGGTTTCAACTACTGGCCCTGCCTGGATGTCTGCCAGGAAAATGGCCATTTCAGATCTTGCTTCCTTCCAAGGATGCAGACACAGGTGTGGCCTGACTTTGGGAGGCAGCACGGGCCTCCATCCCTGGTCTGCTCTTTTTTTTGCTTGAACTGAGTTCCGATGGAACCCTGTCAGGCGGCCTGCTTTGAAATGTACGAGCCTTCCATCTAGTTATAAGAAAACCCCAATTGGTCTTGGGAATACACAGGTCCTTTTAGAAAACTATTTATGAAATAAATGGTTTTTATAATAACAGGAGACTCAATAGATGATAATGGGGAAGGTATAAAAAAATTAGGTCTTATAAGTTCCAGTAAAAGAAGTACAAAGCTAAGATCACTGTGTGTGTATATGTGTGTGTGTGTGTGTGTGTGTGTGTGTGTGTGTGTGAGAGAGAGAGAGAGAGAGAGAGAGAGAGAGAGAGATGACTTGGCAGTGTATGCAGATGAAGTATACTGTAAAAACTTTGATCCAGCAATTCTATTCTAAGCATCTAATTGATAAAAATATGCAAGTGTACAAGGGCATACGTGCAAAGATATTTAACACCACATTACTTAGGATTGTAAGAAATTGAAGTCCAGTATCAGAGAAATGAGTAAATAAACTATTATGTATCTATAGACTAGAACCTAGTTCATCAAGTAGAAAGGATTAGGGAAGTCCAGGATATAGTTCCATATTCAATACATAAGGGGCTGAATAATTTACACAACATGATTGTATTAAGAAACAAAACCACCCTATCCATAAGAGAATATATGATTTGTATATGTTATGTGCATACAGAAAGGCCTATAAGGATATACACCAAATCCCCCAGTTGTCAATCATCTTGTATTTGCCTATGCTATTTTGTCAACCTTTAGGGTTGGGTTTCTTCTTTGCTCATGCAAAATCCTCTTTTCCTTCAAACTCAAGTTCAAATGATGCTTCTTACTTCTTGGAGTTATTGCAAGAACTAAACGTGATAAAATGATCATGTGCATCAAACAGTGCTTGCCATATGGAAAGCGCTCTATAAAGATTAACGATTGGCATCCTTCTCAGCCAGATTTTACCTTGGAGAGGGTAAGAGCTTGTTTCTGTACCCTAATCTCTCAGCATAAGGTGAAGTACATGGGAGGTGCTCAATACATGCTCGTTGACTTTCGGAAGAGATGGAACAAATGACAATCTAAGAAGCCAGAAGAGACAGCAAAAAGTGGTGTGCTACCTCCAGGCTGTACCATTAATTAATAAAAAGCAACTCCAAGTGTTTGATTCCTAGATTTTGAGAGATCCATTGAAATTGATTTATACATATGCCCAGATACTTCAAAGCACAAAGAAGAGGTAGATTTCTTTGGTTAGCCAAAGATTCTACTTTGAATATGAGAAATGGTAAGGTGAGAGAAATTAAAGATTTCTGTTTTAATTTGTCCTGGTCACCAGGACCTTATTAAAAGCCAACTACAGAAATACTGCTTCCTTATATTCTTCCACCCTAGTGGTGTGGACCATCAGACAGTATTAATTAATATTGATTTGTCACAATATTCACCATGCAAAATACCCCAAATTACAAGGCAATATATAATATGTAGCCCTCTGTGAAGTACTTTAGGATGAAATTTCTCGTTGCTTCCAGAAACACTTTTGTCTATTTCTGTGTTAGTCTGGGTACTTTAGAAAAACAAATCCACAGAAGCTTATGTATAAGAGAGAGTTTTATATAAAGGTTAAGTGCACATCAAGAAAACATCCCAACTCAGTGTTGCCCAAAGCCACAAGTTCAACATTAACCCATATGTCTGACACCAATCCACAAAGTCCTCCTCAATCTTACAAAACACATGCAATAACACCGACTGCAGGAGGAAAGCTGAGTCAGTGAATGTGTAAGCATCTCAGCGCTGACAGTGGTCTCCACATGTGCCTGATCCTGCACCCAGGTCTGCATCGGGGTAGGTCCCTGTGTCTTCTCCTCAGGGATGTCGTGCAGGAAGTGAGCCTTGCCAGCGGAAGCAGGGAACTAGCTAAGTCAGCTGCACCCTGGTCCGACCATCAGAAAGCAAGAGACATGAGAACTAGAAAGGCAAGGCTCACCAAGCCATTTTTCTCTCTGCCCTTCAATTAACCCCACATATGTTTATTGACCAGATTGGCACAATAAACTTTAACTAATTCACCTTCTTCCTACCTTCCTTTTTCTCCCATACCCCACTCACATGAGTGACACAAAGACCAAAAAAAAAAAAAGAAAGAAAACCCAGTGCCATCCAGTAGATTTTATCTCATAACAATCCTATATAAGGTTTCTGAGACTGTAAACCTTTATGGGAGCAGAGAGTGCCCTATTTCTCCAGAGGAGCATCAGGTGGATTGAACAATAAACCGGTTAGTGGCTCAAAGCCTAGCACATAGTACCAGAAGGACTCTTATCCCCAGGTCTTTTGAGCAACAGATAACCTTACATATTTAACTTTAATTTTTCATTCAGCAATCCACAGACATTTTGTTTTATCTCATTGATGGCAATTCCCACAATGTGACATCATTTATCTTGTTTGCTCTCTGTGTTTCTGATTCCATTCTGCCTTTCCTAACCCTTTTGAACTGTCCGTGAGTAAGTGCTGCCTTCTGGTATCAATTGGTTCCTTTAGAAGGTATTGCTTCCCCTGTAGACCTGTCTATTATGGGGTAGAAAACAGAGCCATGGAGGTCCTCAGTTCTGGGCCTGAAGAGTGTCTAAGGGCCAGACGCTTCGGGGTTCTATTATACTTGATCTGATCAGTGAACGTGGTAATTTATAATGCTTTTTGGATTTGTTCCATATTTCTCTCCCACTCTACCTAGGACCTTGTACCGTGAGCCCCTGAAGAGCGTATGGAAGTGGGAGGAGAGCATCCTGTAATTCCTCTGGCCTCAAGGTTGTGAGCTTGGTGTTTATTTGGTTATAAGTCCATTGGACTCATTGTTTCCTTGCAGCTTTGATGTGTTTTGATTCTTCTTTTTTCTGGCCAGGGGGAGACCTATAGTTGTACCATGGGTGGCCACTCATGATTTTTCAAGGCCCCAGTGGTTATTCACCAAAGTAGGATGAAGAACATTGTCTTTGTGGAATATAGTATGCCAATTGAACTTGGTGTCCTCTGCGACTATGGTCATGATACCCAAGAACCAGCAACTCATTCCTTCAAGATGCTGGTTATGTCTGGGAAGCTTTCATACCTTTGTCTCCTGATTGCTCCACTATATTGATGAATATATATATATTGTCTGTTAAATTTATATCTATTTGTGACAATACTCCTACTCTCCTCTCACACCCATTTAGCCTGTGTATTTATTAATGTATCCACTCTGATCACTGTTACTAAAAATTGCATATATCATAACATCTGCTTCTGTTGCCTGTAACTCCCATAAACCTTCCAGCATCTTCCCCTGCCTTCATCATTTAAAAAAATGTTTTATGAACTCTACCTTATTTTATATGTTGCCTTCTCCCTCATGACGTAAAAATGTGAAAGACAGGTAACCCCATAAAATCAGATTTTAACAAAGGACACATGAAGCATTAAATTAGAAATAATGTGGTCCTTCTTAACCTACTGATTTTGAGTTGTTTCTAGCTATAGGGCAGAGTAGCATTGCTCTATAGGGCTTCTGAGGCTATAAATTTTATTTTGAAGGGCCGGGTGACAAAGGACATTTATTTAGGCTCAGTCCCTCAAACCACCCATGGGTGTAGACTTGGATATTTAAAGCCAGGGAACCAGTAGTCGGGACCACCTGCCCTTTTGACCCTTGGATCAGACTTTCCCCCAGTTCTCTGCCTAGTGGCTCCCGCCTTCCAAGTGCGGGGATTGGGAGTGAGTAGACTGACTCATCTTATCCCCATGGCACAGCTACTGGGTTTGAACTTCTGATCTTTGGGTTAGCTGGATGAGCAGATCAATATTTCACACCTTGGGCCACCAGGACTCCTTTTTAGGAGAGGTTTAATTTTTAACATGATGCAAAACCACCTTTAAGATGATCGCCGCAATTGGCACACCAGACTGAAATTATCAGCAAATCAGAAGCAACCTTAGATCCTCTGGCCCCAAGTAGTGGTGTTCTTCACCCTTCCCAGTAAGTATTGACAACCATTCATTTTCCCTTATGCCCATGAAGCTTAACACCGTGGGATAAGTCCTGGTTTATCCTTCTGGCTAGAATTTGCCTTATGAAAACTGAGACTTATGAAGATTGGTTGCCCTGGTACCCCATTAGCCTTTGAGAAAATAAAAGGACATTTATGTCAGTAATTTACATTCTCTGAAATTGGCTAATTTTCACCTGTATACCACAATGCTTAGATTCTCTGTTCAAGATTATGTTTAACTACTTCTGATGTCATTGCTAAGGGTTTCCAGGAATGCATCCTCACTTCTAGCCAGTTCTTCTGGTCTAGACTCTTCTTTAAAAAAAAAAAAAAAACACAACTTTTTCCCCACTACTTCTCTGATAGTTTCTCAGACTGTGGTAGCGTTTGTGTTGCTATGACACTGGAAGCTATGCCATCCGTGTTCACTTAATTACCTGTAGGATCATCCAGGCCGGGCAGGTTTCAGTGACGTTTCTACATGGAAACAGACCAGGAAGAAGGACCTGGACATCTATTTCTGAAAATAGATAAAATGACCAATGAAAACTTCATGAATATCAATGGAACGTTGTCTGATATATAAGGGGGCTCCAAGAAGTTTGTGGAAAGATCACCATTATCTTTGAAGTGCTTTTTTTCCGTGAACATCCAGGATTTTGAGACGACAGCTCCTTGGCCAATCCACTTGAAGAGATCCATAGTTGTGCTCATTCTACAGAAAGATGACACAACCGATTGCTGAAATTATCAAACAATGTCATCAAGACCATCCACAGGTACACTTTTGCTGGAGATAAGTAAAAAGCAGTTGCAGAGAGCAACTAGAAATTCAAAGTCAGATTCAGAAGAGAATGTGGAAGAAGGGATATCGTTGATGAGCTCAGATGGATTTTGACTAAACCCAGAGAATACAAGAAGGGTGCTTGCTGGTGTTTTATTGACTACTTAAAAGTATTTGACTGTGTGGATCATAGAAATTATGACTAATATTGTGAAGAATGGGAATTCCAGAATGCTTAATTGTGCTCATGTGGAATCTGTACATAGACCCAGAGGCAGTGGTTACAAAACTGAACAAAGGGAGACTGAATGGTTTAAATCAGGAAAGATGTGCATCAGGGTTCTTGATACATATTTATTCAATCTGCAGACTGAGTAATTACCCTAAAACAAACAAACAAACAAACAAACACCTGAACTATATGAAGAAAAATACAACATCCGGGTTGGAGGAAGACTCATTAACCATCCACAATCCCTATGGTAGCAGCAGCCAAGAAATCAAATGATCAGTCAAATCTGCTGTACAAGATATCTTTAGAGTGGTAAAAACTAAAGGTGGCACTTTGAAGACACAGGTGAGTCTGACCCAAGCTATATTATTTTCAGTCTTCCTATGCGAGTTGGCCAATGAGTAAGGAAGACCTGAGAAGAACTGAACAGTTAGAATTAGGGGGTTGTCAAAGAATGTTGACTATATCATGTATTGCCAGAGATACAAACAGTTTCTTGGGAGAAGTACAGCTGGTATGCTCTTCACAAGCGAGGAGGGTGGGCATTTGTCTCATACGTTAGCTGTATTATCAGGAGACCAGTCTTGCTGCTAAGGAGCCTTCCTCCCATCCTGATGTTGCATTCTTCCTCCTAGAGCTCAGCTTTTCAGATTATTTGCTCGCATACAGATTGAATAAGTATGGTGAAAGAACGCAACCCCAATGAACACCTTTCCTGATTTTGAACCAGTCAGCATCCACTTGTTCTGTTCAAATAACAACTGCTTGGTCCACGTCCAGGTTCTGAGTGAGCACAGTGAGATGTACTAGACTTCTCATTCTTCACATTAATTTAGTTTGTTATGAACCATATAACTGAATGCTTTTGCATAACTAACAAATCACAGGTAAATATCTTTCTGATAGTTTGTGCTTTCAGCCAAGTTTCACTCGATGTCAGCAATGATATCCTTGGTTCCAAATATTCTCCTTGGAAGAAGTATGGTCAGAGTGTTCCCGAGAGGGCAAGGATGGTGAGACTTCATCTTATATATTTTAACCATATTTTCAGGAGGGACTAGTCCCTGGAGGAGGCCATCATGCTTGGTAAAGGAGAGCAGCAACAGCAAAGAGAAATGGATCGACCTGTGGCTGCCACACTGTGCTCCAGCACAGGAACAGTTGCGAGGAGGGTGTAGGACTGGACAGTGTCTTGTTCGGTTGGGCATCGGGCCGCTATGGCTTGGAACCACTCAGTGGCTCCTAAAACAACATCCTCTTCCGAATTCACCCTGCTTTTCTGGCACCTCCCTGTTGATGTACTGCTGTGACGTTTCTTGAATTTTCTCCAGGAATATTTTAATTTCATATGATATTGCTAGGTGATTTCCACATTCCGTTGAGTCCCCTTTTGTGGAAATGGGCCGTACGCTGAATCTTTTCCAGTCAATTGGCCGAGTAATTGTCCCCCAAATTTCTTGACAAAGACAAGTGAGAAACTTCAATGCTGGCACTGATTTTTTTTCTCTCTCAAAGCATTTCAATGAGCATTACATCAATTCCTGGAGCTTCATTTTCCCCAGTGTCTTCACTGCCATCTAAACTCTTTCCCTTCGATACCACTGAGTCTTGATCATATGCTACCTCCTGAGATGGTTGGACAGTGACTAATTCTTTTGGGGAGAGTGATTCTGCATGGTCCTCCAATCTTCTTTGGATACTTTCTACTTCATTCAGTATTTCCCCCACAGTGTCCTTCAGTGTTACATTTTGAAGTCTGCCTTTTTTCCCTCAGTGTTTTCAGCTTGAGAAGTGCCAAGTCCAGTCTTTTCTGTGGGTTCTCTTTAGAAAGAGAAGAGGTCTTTGCACTTGGGGTCTTTGCACATTTCAAAAAGTAATACTTTAATTTACCTTCTCAAACTGCCCTTTGAAAAGTTCTGTTAAGCGATTTTACTTCATCATTTTAAAAAAGCCATTTTAGCCTTTCTGTGTTCAAGAATAAGTTTCAGTCTCTTTGGACATTAATTTTGGCTTTTTAATTTCTTCCTGTTTCTTTAATGGCTTTTTGCCTTCTTCAGGTCTGCTATTTAAAAAAATAGTTTTATTGTCCTATAATTCACATATAATACAATTTAATAGTTCAGTCTTATTGAGAAAAACTTTTCAATCATCACCACAATGAATTTCAATCCATTTTCTTCTTTCTTGTACTCATTGCTGCTAGCTCCTTCTCCTCCTCTCCCTGCCATGTCCCTAGGTAATTATTAACCCAGCTCCTGTCTCTGTATATTTACCTAACCTGGATTTCATGAACTGAAAGTCACATAAAACAAAAACGAGAAGCAAACAAAACCAGCGACAATGAAAAGCAGAAATATTAAAACCTGCAACAACTTTAAAATAGGTCAAAAGGGAGAGTGCATGATAAGGTGGACTATTTTAACCTAACCGCATCTGTCATAATTACCTTAGAATGTTTTCTGTCTGATAGAAAGGCTATTCCCATGCCGAGTCAAAGGGGATTCAATGGAGGCTTTACCTGTGTGATCAACCTGCAAGTGGATTTTGGGTTTCCACGGTCGTCCATAGCCTTTTGCAAACTGGATGTTTACAATTTAAACTGATACCGTTCCCTCTTTTTTAGATTTGGATTTCATTATTTGCAATCCTAGGTTCACACAGGTTGGTGCGCTTCTTTCTTGTGGACTTAATTGAAAAATTTCACAGGCAGACCCATGTCTGTATTCTTTTAAAAATTATTATTATTCATCATTTTATTGCAAGCTCTTACAAATCTTATGACAATTGATCCTACAATTAAGCACACTGGTACATATGTTGCCATCAACATTTCCAAAACATTTATGTATGATATCTTGACATCGTCTCACAACTTGTCTGATCTTTCATTATTAATGTTTAATGCAACAGATTTATTCTTGAGATGATCTCTAAATCCAGGGTCTATATACTCAAGACTGTTCTTTGGATCTCATGGACTTCTTTCAATTTTCTCCAACTTCAAGTTGAACGTGCATAGGAGAAATTGATGGTCCTTTCCACACTTGCTCCTAGCCTTGTTCTGATGGATGGTAATGCAATTCTCTATCATCTGGTTCCTGTATCTCTTATCTTGCAAGATCTACGTGTATAGGAGCCATTTATATTGTTGAAAATGGCTCTTGAATAGGCAATGGATAGATCATTGGCCTGACAAAATTTTCTCAGGCAATCTCAAGCATGATTTCTACCACCCACGCTATATTTTCCAACCACCAATGCTTCCTCTTTGTTTTCAAATTTCACATTCAAATCATCAGGATTCACCCATGTACCGTGATTGTATATTTGATCAATTTCAGACTGCAGAAGTTAATGAAATTCTTTAGGTTTTTCATCTTTGGCATTAGTGGTTGGTTTATAAATATGAATAATACTCGATTTAATTGGTTTTCCTTGTAGGTGTAAGGCTATTATCCTATCACATTGTATCTAATCACATTGTACTTCAGATAGGTACTGAAACATTCACTTTGACAATGAACGTGATAGCACTTCGTGAACCTTACGGTGGACAATGGCATGAAGATGTACACACAGAAATGGATGAACACTACACATCAGGGCTGCTTCCTTGCTCCTTTTATCCTCCTTTTCCCATTTTTGTAAATAAGAGCTGATGGTTTACCACTGACCAGGACAACTGTAGGTTTAGAGAGACGCTGCCCAAAGGAGCCACCATCTCTGCCTCTTTGTCCACATAAAAGGACTTCATAGCACAAACACACTTTGAACAAGCAATAGCTTTTGAGATACTGTAAAGAAGTGACATTAAGATACCTAGTGGACACATGTTATGGGTTGTTGGCCATCTGTAGATACCCCAAGCTAACTTTTTAAAAGAAACTTGGACTCTTAAAAAAATCATTAGTATATATTTAGCTTATATAAAATGGGGTTAATAATAGCACCTCTCTTAGAAGTTGTGAGGATTAATTAATTGATGGTGAGAAGGGTGTAGGAGGTCTGGTAGGGCTTGATCAAGGGCAATGTGACCGAGAGGAATTATTGAAAACCAAATGAAGGCTGAACATGATATTGGGACAAGAGGAAAGTAAAAGGAAATAGAGGAAAGAACTAGGAGGCAAGGCATTTGTAGAGGTCTTAATACAGGCATGCACATATATAAATATATTTATATATGACGATGAGGAAATAGATCTAGGTGCATATATTTATAGGTTTAGTATTAAGGTAGCAGATGGACATTGAGCTTCTACTCAAGTACTCCCTCAGTGTAAGAACACTTTGTTCTATTAAACTGGCATTCCATGATGCTCACCTATCCAACAGGATTGCTGAAAACAAAGCGGGTGTATAAGCAAATGTGGTGAAGAAAGCTGATGGTGCCTAGCTATCAAAAGATATAGCATCTGGGGTCTTAAAGACTTGAAGATAAATAAGCAGCCATCTAGCTGAGCAGCAACACATCCCAAGTGGAATAAGCGCACCAGCCTGTGTGATCGTGAGGTGTTGATGGGATCTGGTATCAGGCATCAAACAACACAAATTCATATCATTGTGAATGAGGGTGTGTGTGGAGTGGAGACCCAAAGCCCATCTATAGGCAACTGGACATCCCCTTACAGAAGGGTCATAGGCAGGAGACAAGTCAGTCAAAGGGCAGTTTAGCACTGATGAAACATAAAATTACTCTAGTTCTTTAATGCTTTCCCCCCACCCCTCCACTGTCATGACCCCAATTCTACCCTACAAATCTGGCTAGACCAGAGGATGTACACTGGTACAGAAAAGAGCTGGAAACACAGGGAATCCAGGATAGATAAACCCCTCAGGACCAATAATGAGAGTAGTGAGGGTAAGGGGAAGGTGGGATAGAAAGGGGGAACTGATCACAATGATCTACATATAACCCCCTCCCTGGAGGGATGGAAAAAAGAAAAGTGGGTGAAGGGAGACATTGGACAGTGTAAGACATGACAAAATAATAATAATTCATAAATTATCAAGGGTTCATGAGGGAGGGAGGGAAAATGGGTAGCAGATAACAAGGGCTCAAGTAGAAAGCAAATGTTTTGAGAATGATGATGGCAACATATGTTCAAATGTGCTTGACACAATGGCTGGATGTATGGATTGTGATAAGAGTTGTACAAGCCCCAAGTAAAATGATTAAAAGAAAGAAAGAAGGTTGTGAGGATTAAGCGAGTAAAGAGTCAATGTGTAAAGCATGCAGGGGAGGGCCTGGCACAACGCAGCACTGACAAACTCAGCATCATTGATGTCCTGATCTCAGCTGTTTAGGCAGCAGTCTGTACCTATTTTACGCAGACAAATCTTTATTATGCCGTAGTTGCTGTGCAAGGTAAGTACGAAATTTTATCTGCATCTCTTAGCTCAATACAATAAGATAAAAGGATTTATATTAAAAGGCACTTGATGAATTTTAGATCTGGGATTTTAACTGCTAATATCCTTGACATGGGGAGAGATGTGACACTTGTCCCCCCCCCCCCCCTTTTTGAAACCACTCTAATAGTATGAAGTCTTTTTAGGAAAAAAAACTTGCTTTGTTTACCTATTTATCCTTTCCTGAGCTTTTCTAAGTGACTTAGTACATTTCAAGCTTGCCTCACCTCGATTCCTTTAATCGAAGAGAAGGTGCAGAGCAGGCTGGAATAGGGGTTCAGACTGTCTGGTGGGCTACTACTAATACTGGGATTTAGAAATCTAGAGCCTCATCTCTCAAAGAGTTCATCATACTTTACTAAAACAAAAAATACATTTTATCCCTGGATCTGATAGCTTATAGTGTAAGATATTTTTTTCTTCCCACCGAAGGTAGTTTTTAACATATGTATTCTATATATTCTTCTGGATATATATGAAAGTTGATATTGTCATTTTTCTTCTGTGTTATTGCAAATGCTATGGTTTTTAAACTTTAAATTCCAGTTGCTTATTGCTGGTATGTAGGAAAGCAATTCAATTATTCATATGTAAGTTCAGAAGAAAATGCAAACAAGTTCACAAAAACCAAAAGAACTAAAATATGGCCTTGAGTCTATCCCACCTGAATTATGAGATCATTTCAAGAACAAATTTGATGCATTGAAAATTAATGAGAGAAGATTTGATGAGCTGTGGGATGATATTAAGAGCATCATATATGGAGAAAGTAAAAGGTCATTAAATAGATGGGAAAGAAAATAAGGATCAGCATGGGTATCAGAAGAGACTCTGAACCTTGCTCTTACAGTAGCTAAGGCAAATGGAAGAAGTGATGACATCAAAGAGCTGAACAAAACATTATAAAGGGCACCTTGAGAATATAAAGTAAAATATTATAATAAAATGTGCAAAGATTTAGAGTCAGAAAACCAAAAAGGAAGAACATATTCAGCATATTGTAAACTGAAAAAATTTCAAGAAAAAAAATCAATGCCTTTAGTTGCAAAACTGAGTCAATGGGCAAAATATTGAATAATGCAGGAAGTATCAAAAGAAGATGGAAATAATACACAGTCACTGTATCAAAAAGAACTAGTTGATATCCCTCCTTTTCAGGAGGTAGCATATGAGCAAGAACCAATGGTGCTGAAGAAAGAAGTCCAAGCTGCACTGAAAGCCTTAGCCAAAAGCAAGGCCCCAGGAATTGACAGAGCAGCAATTGAAATGTTTCAGCAAGATGATGAAGCACTGGAAGCACTCACTCATCTATGTGAAGAACCACTACTTGGCCAACCGACTGGAAGAGATCCATATTTATACCAATTCCAAAGAAAGAGGACTCAACATAATATTCAAATTATAGAATAGTGTCATTAATATTACATGCAAATACAATTTTGGAAAGCTCATCCAACGATGGTTGCAGCAGTCCATTGACAGCTGCCGGAAGTTCAGCCCACATTCAGAAAGGATTTGGAATGAAGGACAATGCCAATGTCAGATGTACCTTGGCAAAAAAGTCAAGAATACCGGAAAGATGTTTACTTGTCTTCTATTGACTATGGTCAAGCATTCAATTGGGGAGCGAATGACCAACTATGGGTAGCCTTGGGAAGAATGAGAATCTCAGATCACTACATTGTGCTTACCTGGAACTTGTACATGGATAAAGAGGCAGTTTGGCAAATCGACAAGAACACATTGATAGGTTAAATCAGAAAAGATGTGTGTAAGGATTGTGTTCTCTCAGCATACTTATTCCATTTGTCATCAGAGAAGCTGGCTTATATGAGGAAGAATGTGGCATCACGATGGGCTACAGGGTTGCTGAAAGGGAAGAGGCCTTGGGGCACTTGCTGATGAAGATCAAGGATTGCAGCCTTCAATGTGGATCACTATAAAAAAGAGTCAATGTAAAGCATTCAATGTAAAGAAGATTAAAATCCTCACCACTAGACCAATGGGTAACATAATGGTAAGTGGAGAAAGATTGAAGTTGTCAAGGATTTTGTCTGGCTAGATCCACAACCAATGCTCATGGAAGCAGCAGCCAACAGCTCAAACAGCACATTGCATTGGGTCAGTCTGCTGCACAAAACCTATTCAAAGTGTTTAAAGCGAGGATGTCACTTTGAGGACTAACGTGCACCTGACCCAAGCCCTGGTATTGCATATGGCCTCATATGCATGTGATAGTTGGACACTGAATAAGGAGGATCGAAGAAGAATCAATGCATTTGAACTATGGCACTGGAGAAGAATATTGAACATATCATGGACCACCAAAAGAACCAACAAATCTGTCGCAGAAGAAGTGCAGCCAGGATACTCCTTAGAGGCAAGGGTGGAGAGACTTCCCTCACATACTCTGGACATCTTGTCAGGAGAGACCAGTTCCTGGGGATGGAAGTTATGCTTGTAAAGGGGCAGTGATAAAGAGGAAGGCCTTTATGATGGATCCATACAGTGACTGCATCAAAGGGCTTAAACAGAGAAAGAACAAATACCATATATCCTCGAGTATAAGCCAACCCAAATATCAGCCGAGGCGCCTAATTTTACCACCAAAACTGCATTAAAAAATGTGCTGAAAAAAACTCGGCTTATACACGAATATATATGGTAATTGTGAGGATGGCTCAGGACTGGAGAGTGTTTTGTTCTGTTGTCCACAGAGTTGCTATGAGTTGGAACTGAGTGGACAGCATCTAACAACAGGAAAGTAATTTACTCTCATATATTGACCTTCTATCTTGTGGTTTCGCTAAACTTAGTTATTAGCCCTAGAAGTTTTTTTTATAGACTCTTAAGAATTTTCTGCATTGCCAATTATATTGTTGGGAATAAAAATAGTTTTACTTCTTTCCTTTTAGACTGTCTTTTATTTCACTTTTCTTATATTATTGCACTAGCTAGGACTTCAAATAGAGTACTGATTAAGAAGAAAGCTGATGGAGGCTGACTATCAAAAGATATAGTGTCTGGGGTCTTAAAGGTTTGAAGATAAATAAGCGATTATCTAGCTGAGAAGCAACAAAACCCACATGGAAGAAGCACACCAAACTGTGTGATCATGAGGTGTCGATGGGATCAGGTATCAGGCATCTAAGATCCAGAACAAAATCATACCCAATGTGAATTTGGGGCGGGGCATGGAGTGGAGACCTACAGACACCCAATGCCCATCTGTAGACAATTGGACATCCCCTCATAGAAGGGTCACATAAGAGATGAGTCAGTCAGGGTGCAGTACAGCACCGAAACACACAACTTTTCTCTAGTTCTTTGATGCTTTCTTCACCCCACTATCATGACCTCAATTCTAACTTACAAATCAGATTAGAGCAGAACATGCACACTGCTACAGATATGAGCCAGCAACACAGGGAATCCAGGATAGATAAACCCCTCAGGACAGGGGCAACAATGAGAGTAGAGATACCAGGAATATTATGGGAGAGGGTGGGGAGAGAGAGGGGGAATCTATCACAAGGATTAATCTATAACCACCTCCCAGAGGAACGAATAACAGAAAAGTGGGTGAAGGGCGATGGAGGACGATGTAAGATATGGAAATTATAATCTGTCATTATCAAGGGTTCGTGGGGGAGGGTGGGTGTGGGAGAGAGGGGGAGATAAATGGGGAGCTGATATTAGGGGCTCAAGTGGGAAGAGAATGCTTTGAAAAGGATGATGATGGCATATGTACAAATGTTCTTGACACACTGGATGAATGGATGGATTGTGATAAGAGATGTAAGAGCCCCCAATAAAAGTATTTTTAAAAAAATGGTGAGAAGAGACATCTTTGCTTAATTACTCATCTCAAAGTGAAAACACCCAGTTTCCCAACATATCTGTTAGCTGTACGTTTTCAGTAATACTCATTGTAGGCAAAGACAGCTCCCTTATAGTTTTAGTTCTTTGAAAATCCATGGATGCAATTTTGGTTTTTAATCTGAGATTTTATTGAAGTATAGAAGAAAAAGGCAGGACATCTCGCTATGATGAGTAGTCGCTGAGTCAGTCACGTTGCCACGCTCCACCTACACCTTTGGCCTCAGCCTCTCTGGAAGCTGCATTCAGGAACGAGTTAGCCTGCGGTGGAGGAACTTGCACTTAAACCTGAAGCGCGCCCACTTCTCATCTGCATGCCCTTGGATGAATCATGGGCCCTCATTTCTAAAATCAGCTTTGTAAATACTTACTGTAAAGAGAGGCCAAAATGATGTAAACTCTAAAGAGTCCTACAAATTTATTTCTTTAGACTTTATGATTTTGGAGGGCAAATTTCATGTCAACTCGGTATTTCTTTAATAGTCTGGTACACAGCAGTGCTCAGTATGCACCTAATTAGGTTGCAATTACTCATATTTGTCCCTCAGATACCTCTCTTTCTTTACTGTGTATGTGTGTGTGTGCACACATGTGCGCATCACCGCATGACTATTAGAGTCAGGCTCTGTGAGCATGTACGCTGCTACAGATAAGAGCTCTCAACACACTGAATCCAGGACAGATAACCCCTCAGGAATAGTACTGGGAGTAGTGATACCATGAGAGTTCGGGGATGGTGGGGGGAGAGGGTTAGAAACAGGGAACCAACTGTAATGATCACATACAACATCTTGCCCCCCTGTGCCCCAGGAAACACAACAGAAATGTGGGCGGAGGGAGACAGCAGATGGTTTAAGGCTTCGGTGTGGGTTGCGACCCCTTTGTGGGTCAAATGACCCTTTCACAGGGGTAGCCCAATTCATCACAGTAGCAAAATTACAGCCATGAAGTAGCAATGAAAATCATTTTATGGTTGGGGGTCACCACCACATGAGGAACTGTGTGAAAGAGTCACGGCATTAGGAAGGTTGAGAACCACTGGTTTAAGGTATGAAAACACTAATAAGTTATGACTTATCAGGGGTCCATGAGGGTGGGAGGGTGGGGGAGAGAGGAAAGAAAGAGGAGCTGATACAAAGGGGTCAAGCAGAAAGAAAATGTCTTGAGAATGATGATGGCAACATATGTACAAAGGTGTATGATACAGTTGATGTATGGATTGTTGTAAGAGCCCCCAAACAAAGTGATTTGTTAATTTAAAAAAAAACGAGTCAGGCTTTATGACCTTGAACAAGTCACCTAGACACTGCAACCAATGGGGTTGGCAGAAGTGATTTCTATCCACCCGGGTTGCTTGGATGACTAAGTGAGGTGGCCCAAGCAAAGCCCTCTGCAAAACATTGGTTCACGGTACTTGTTCAATGACTGCCGCCGTGATCCTTACCCGGTAAGAGCTTCGCTGGAGCAGGATATGAGAGAGTCAAAGCTGCGGTTTCTGTTTGTTTGCTTGCTTGTGGTTAGCTGGTTTTGGCGTCTCCTTGCGGGAACCTTCTTGTTTGCTCCTGGTTGATAACAGTGGGCCAAATGAGAGAAATGTGTGGCATGGGGCTGACAGCTGCCTCCTTACTTCTGTTTGTGTCCTTTGACTAATTTTCTTCTTTTCTGTGCAGTAGGTGGCACTGTTTACTCATCTATGCTACTCAATTTAGGGCGCCTCAACAGCTGAATAAGCAGCATATTTTGCTTGGGGTGGTGGTAAGGGGGAAGTCTATTGAAGAAGAGAGTACAATAAACTGACAGCGACGACCTTTGGAGGGACAAGTAGAACCCCATTTGCACCTACAGTTTTGTGACTTTACGGGCTGGCTGCAAACTACTTTCTAAACTGTTTCTGAACAGCAACGTGTGATTCGTTTCCCCATTTAATCCAAGAAATTGAAGAAAAACACGGACTACCCCCACAACACTCACCCCAAAAATGCTTTGGCTTTGACTATTGAGTTGAGGTGAGGCTCTTCAAGGACTCTGATTTCCTTCTTACTCTTCAGTAACAGCAGCTTCTAGGCTAAATTTAAACTGGGCCTTCAATCTCTGCATAAGTCGTCAGGGTTGAGACATGTGATTTGTTCGTTTGGCTAAGGACATTGAAGATAGCCTCCTTGCTGTCCTGGTCGGTGAAGATCTCCTGTCTGCATTGCTCTGTGACTCTGTACTCACAGGAAACCATCATGTATCTGGATACCAACCCAGCTGGAATTTGGAATGATCCTGAAATGGCACATGAGATTTTTGGAGAGAAAAAAGTTCAAAAACGATTTTCTTCCCCTTCATTTCCAGTCTGCAAGCCAGGGCAAGTGTATCTGCAGTCTTAAGCTGAAGGATGGAGAAATCCTTCTGTCTTGGAGTGTGGGGGTCTGCCTTTCCTGTGCAGCCTCACCTCTTGAATATTCAACGTCACTTTGAAATAAATGTGCTTGAGCTGTGCTTTTTATAGCTTAAATTATTTTGTCCTTCCAAGTAACACAACGGAAACATCATGATAAATATTTCTTGGTTCAGAACTCTCCCCAAGACTTCCTGGCCTCCCTCGCTAATGAGCTCCAATTTTCTTTGCTTTTCTGCGTGTCTCCCAGCACACACCACCTTGAGTTGGTGTACACTAAACAGCTAAATATAGGCACCATTTTGGCAGCTAACTTTTGGCAGACTGTCACGAGGCCCCCTAAAACAGAAATTAAGCAGATTTAAAATCAACAGGCAAACTCTTCAGCTCTTGGGAAGAGAGGCCATTTACATATTGTGAGCAATGCCTTCTACATATTCATACTCCATTCTAGTTATTTATTTATTTTTCAGGAAGTTCAATTTTTAGTTAGTGGGTACAAGTGGGGCGGCACACAGAGCGATCAAGGCCTTCATGGACGCAGGGCCCGCCTCCTGTCCACGGGGCCACGGTGAGGGATGTCGTTGACCACCAGCCATCCGGGATGGGGGCTTCTCAGCCACCACATCCTCAAACTCATCCGCAGTAAACTTGGTGAAGGCCCACTTCTTGGAGATGTGGGTCTTCTGGCACCCAGGGAACTTGAATTTGGCCCCGAGTAAGCTCTCAATCACAGGTTCCTTGTTTTGAAGCTCGGTGCACATGGACACGATAACCTGGCCAACGTGGACTCTAGTCACCGTGCCTTGAGGTTTCCAAAATCACCTGGCATCCTAGTTTGGAGTCTAGTTTAGGGAGAGCAGAAATTAGCCAGGCCAGATGCATTGAAAAGCCGCAAAAGGTTGTCTCCAAAATCCCTTAGGGAAGCCGATACACACAAATAGGCTGCACAAATGGCTTGCTGCAAACAGCCATTGCACACACACACGCACACCCCACAAGAAGGAGGACAGTCAGCTTCATTGGCTGCAGATATACTCCATTTTAAGTAGGGTACTAGTAATAACTCTAATGATCGTTAGCAGCAGCGCCGTTACAGACTCACGCCCCCTTTCTGAGATGAGGGAGCTTCCAGAAAATTCTTTGTGTGAAACCAACATTGGATGCTCAGCAGTTGTGTGGAGGTGGCCAGATAAGTCATCTCAAACTCACTGAGTTGATTTCAATTGATAGTGACCCTATAGAACAAAGCGGCGCTTCCCTTATGGGTGTTTGGAATCTTTACAGGAACAGAAAGCTTTTTAAAATCATGTGCTTGCCATGCTAACCAGTGGCTGAGACACACACCCTGCTCCCTGGCTCCTTGTAGAGCCCCCATGTTATATAGGACCGGCTCCCTCGCATCTCTAGCTTGCTTGGTCCTAAGATGAAGAAACGACACCATAGGGAAAAGGGAGGAGGGAGAAGGAGCGAGAGCGAGAGCAGAAATTCAGAGTCCGCTTCAGTATATTTGAATTCGGTCTGGACTATTCTCGCCAGCAGTGAATACTAATTGAAACTGGGGTGTCAAGTGGGTAGTGTTTTAATAAATCAAATCCATGTTCCTGGTGGTAGGAATAGCCCACCAAATCTGAATGTGAAGCTGGAAGTTGGAGGTGAAGTCATTTAATTGTATGTCCCGTGCCTCAGATCTTCAATACCACCTTGGCATCAAGGCTGTAGGCGTTCCTGTAATGCACCCCTCTGGGCAGCTGGCGTGCTCCCCGGGTTTAGTGCAGCATTTCTGGGGGACACTGAGGATCCACAGACTAATTGTGCGGGACCTGAGCTGTGGGACTTTTGGTAGGGGAAACGGTGCTCCTATCCCAAAGGCCTGAAGGGCTACTACCCAATTCTAGCCGAATATCTGTGTACCACACACTGGGGAAAACATCACAGTGCTGCTTCCAAGAGGGTGATTTGGCATTATAAGTTACAACTGAGCACCATAGGCTCTCAACAGGGATGGTGGCACTGTCAGGTAGGTGCTGGACTGCTAACCCTCAAGCTGGCAGTTCAAACCCACCAGCCACTCCGGAGGAGAAAGGAGGTGGTTTATTGTTGGTGACTTATTGCCTTTGAAAAGCTATATACGGTCACTCTGAATTGGAATGGATTCTATGCAGGTGGGGGAGATAGAACCTCAGGTTTTATAAGAAAATTAAAATTTTTTTTTTCCTGTTTGTCGCTCCATTGATCTTCCTAAAGTTCCACTGAGAGTGTCACTTTCTCCACAGCCTTCAGGGGTTTGTCACTGTTTACCAAATAATGACGAATGTAGTCTGGAGGCACCTGCTGTGCCTTTCCCAGTCTGTATCCTTGGCTGTCCTTGGTATACCCTGCGTGCTTGGGGCTTGGCCCGGGTTCCTGCACACGTGTCTGGCTTTCGCCTTTTGTAGAGATCTATCACTTCTCCAGGAAAGCCTTAGGAACCCCTCTGCCTCTCATCATTGGCATCCTGCTCACCCTTAATAACCCAAACCAAGCCAAACTCACCGTGATGAAGACAATTCCGACAGGGTAGAGCTGCTCCTGTGGGTTATGGACGAACTCTTGACGGAAGTAGAAAGCCTCATTTTTCTCCCATGGAACAACTAGTGGTTTTGAACTGCCGACCTTATGGCTAGCAGCCCAATGCATGACCACTACACTACCAGGGTTTTTGCACTCCCTTATTGGACAGGAATAAATACCACTTTCTTTAAATTTCTCCCGGAGTTCCCTCTTCTTTCAGCAGGAAGTACTTTGTCCTCTTTGTGAAAGTTATATAATGCTACTGAACTTGAATATGGGTCTGGTGGATAGGTACGTGGGAATGTAGCATCTTTCTTACAAGACTCCAGACTCGCAGGTGTTGGCATTCAGATCACTCGTATCTGCCTCAGATTTATACAGCACCGGCTACAGAGTCTGTGGGCAAAGTAGTTTTATTTTTTAAATAAACGAATGACATAAAATCCACACACATTCTTGCTGAACTAATTTCAATAGCTGTGTCTTAGGACTGACAATATGTAATGACGGTGTGAAAATAATTAGGAATCTATTTCTTTATGCAGGTTTTGCTTCAATGATCTTTGAAAAAAAATTTCCATTCTTTCTGATGTGCCTGACACATAGTGGGGGCTCAATCAGTGTTGGTTGAATGCAGTTTCACAGCATTGACAAGAAGTTCCACGATAAAGCCTGGAGATTTTAAAATCAGTCTTTAAAAAATTTATGAGCTAGAGTACGTTTTAATTTTTTACGTTTACATAGAAACTGGAAAAATTTAGAGACAGAACAACTCATTTCCATTCTCCTTCTTTTTCCCCCCAGGTTGATTTAAAAACAAAACAAAACAAAACAAAACCCTAACCTTTTTTAGTGTGAATTAGTGAAGCCTTACAGAGCAGATCCATTTTCCATTCGACAATTCGTGCACAGTTCGTTTCATCTCATTCGTTGCAAACCCCACAGTGAAACATCAGTCATCCCACTACTCCCGGTGTTTCCTGTGTTCAGCTCGCCTCTCCAAACCCTTCTGAGTTTGTCCCTCCATAAATACTGCCATCTTGATCTCCAGTGGTTGACTTCTCTAAGGTGTGCATGCCTCTTCGGTGTGACTGTGCCTCTTACACACCTGTCTATTGTTTGGTCGAAAATGGAGCCACAGAATTGAATTCAATTTCAGACCTGAAGTATGTCTAAGGGCCAGAGACTTGGTGGTTCTACCGGTCTCTATCTGACCAGCATACCTGATCTTTTTTATGACTTTTTTCTTCACATTTTCCTCCCACTGCATCCAGAACCTTCTAAAGTTATCCCTTTCAGATCCGTTGGTAACGGTATAACCAGACACCATCTTTTCCTTCTGGTCTCAAGACGTTTCCATTTTTGATGTATGTCTATAGGTTGCTATAGTAAAGAGTAACAAACATGCCATTTACTATCCCAGTAATCCCTATTTCCCAGTGGTAAACAATAAAACACAGTGCTCATGAGCAACAGCCTAGGATTTGTATGCAGGCTGATTAGGTTTAGTGCCTACACCATTCTGCCTCTTTGTGCAAAGTTACCTCCTTCCAGAGAGAATACCACATAGTGTCCCTTGGGCAATATTGACATTCGAAGTTCTCATTTAACCTCACCCTCTTCTTGGTGCCTACATTTTACAGAGGAGGTAAGTGACTTCTTCAGGATCACAGAGCTAGTGAAATCAGGCAGCTGGACTCCCAGTCCAAACTACCTCTGAAAGTCTGAGGATGCTTAGCTCGCCTTAGGGAGGTGTTTCTGCTGTCTGTATTAGAAAGGGCTGTGACTGCATCTCTTCACTCATTGGCTAGTCAAATAGTGCTCATCTCAGTCTGGCATCTGCAGGACATCTTTGCTTGCCTCTTCCACCTCTTTGTCCAAATCAACCAAAGATGCTGAAACTGGCTATTTGTTCATGGGGGCTGGAGACATCCCCTCTTCTGTGGCTGATTTCACCTCTTGCATGACAACCAAAGATGGAGAGCTGCCCCGGGTTTAGGTTGAGTGTGTGGCTGGCTGTGCGGTGCCCTTTGGAGGCAGCGCTCTGCCTGGGGGCCACAGGTGTGCTTATAATACCCACAATAAAGGACCTCTTAGGTTGGAGGCATTTTGTTAGTGAAGGATGCTGAGATTTTGAAAACAAAGCAAAGCAAACAAGTGCAACAACCATAGCAAAGCCAAGCATTTGGAATATGAGACTTGAAGAAATGGGCAGCAAAGGGCCAAGGCCAGAGGTGAGTGCTTCTTTTCTCTCGGTCAAAAGATGGTCCCACCTGGGCTTCCCCAGGGAGATTAGAGTCACTCAGGTTTCTAGATGGGGAGCCGGGTTGAAATAAAAAATCACTCTGCCTCTGCGTGTTGGGTGACATGAAGTTACTCCGCCTGTTTGGACCGCGGTGTATTTCTTTCTTTTTTATTTTAAAGTTTAATAAATCGTTTGAGTGGGGGCCCTTACAGCTTGTATCACAGTCCATCCATCCATTGTATCAAGCACATTTGTACATATGTTGCCATCATCCTTTTCAAAACATTTTCTTTTTACTTGAGCCCTTGGTATCAACTCCTTTCTTCCCCCCTCCCTCCCACCTCCTCCCACCCTCACGAACCCTTGATAAGTTAGACATTATTTTTAATTTTTTTATAGTTTACACCATTTGCTGTCTCCCTTCACCCATGCTTCTGTTGTTTGTCCCTCTTTGGGGGAGGTTAATAGATCAATCATTGCCTTTGGTTCCCCTCCCCCCACCCCTTCTCTCTCTACCTTCATGGTATTGCTGCTCCCATTACTGTTTACCGCTGTTTCTTCATCTGTTAAAATGATACCCACCATCCGGCTGCTGTGGTGATTAGGTTAAATTGGACAATCTATCTGAAAGCTCTTAGTAAACTTCACCAATATCTGCTCTTCATTCCCCATCCATTGGTGCCTGTGGGAGGGAAATATGCTTTCCGGAAGAAGAAGCCCATTCAGTTATTTTTGATCACCATTCTCTTTAGAAAACAGTTTTATGTGCAAAGATTACAAAATGGAACTACAAATCCCTAAAATCCCTAAACCAAGCTCCTTGCCGTCTAGCTGACTCAGATGCATGGAGGCTTGTGTGAGTCAGAGAGCCCTGCTCCTTAGGGTTTTTCATGGCTGGTATTTCAGGAGTAGATCACCAATGAATCTCTTCCAGGTGCACTTAAGCCACCGACTTTTCAGTGTGCAGTGAGCCTTTTGCACCACCCAGGGAGTTGTGGTCAAAGACATGGTCCGTAAGAATTACCTGGGGGTCTATAAGAGCCACCTGGGAATCTTGTTGAAGTGTCCATTCTGATTCAGTCAATGTAGAAGGGGAGATGCAATTTCTGCGTGGAAGTAGAACCAGATGATACCGATCCAAAGTCTTTCCATAGATAAAGGAAACAAAACATCTGCCAACCAAACAAGAAAGGGAAACAAAATCATGCTGCTGTCTAGTGAATCCCAACTCTTGGCAATCCCATGTGTTTCAGAGTAGAACTTCTCCAGAGGGATACTTCGAGATTGAGACCATGAAGAGCAAAGGGGTAGAGTTTAGCTTGTCAATCAGGTTGCTGTTTGATGATCTCTTTTGGAGGTGCCATGGAGATAAATAGCCCCCTGGAGATGGTATACACAGACTCTGCTTGGTATCCTAATGACAAGACACATGGAGCTACGCTAGCCACATAGAGACCCCTCCCAGCACTGAGATGCTTACACCGCCACTGGATCTACAAAACTTCGCACCCAATGGCCTGTGATGTTCCTGCATCCAGCGTCATTGCATGTGTTACATGAGTCTGAAGAGGAATTTATAGATTGGTATCAGACTTATGAACTTGATCTGGACTGGGTCAGGATATTTTCTCAATATATAATTGCTCTTGTATATAACGCTCTTTCTTATATACGTATGAGTGTCCATGAATTTGTTTCTTTAGTCTACCCGACTAACACAGCTATCATCTTTACAGAAGCAGGTTCTCAGACTTCCCTTTGGTTGGTGCTATTGGGCGTGTACAGACTGCCAACCTTTTGGTTAGTGGCAGATTGGAGACCATTTCATGAAAT
Source organism: Tenrec ecaudatus (assembly GCF_050624435.1). Lineage (NCBI taxonomy): Eukaryota > Metazoa > Chordata > Mammalia > Afrosoricida > Tenrecidae > Tenrec > Tenrec ecaudatus. Next base: position 24,278,946 of record NC_134537.1, on the reverse strand, counting down.
GGAACATAGATAGGGATGGTTCTTTGGATGGAATGAACGGGGACCAAGAAAAAGAAAGAGTCAGGATTCACAGCCTCATCTCATAGACGGACTGAAGAAGCAACCAATGTGAAGCTCATGATTTTGGGGTGAAGGTGAAAAATGTGGGGGTGCCCATTAGGGCCAACACTTATCTCTTCACTGTTTGGCCCAGGAGTCTCTTTCTGCAGGTGTCTGAGTTGCTTCAGATGATCTTTCTCGGTCATTAGGCTCTCAAGGTGCTGTAACCCAATCAGTGTGGTGACTCAGCTTACAGCTCTTATCTCCGTTAGACCACAGAGCCTCATACGCCCATAGCAGGCGCCTTGGGTGCTGAGGAAGATTGAAATGACTTTGTCCACTCCTTGATCTTCTAGCTGTGCTTCATAAGCATGTAACAGCTAATTGGAGAGGTCAAGTTAGGCTTTATTTTACATTTTCAAGAAGCAACCTTCAACTATTAGAGTATTTTCACCTTTACACATTGGATTGTTATTGTTGTTGTTAGGTGCCGCTGAGACTAGGTCCCGACTTATAAAGAACATACGTGCGAAAGAGCGAAAACTTATGTGCTCCTGCATCCTCCTCATAATTGCTGTTAGGTTTCAATTCCCCTTTTTGATAGGCTACCCCTTGTTCACTTACCTTCCAGCTTTCACTATGAAAGAGGAGCAAGCAAATAATATTCAGGATATTGACTCTGGCAACCCCTTCATCCCTCTATCCTACCCACTTCTACATTTGGCTGGTTTGCACGGTTCATTTGACCCCTAGATGATGATGGAGAGAAGCTTATTACCATGCTCACTACTGGTGATACTTGTTTCATGTTCATTTTTGCAGTGCCCTCTCTTACTGCTGTGCTTGGCACAGGCCAGTCTTCAATGTATAATTATTGAATGGATGAATTAAAAAATATTTTATTAGGGACTCATACAACTCTTATCACAAACCATACATACATCAATTGTGTAAAGCACATCTGTACATTCTTTGCCCTCATCATTTTCAAAGAATTTGATCTCCATTTAAACCCTTTGCATCAGGTCCTCTTTTTTCCCCCTCCCTCCCCGCTCCCCACTCCCTCATGAGCCCTTGATAATTTATAAATTATTATTTTTTCATATCTTGCCCTGTCCAACGTCTCCCTTCACCCCCTTTTCTGTTGTCTGTCGAATGGATGAATTAATGAAAAAGTACATACATAAATGGATTAATCTTGCGTCTAATTGACTCCATCGGTATGCATCCTTTTTAGTCAAAATACTTTTAGTTTTTCAATGGCTTGTGAGTAATATATGGCCCCTTTGGACGCCTCGATATTATTCTTGATTTTTTACTCAATCTCATCTAAGTTTTTCATTTTCATCTTTGATTTGGAGTCTAGAATGAGAGACTAGAGAAGTCTTTCAGGTAGAAATATTCAAACTTGTTCTCATTTATGTTGTTGTGTGTTCTGTTGAGTTGATTCTGATCCTTAACAACCCTATATTACAGAGCAGAACTGCTCCATAGGGGGTCCTAGGCAAAGAGCCAGGTGTTTTTATTCTGCAGAGCTTTGTGGGTGGGTTTGAACCATCTGACCTTGTGGTAAACATCTGAGCAGTTAGTTCTCATGTACAGAATCCATGAACACATGACAGTTTTTAGCAGTGTGTGGCTCACACCAATTCAAGTTGTGGAAAACTCTTAACTTGAAATGTTCGAGTTGAGAAGAAGGGAAGGAGTTACTATGAGATGTTTTGCTCTTTGGTTTGTTTTGTGTTGGAAATAAGGAGAAAGGTCTTCAGCTTTCAGGCATGCTCAAGTATTTAGCAATCACTATCTCTTAGAAATGCTCAAGTATTTACAGATGAAATATTAAGATTTGATTTGAAAAACTTCATCAGGAAAAGGTGGGGAAGAAGAGAGGGATATAGATGAAATATGAATATTTATTGATAATTATGGAAGCTGGGTTAATAGTGCTATTGTATTATTGTGAATGTTGGAAATTTAAAAAATAATAGCAGGCTTTAAAAAGAATGAAACTATCTTGCGAGAGGCGTGCCCATTTTACACGAAAAAGCCAAGGTCCAGAAGTGCCAGAGGGAAATGGGGAGATGTTGAACATCACCGATCCAATAATGGTAGCATTGGACTCCAAGGTAAATCTTCTATCCCCACTAAAATACTCTTTCCACTGTCCCATGCATTCGCTCAGCTTGTGCTCTCTCTCTGCAGTTTGTTCATGTGACCGCCATCCTGCTAAGGAGAGTTTCTACCTCCAAAGGCCACTCAGGGTTCTAGACTACTTCCAAACGAACTTAGTTGGCTGCCCTTGTGATTTTAAGAAGCACATAAATGTTCCCACACCAGGTAACCATGAGCAGAGAAAACAATTGGCATTCTTTGTTCTTGGGCATTCTTAGGGACTAAAAGAAAGCATCTGCAGAGAACAAAACAGACGAACGGGCACAAAGTATTTCCATGGATGAGCGATGACTAAACACAAACTCTTAAAAAGAAAGTGCACACCACAACCAAATCTAAATAATGTCCCAGAAGTCATTCCTAATTTAAGTGTATAATAAAATGATAAAATGCTTTGATAGGGCTCTGGCCTGCTGAGTCTCGGTGATACACCCAGTTGCTTGGCCGCCATCCAAAGTCCAGAGCGGTTTCAAGTTTAGAACATCTATTTCCACAGAAGCCAAGACCTCCTCGGGAATTCACCTGTGCCCACAACACTCTGGGTTGCATGGTTTTATCCATGTTACGTTTGGAAAAGAAAGACCACACAGCTTTACACTTGGAGATGAAGAAAAGAGATGGTTGGAAAGGAAGGAGGGGGTGGTGAATTATGCGTGTTGGTGTGTGTACGGGGGTCAGAGAGGAAAGAGTTGAGGAGTTAACGAAGGAAGTGCTGCGAAACAGCGCACACCACACTGTCAGTGTGTGGCCTGACAAGCAAGCTCATTAGAGGGGACCCTGAGTCAGGTGACTTTCAGAAAAAGAGAGGGGTTTCGCGAAGAGCTCACCTGGACGTTATCATCCTGGGCCAAGGCAGGGGAGTCGGCATCGCTTGCAGGTGAGTTAGGTGGACACAGACCTGTAAGTGCCCTCAGGGATTGGAAGCACTCCTAGGGAATTTCTAAAGGAATGTGGAATTCAAAGAGCACTCATTTCCTTAAACAGGCCCGGAAGCATTTTTGGATTGAGTTTAAGACACTTCCTCTAATTGAGTTTGTATTTTACAGGCAAGACATATGTTTTGTGCACCCCCACCTTTTCCCCCCAATGTGAATGAATTCTCTTGCGTTGTAAAATGCATGTCATTAGCAGAAATTTCTGATTCAAATTTTTATCCAGTTTGACTGTACCCTCAAATCCCCATGGTAATTTAAAACCTTACAAAAGCTTAATACTAACTATGGATTTCAGTTTTGCACAAGCTTCTTGGTGAGAACCAGTCAGACATGAAAGCAGACTTCCAAGCACATTGTGTATTCATTTTAAAGTTTCGGGGGAAAGAAAAAATAAAAACAAACCCTGCTTCACTCCCACCCAGCATGTGACTCCAGGTCACCGCCCTTTGGAACATTGTGCTTTGGAGCCTTTGACTGGATTTGCTTCTGAGGTTAGGAGAGTGTGTGGCAGATGTTGTGAGGCAGTTGGGGATGGGGGTGGGGGGTGTGCAGGGATGAGGGGGCTGCCAGATGTTGAGCGGGAGGGTGGCGTGTGAGGATAAAGCCTGCCAGATGTCTGCAGAGCACAGTGTGGGGCACCTGCTTTCCATGATCTTCAGAAGATGATTTATATTGTACCAGGAGGATATTTTTTCAATAATCCCCCCCCCCCACCAAATAAATACTGATTGGGGGCTCTCAGAAAGACTTTCTTCATAACCCGTTGACTTAGATTATGTCTTCTTTAAAATTCATGCTGAGGGGTATATGAATGAAAAGACACACTCAGCCAGTGTAGTCATTTATAAATAAGACAAGGTGGTGTGTGTGGGGGGGGGTGTGTGTTTTACATTGAAATCTATTGCTCTAAAGGGTAAAGACAATTACCTTTTATTTTCTATTTATTTTATCTTTCCAATAAGGAACGATTTGCTCTTCACTCTCTCACTCTACAATGCATTTAATAGATTTATTCATCAAGTTTTCTAAATTTAGACACCAAACTGATGTTTTTCTCCCACTGCTTAATTTTATTCTTAGCAGCACTTACATAAAGCCAGGCAGTGAAAGATATAGCAAAATTACTAACTTGCTGTGACCTGGAATGCACTGATAGACTAAAATAACAATAATGAAGATGGATGGACCAGAGAGACTTAATACCCAGTGCCCCTGAGGAAATCTGTTTCATGCTTGATGTTTCTCCCTACTATAATTTTGACCACTTGTTTCCTGTGGTTTTTGGAGTCTAGGTTTTCCTTGTGTTGCCAGTAGGTGAAGAAGCCTGGGCAAGTCTCAATTCTTTGACCAGACAAAAGAAAATATGTGGATCTTATCATTTCCTTGGAACTTAGGAAACTTGTGCTTTCGAGGACAAAATTTGGATTACAACAGGTAAAATTCCCTTTGCTCTCAGATCTTTTCCTGAAAGACTTAGAAATAATGGGACTTGGAGGGTGGACCAAGAGAATGGGGAGATTGGAAGGGAAAGCACTTTGGTTCCAGGGTACCTGAATCAGCAAAAAGCAAAGATTTGTCGTTGACTGTTGGCCATCGTCAACAATGTTAACCAGTGTTTCTTGACATTCTACTGCCATCCACGCATTTAGCAAATAGCTACTGAGCTTCTAGGAGGTGCCACTCTGCAAAATTCTGGAAATGCAGGGATGAGAGAAGTACCCACCTTGTGGAACTCCCGGTCCACCAGGAAGACAGACTGTGCAGATCAAACAATTATTTACAGTGGGTGAGCACTGGAAGGGGCCCCTGGGTGGTAAACATAGGTAACATGCTCAGCTGCTAACTGAAAGATTGGCAGTTTGAGTCCACCCAGAGGTGTCTTGGCAATCAACTTCTGAAAATTCAGCTTCTGAACACACTTTAGAGTGTAGTTCTACTCTGATATATAGGGGGTAGCTATGAATTATAGGTGACTTGACAGCAACTAGTAACTGGTGCTTTATGGGAAACGACCAAAATGTGGTATGAGGAAATTAAATTGGGGAGACTTGGATGGATACCAGGAGATAATTATAGAATGAATGGCCCGTGGATATTAAACTGGATCACCAGATAGCTACTCCATTGGGTTAATTTGCTTTAAGTGCGATGGTGTACAAAAATTTTGGTAGGCATCCTCTTACATCTCATTGCCAGTGAGTTAATTCTGACTTATAGGACAGGGGAGAGCATCCCCTATGAATTTCTAAGATGGTATTTTTTTTCCCTGGAAGCAGAAAGCCTCTTTCTCTCATGGAACAGCTGGTGGTTTTGAACTGCTGACTTTGCAGTTAGTAGCTCAAGGCATAACCCACTACACTACCAAAGAAAACCCCTTGAAGTCTGTATTTTAGTCTCTTCCAGGGCCAACAGTAAAGTTTGAACTTTTATCCTCATCTGGGTTAGGCTGGACTCCTAAGAGAAGCAAAATCAGCGATGTGTATATAAAAAAATAAAGTTATATCAAGAATGTGACTCGCACAGTTATAGAAGCAGTTAAATCTAGTCCAGTTCAACCCTGTGAGCTCCATGTTAAGTTGAAAGATTTTCCCGACTCATGTAGCAACTGGGGCTGATGAACCAGAAAGCAGGGAGATCACAGCTGGTGGATGCGGTGGTATATGAATGTAAGGCTGGAAGGTAGGATGGCAGACTCTGATGGTTCTCAGGGTCAGTGGACAATATGGCAGGCTAGATACAGGATACAGACCAGCAATAAGCAAGCCAGCTTCCCGAGTATCAACTTATAAACCAAGTAGGTGCACCCCTGAGCATGCCTGTGACCCGAGTAAGGGGTTGAACTCTCCTCTCACCTTCTCACAATGGCTTGGTTTTTCACAGCAGATTCCATTATGGTGTTTATTATTATATTATGTTAGGTCACATCTTTGGGGAGGCCTCACGTGCCAAACTAATGAGAATTCTGGTCCAGTCAAGTGGATATACTTTCTCACTATAACAACATCTAAGCCCTATTAAACAAACTCTTAGTTTTAAAATAGTTTCAGATTTATACAAAACTTACAAACCCAGTACAACCAATTCTCACACACCCTAATTCTTCTTACCTTATTAGATGAATCTTACATTAGTGTGGTACATTTGTCATAATTAATGAACCAATATTGATATACTATCATTAATTAAAATCTATAATTTGCTTATTTTCCTTAATTGCTACCTATTATCCCTTTTTGCTTTCAGGACCACATCCAGGATGGGATTCCATTTAATTTATTCACGTCTTAGTTTCTTATTGACTCTGACAATTTCTTAGACTTTCCTTGGTGTTAATGATTCGACAATTTTGAGGTGCACTGGTCAGATATTTGGTGGCCTATCTTATTATTAGACTTTGTCTGATGCTTTCTCATTAGATAAGATGCCAGGTTTGGGGGAGGACGACCACAAAGATAAATCGCCATTCTCACCACATTGCATCAAGAGCACATGCTATTAATGTGAATGCTGATGCTGTTGATATTAACCACGGTCCCCGAGTGGAGGTAAGGTTTGTTGGGTTTCTGCTCTGTAAAGTTACTCCTGTGCTTCTTTCCTCTTGCTCTCTGTGGAAGGAAGTCCCTCCACGCAGTCCACACAGACAGAATGAGACGCTATGCTCCTCTCCCAAAGGTGGAGCATCTACATACATTATCTGGAACTCTGCATGGAGATTTGGCTGGCGATTCCTTTATTTAATCAATTGTTTACATTGGTAAGGGATCATAGGTATTTATTTTATACTTTGGGTTGTAATCCAATGTGACTTTAGTTATATTGTTAAAATTTCCCCAGCTTTGACCTTGGTAGGTCTTTCCATTGGCTCATGCCCCACTTGGATATACCTTCATCAATGAATATTGAAAATGTTTTTCTCAAAGCCCTTCCTTGATTTCTCACAGTACAATATGCTCCTGACTTATCTTCTATATATCTTTGACTGGATCCTAGAGCTAGCCATTTCACCAAGGTGATCTGGTTTCTTTGACTGGAGACCTAGTGTGCATCCCTGGTGTGTCATGCCAAGATACCACAAACCAAGCCCCTTGTGGTAGTTGAATGATTTGATGTCAACTAGACACTCCTGGATAAGAGTGGAGTCAAACCTGTCCATCAAGTGGTAGCTTGATGACAATGACACGTCCGTGGACTTAAGGCCTTTTGTGTGAGAGTGAGGGAGTCTGGGAACTGCCTCTCTCTGCAACTTGCCTTCCTGCCTGCTAGTACTCTGCTGCTGACCCGGAGAGCTGCTGGCTCCCTGCATATTCCCACTGACCGTGGATGTCCACGACTCTGCAAGCAACGGCCTGATATCTTCCTATGTCGTGCCTCACTTTTCTTCACTACCAGCGTACAGCTACATGAATCTGAAGACAGACTTACAGACTAGCATTGGATTTATGGACTTGAGTCGAACCAGGCTGGGCTGCCTTCTTAATATCTGAGTCACTTCTTGAGATAAAGCTTTTCCTTAGATGTATGAGTGTCACTGGATTTGTTTCTCTAGAACAGAGGTTGGCAAACTGGGGCTCATGAGCCATCTGTGGCTCTGAAGTAAAATTGAAAAAAAAAAACCATGAAGGATCTTATTCAGATAATGGTGATTTCATTTGTTTGTAAACCTATATTTATGGTTCTTGGATAATTATAAATTGTAGTGAAGGAGAGGATTGGCTCTTCTCTCTCAAAAGTGTGCTGATCCTTGCTCTAGACAACCTGGCTTTACACATCTGTTAACTTGATTCTGATGCATAGCGACCCTGTGGAAAGGGTTTTAAAGACTGTATGGGTAGAGAGAGCCTCATCTGTCTCCTTCTGATAGGGCTGTTGGGTTTGAATCACTGACCTGGAAGTTAGCAGCTCAATATTGAACCTGTAATGAGTTCCACCCGAGCCCCTTTTCATACACGGGGTACCTGAGAAACAGGTGCTAAACAGTTATGTGGAACCAAGGCATACCATTTCAAATTCAAAGTAAATCCTAATCTCTGTTCTTCATCATTCTCTCTCCTTGACTACCTAGTCACCACCCTTGAGTCAGTTCCTGCTTCTACTGACCCTTCAGAGGGTGTTGGAGACCATAAATCTTTATAGGAGCAGACTGTCTCATTTTTGCCCATGGAGTTGCTGGTGGGTTTGAACTGCTGACCTTGGGGTTAGCAGCCCAACACTCAACTTTCAGTGCCACCAGGACTTTTAAAAATTAATTGCATAGCTCTAACCAAACCAGGTAACATCTTAAGGGTCTCAACTTATCTTATCGATATAGCATGGACATAATAGAACTGATCTAGCAGGGTTGTTGCGAGAATTTCTCTCTCTCTCTCTCTCTCTCTCTCTCTCTCTCTCTCTCTGTGTGTGTATAGGGGGAGGGACTATTGTAATGGACCTGCCACATAGCATCTGTTCAGACAGTCATGTCTACAGAGCAGGGTAGGTCCATATGGGTACCACCAACCCTGAGTTGGCTACACACCAAGGAAAATAAATGTTTAATTTTTAATTGTATAAACAAAGCCATATTATCCATGAAGGAAATGAGAAAAGAGGATGTCTTACTTAGAATCCGACTACCACACAACATGTTTCTTCTTAGTCCCTGTCATTAGTCACTTATTCAGAAGATATCTTCGCCAAGTTGTATATAGTAAGAGAAATAACATATTATCAGTTATAGCTATGATAGTGATAAAATAGCAGCATTTATTGTGTTTACCCTGTCCTCAATCTTTAACATGGGTTATCATTTTTTCACCTTTTATTGTGAATTGGGTGCAGTTTTACAGAGCAAATCTATTTTCCATCCGGCAGTGCATACACGTTTTGTGTCATCTCATTGACTGTAATGTCCACAATGCGGCATTCCTTATCTCACTTCTTCTCTGTGTTTTCTATTTCCATTCCCCCTTCTTTCATGACCCTTCTGAACTTTGTCCTTGTGTAAATGCAGTCCTCTGATCTCAAATGGTTGATCGTTCTAAGGTGGACTCACCTCCCTGGTGTTATTGCTCCTTTTATAGACCTGCCTACTGTTTAGGTGAGAATCCAGCCAGGGGAGTGAGTTCATTCACAGACCTGATGGCTGATGATGGGCCAGAGTTTCAGGGGTCCCACCAGTCTCTAGCTCCCCAATAAGCCTGGGCTTTCTTTGTTGTCGTTCCACATCTTCCTCCCACTTTATCTAGGACTTTCTAATATGGAGCCTTTCAGGGTAGCTGGTAGTGTCAGCTGGAAACTCTCTTCTGTTCTCCGTGTTGTGGAGGCTGATATTGACAGAGTTTATTAGTTCATTGGACTCATTGTTTCCTGCATCTTCAGTTTTCTTCACTCTTGTTTCCTCAAGACAGGGAGACATCACTAGCTGCATCTTAGGTGGCCACTTATGAGCTTTAAGATGCTGGTTCCTCCTCAAGAGAGCAGGATGTAAGACATTGTTTCGGAGAACTATGTTATAACAGGGGCTATCATCATCTCTATTTTATATCTGAGAAAACTAAGGCATGGAGAGGTTAAGTACTTTCCTAGAGGGCACCTAGCTGAGGAGAGAAGACAGGATTTAAACCAAGGTCTGTTTGATAAGGGAGCCTGGGCCTTTAATCATGATGTAGATGATGCTATCTTTTCTCTTATGCACTGACAAGTATACAGTCACATGTGCACACATATGTATTTATTTCTTTATGCCACGTTTACTGAGCATCTCCATGTTAAAGTCATTGGATGATATTGGTAATAAAAAAAAGGAATTGCTTACAGTTCTTTTTTTTAAGGTACTCAGGATTTTATAGGAGATAGCACATATAGACAAATGATGCAATGGAATTTTTGCATGTAAAAAATGCTACTGAAACAATTTTGGTGTTTTAGAAGGAAAAAAAATTTAAAAAGAAGTAAATGTCCATTGGCACCAGTGAGAGTTTGAAGGAAGAGTTGACATTTGGACTGGAACTTTCAGAAAGAATAGGCCCGATTGTAATAGCTAGGTTTGTAGTACAAATAGTTAAATGTTTGACCATTAATCTGACTGTTGGATATTTGATACCCCAGAGGCTTGGAGGAAAGGTCTAGTGATTTATATCCCAAAGGTCCTAGCCATTGAAAACCTTATGGGGTGCAGTTCTACTTTGTAAGACACGGGATCACCAATAGTTGGAATCAACTTGGCAACTGGTTGGGGTTTTCAGTTGGAAGATGGTGAAGGCATGTTAGACAAATGGATCAGTGAAAATGAAGCTGTAGAGGCTGTAGTACATTAGATAGTCAAACAGAGATATTCACTCCATTCTCCAAACCTATTAGGGATAGAGTGGGCTTCCTCAACCCCAGTGGTTTGGGGGTTAGCCTAGGGACTAGCTTAGACCTATGGGATGGAGGCAGAGGTAGTGTCATGCTACTTGAGACTCAAGGTTTAAGAGTAATGGTAAATTTCTGCTAACCCTCTGTAGCAGGTACATAATCTCCTGTCAACTTGAAGGAAGGGGTGGAGTCTAGCCTGTCAATCATGTCATAGGTAATTATGTCTCTGTGTGGGCATGACCTTCTCTGAGGATTCTGGGAACTCCTGTCTTCCTCTCTGAAGATGGGACACACACACTCTCTGCTTTACATTCCTATTGCCAAGCTACATGGAGCCAAACTGATGGCAGCCAAAACCTGGAGATGCTTCTACCACCACTGGACCCACAGGACTTTCCATCCATTCAGCCTGTGATCTTCCTACACCCAGCATCATTGCATGTGCTGTGTGAGTCTGAAGAGCAATTCATGGGCTAATATTGGACTTATGGGATAATACTGACGTATGGACTTGATCTGGATTGGGCTGGGATGTTTTCTTAATATATAATTATTCTTTGATATAAACCTCTTTACTATACATATATGAGTCTCCCTGGATTTGTTTCTCTAGTCTACCCAGACTAACACACCCTCTTAGAGTGTCTTCTATCATGGGAAGAACATACCCCAGGTAGTTGGTGCTCCTTCAGTCTGGCTCTGGGGAGGAAGTCCCATAGAAGTCACTGTTAACAGTGGCCTCTCTGTACCCAGCCTGGCCCAGGTGAGTCCAGGTGGAAGAGCGAATCAAAGTACAACTGAGCTGAAAAGCAGTAAGCATGGGATACATGTCGGTTGTTATAGGTCACTGAAATTTTGGAGCTGTTTGTTATGCAGCATGAACTCAGTAATCTAAATGTATTCGTCAACTGAAGAATAAAAATGCAAGCTTGCACTTACATACAAAGAAGAATTTTAAGTCAAAGCCTAAAAATAATGAATAAAATGACTCAGATTGTGGTGGAATTTGGCTACCAAAATGGAAAGATAATTTTGTAGGTGTTTCATGTCATTTTTAGAAGAGATAAAGTTCAGCACTTAGAAGAAAGGCACAGAATGGGGGCAACACATGTCTTATCCCCACTCCCCTATCCCTTTTGGGGGGCCTGGCACATGCCAAGTTTAGGATAAATATTAGTGATAAGATTCCTTCCTCAAAGAATCTTTTAACTAGTTTATTAATGGGAAAGATGGCACACACACACACACAGTTTTGTAAACAAGAAAGTGGCAGGATTCAAAGAAAAGAAGGAATCCTACATTTTTATAGGGATGATATAAATGAGATAAGCTGTTGCTAGGGGCCATCAAGTTGATTATGACTCATAGCGACCCCGTGTACAATGGAAAGGAGCCCTACTAGGTCCTGGGCCATCTTCACAATTGTTCTGATGCTTGACCCCATTGTTGCAACCCCTGTGCCAATCCGTCTAATGAAGGGCCTTCCTCTTTTCCTCTGCTTTACCAAGCATGATGTCCTTCTCCAGGGACTGATCTCTCCTGACATGTTCAAAGTACGTGAGCTGAAGTCTCACCACCGTTGCTTCTGAGGAGCATTCTGGCTGTCCTTCTTCCAAGACAGAGTTGTTTATTCTTTGGGCAGACCATAGTACAGTCAATATTCTTGGCCAGCCTAGTTCAAGTGCATAGATTCTTCTTTGGTCTCCCTGATGCAATGTCCAACTTTCACGTGCATACGAGACAGTGGCAACTATCATGGCTTGGGTCAGGTGCACCTTAGTCTTCAAAGTGACCTCCTTGCTTTGCAACAACTTAAAGAGGCCTTCTGCAGCAAATTTACCCAATGCAATGTGCCATTGCTGCTGCTTCCATGAGCAGTGATGGTGGATTCAAGCAAGATGAAATCCTTGACAACTTCAACCCTTTCTCCGTTTATCACGACATTACCTAGGAGTCAAGTTGTGAGGATTTTTGTTTACTTGAGTCCTTATCCACATCGAAGGCTGCGAGCCTTGATCTTTGGCAGTCAGGGCACCGTCCTCCTCACTTTCAGTAAGCAAGGGTGTGCCATCTGCGTATCATAGGGTGTAAATGTGTCTTCCTCCAATCCTGAGTCACTGGATCCTGGTCCAATGAATAAGGACCCTTATTCATTATTTTTCATCTAATGCAATGTTTTTCATATAATCCGGCTTTTCTTAACACTTGCTCAGCATACAGATTGATAAGCTAGCAAGGAGTTAACTCATAAACACCCCATCTTCATAGCAGGTACATATGAAAGGACTCCTACGCTCTTTATTTCTCTCCCTCCCGAGGTCATCAACAGAGATACATACTGGTGTACCGGTGATTGACAAGCCACCACACTTTGAGATCCCCAGGTAGATCTCTGGTGGGAGGAAACAGAGTTGAAAAGCAAAAAACACGAAACAAAACAAAAAAGTGTCAAGCAGCAAAGAATGAGTGGGTGGGTGGATCTGCAGGCAAACAATCACACAGAACTAACAAGCCCTGCCATTGGTGCAGCAGAGTGCCCTTCCTTCTGTCCCCATCTCTTGGACGTTTAGATGAGAAGACTTCACATGAAAAGACAACATCATTCTGGTTTGGAAGGTCTGCTTTACTGTGAGACCCTTTGATTGGATGATGCCCTATCTCGTGTCACGTAGGCATCATTTAGGCGAGAAGCGTTTCTATCTCTTCTTTGTCTTTCGACCCGTGCCCTTGTAGGACATGTCTCCCTTAAGAGACACACGGACACCATGACTTTTCAGGGAATGAGTTCAGTACCTTGAGGTACATTTACCACCATAACTTACTTCCAGTGTAAAGTGGAGGCCAAATGGGTGTTGAGGGTGCATTCCTCTGAGATGAATCCACTTGTATTCTTTCCAGCGCGGGAAGGAGGAAACAGACTCCTCCAGCTGCCCCACACTCTCTGCTGGCCTGACCACAGGAAGCCTGACTGCAGCCATAAACTAGCTCCGTAGGGAGTCTTGCCACTTAAAGACAAAGCACATCTCACCAACATTTGTTGAACACTTGCTGTTTGGCCTGCACTGTGGTAGGCATCGAGTAAGGGACACAAAATTGAATAAGGACCCTCCCTTTGATGGGAGCTTATAATCTGGTGGAGAAGACAGATAGGCACAGACACAGCACAAAGAGGTGGGAGGCCGACTGGAAGGACACATTTGAGCATGGGCCAAAGACAGAACCCCCCAGCCTCTAGGTTCCAGATTGGAACACAGTGCAATGGAACGCCTCTCCTGACCACACGGGAAATCAGAAGCAGACCCGATGGAGGTGCTGATTGAAAACACTATCCTAGAGGGGTGATGAAAGCTGAGGCCCTGTTTCTGGTCTGGGGACAGAACAACAGACCCAAATGGATAAAAGCGCCTTTCGTTTAATCCACACTTCAGCATCTTTTATTCCTGGCTTCTTATTTTTGAGTCATCTCCCAGCCACACTGTCTAGGAGGTGGCTAGAACATTCTTTGCTTATGGGATCAGGTAGTGTGATTCTTATGTACCTCAGGTCAGCTCTAAGTAGTCTGTATTATTATTTTTAATACATTTCCCCCCGTGGTCTCTATTTTTAGTAACAAAGCTACTGCCCTTGGCATGAGCCGGATTCTTTCTGCCCAGAACACAAATAAAAATCAGACTCCTTTCAGCTTCAATGGGCTCTCACAGAGACCATCTTAGGAGATCTGGTAGCAAAATCCCACTTGTTCATACTTCATTCATTTTTTTTTCCACTGAAGAGGAACAGTCTTGGAAGAAAGGCCTGGGAATCGGGTTTAGAGGCTGGGAAAACCGACAGGGACCCGGGCAACAGCTGTTTCTAATGTACTTAGGGACTACATATGTAATATGTAGAGAACACATTGCATTCAGTAAGATCATAAAATATGCATGTGATTGTGGTAAGAACATGACAGTAAAAATGATGCGGCCAACACAATGGAAACACTTTGTTATCCTGGCTCAACCACGCAGCTTCATGTCTCAGGAAATGGCAGCCAGGTCATATTCTCATAAATATTTTTTCGAGTGGGGAGTCAATGTGTTATAATGCCATAGTCCTCTAATTTCCCCCTGCACATGATTAATACACAACACTGGTAGAATTGTTCGTTGTACCTTGTCCCTTTTAAGGCTCAAGTATTGCCCTATAATCATTAAGAATAAAATGAAGTGTTCAAAAACATGCAACTAGGTTACCTTCCAAGGTGGAATGTTCCCCTGACGGTTTCATGGTAGAATTCTCACCTTCCATAGAGGGACCTGAGGTTGGCTCCCGGTTAATGACGCTCCTGCACAGCCAGCACCCATCTGTCGATGGAGACTGGCCTATGGTTATGGCACAGAGCAGGTTTTAGCAGAGCTTCTGATTAGGAAGAAAGGGCTGGTGATGTGTTTTAGAAAACTCCACCAGTGCACAGCTTATGGATCATAATAGTCTGATCTATAATGGATCACGGGGAGGGTGCAGGATTGGACAGCATTTTGCTGTGTTTTGTGGTGTGGGGTCCATGAGTTGGGGGCCAACTTGACAGCAATGGGCCACCACCACCAAGGTATAAAGCGTGGAGAGACAAGGGTTGGGTTGAGGTGGGTGAGGGAAAGATCGTGACTAAAAGTAGGCTAGGGTACACCCATGTTTAAAAAAACTGTCTTGTTATCAATATTTTTTTTAAATTTAGAGTTATTTTGAGACTCACATAAAAATTTAAAGATAGTCTAGAGAATCCTGTATAGCTCTCATGCCATTTCAGTTTCCCCATGTCTTCTCTCTTACATGATCATGGGACATGTGTTCAAATGAAAAGAGACCAACTTGGGCATCATAAACCTCATTTGCATTTCACCAGTTTTAAAAAATAATAATTAATATACTGTTTTCTTATGTTTTTCCTCCCCCAGCCTATTTTATTAGGAGCTAATAAGCATATCATTCCATAGTGTAATCACATCAGGCAGTATGGTACAAATGCTACCCAAATCAGTTTCAGACCATTTTCTTCCCTCCTGAACCCCTTGGTATCAGCTCCCCATTACACCCCATCTCCCCCACTGTGCCCTCTGGGAACCCTAATTCTAGTTGTTGTCTCTATAGGTTCATCTATCATAAAATAATTAATGTCCCATTTCAGTTCCAGGACCCAACTGTCATACCATATTGCATGTCATGCTTTCTTAGGTTCCTCTGGTCTGGGACATTTTCTCAGTCTCTCCTTAATTAATTAATTAATTAATTAATTAAGTGGCCTGAACTGGAGAACATTTTGTAAAATACCAACACAATTGCTGTCTTTTGAAATGGGGTCTGATCATCCCATGACAAAGACAAGGTCCTGTCATGGAAGGCCAGAGAGGAGTCACAGTAGATCCTGGGGAGAAGGAGGCATGAAGGAGGGTGCTAGAGCCTCCTTGCACCCTGATCTTTTGCTGAGGGGGGAGGAAAGGACCTGAAGATAATAGGTGATCCAGGTGAGGGGTGCAGAGTTCAGGGGTCAGTGGTTTAATCCACACTGTAGCCTGGAGTACAGGATGGGAAGCTTTTAAACATACTGATCTCAAAGCAATTAAATCATTTTTTTTCTGAGGATGTGGCCCAGGTACAGGTACTTTTTAATACCATCCCAACCAAGCGTACTTACTGTGCAGTCAAGCTTGAGACCACAGACCTCCTCATTGTTGCGATTGTGAGTTCCCTTCAAGTCTGTTCTGATTCATGATGACTCCATTGTGTTCATCTGGGTGAACCAGGGAAACAAATCCACAGAAACTCATATGCATAAGACAGTTTTATATAAAGGGTACGTGCACATTCAGAAAGCATCCCGACTCAGTGCTGCCCAAGCCCACAAGTCCAACATTAGATCATATGTCCAACACGAATCCAGAAAGTCCTCCTCCATCCCACAAAACAGCCGCAATGATGCCGACTGCAGGAGGAAAGCCGAGTCAGTGAATGTGTAAACATCTCAGCGCTGGCAGGGGTCTCCACGCGGCTGCTTCCGCACCCAGGGCTGCATCAGGGTAGGTCCATGTGGCTTCTCCTCAGGAATGTCTTCCAGGAAGTGAGATTTGCCAGATGAAACAGGGAACTGGCTAAAACAGCTGCAACCCGGTCCAACCATCAGAGAGCAAGAGACCAGAGAACTAGAAGGGCGGACCATTTACCTCTCTGCCCTTCAATTAATCTCACATGAGTTTATCATCCAGGTTGGCACAATAAACCTTAACTATCTCATCCATCAACTTTAGGATCAGGCCATTATGATCTACAGAGCCTTTATTGGTTGATTCCCCCACCCCTAAGCCCCAAGAAGTGGATCACCAGGCCTTTATTCCTATTTTGTCTTAGGCTGGAGGTTCTGCTAAAGAAACCTCTTTAATATTACAGCAACACACAAGCCTCCACTGACAGACAAGTGGTGAGTACGCTGGGGTGCATCGGACATTCGGGTGTACCTAATTAGCTAACAATAAAGACAATATTGACCAATGTGTACTAAATATAGCCATTTAGGAGGAGGAGGCACCAGGTTACACAATTGAATACAGATTTGAGATGTCTGATCCTGGAACTACCTTTCTATTACAGATTCAACTGACAACATTGTTCTGTGTCTTATTTATCCAGTGCTGCTGTAACAGAAATACCACAAATAGTCCTTAACCAAACAGAAATGTATTCTCTTACAGGTTAAGAGGCTTAGAGTCTGAACTCCGAGCCCTGCCTCTTAGGGGAAGGGGTGCTGGTGGTCCAGTGAGTTACACATTGGTCAGCAGGTTAATCTCATGATTAAATTGTGGGGAGAAGGAGGAGTTTTCTGTTGCCTCAAAGATTCACAGCCTCAGAGACCCACAGGGGCAGTTACAGTCTGTCCTGTGGCTCATTATGAATCAGAATTGGCTAGATAGCAGTGGTGGGTGTTAGGTTGCTCTAAGGGAGGACTATATGTCTCCAGTGAAAGGTCCTCATTTTCTTTCAACATCTGTGGGCCCAGTATTCCGTGGAGATCTATATGTGTTTTCTCATTAATCTTCCCCCTGAGGCTAGGAGGTTCTCAGCATGGGGACCTTGATTCCAAAGGAATAGCTCTCTGAGGTAGTTTATTGTGCCAACCTAGCTGATAAACATGTGGGGTTAATTGAAGGGAGGAAGGATAAATGGCTTGGTGAGCCTCGCCTATTGAGTTTTCGGGTCTCTTGCTTTTTGATGGTCACACCAGGGTGCAGCTGCCTTAGCCAGTTCCCTGCTTCAGCAGGCCAGGCTCACTTCCTGCAAGACATCCCTGAGGTCAAGCCACATGGACCTATCCTGATGCAGCTCTGGGTGCTGGAGAACCCGTGTAGAGACCCCTGCCAGCACTGAGATGCTTGGACATTCACTGATTTGGCTTTCCCCCTGCAGTTGGCATCATTGAGTGTATTTTGTGAGATGGAGGAGTACTTTGTGGATTGGTGTTGGACATATGGGCTATTGTTGGACTTGTGGGCTTGGACAGCACTGGGTTGGGATATTTTCTTGATGCGCACTTACCCTTTATATAAAACTCTCTCTTATACATGAGTTTCTGTGGATTAGTTTCTCTAAAGTACCCAGACTGACACACTCTCTTCCTGACTGCTCTTTCTCAGTGGTAGTAGGTCCCTTCTCTCTGTGCCCGTTTCTCTACTGTGTGTAAGACTAAAGGGGAGGCAGACCACACCTCCAGGAGACTCCTCTTACATCAGACCACAGTTGTACTATTGTATCCCACCCTAATGAATTTATACTGGATTGGCTGATTACATCATTGGGGGGAGGAATTCTTATATCATTACATAACTGCAAAACTACTGTGATCCTAATTCAAACAAGTTGGCACATGTGTCTAAGGGGACACAATGCACTTCTTGACATTATGTCACTTACTTGTCTTAATTAGCTTGAAAATTGAGTGCCGAATCATCCATGCGACTTGGCGGCTAAAGCACATGTGTTTTGGAACCGTTTCTCATTGGACTTCAGGTGACTAGTGATTGGAGTTGACCATTTGGAGACATAATCTATTGCTCTGGTAAAATCACTGGACTGGGAACTGCGAACCGGGCTTCCCAGACAGTTTGGCACCTGATTGGTTGTGTTGCCTCAGTCAAGGCAGGTGACTTCTCTGGGGTGTAGGCCGGTCCTCATGCGAAAAAGGAAGGGTTTGAATTAGGTCTCCTCTGAGATCACCTCTGGCTCTAGTGGTCTGTGACCCAGAAGATCATAAGAAGCGGATGTGGTGTACGTGGCTCAGAATCAGAAGATTCCTTTCTAAATTCAATCTTGTTGCTTATTAAGTAATTGACTTTGAGTGAGCCACTTAATCTGACCAAATCTCATTTTCCCAACAGGTAAACAGGGACAGAGATAGCTATGCCCCAGAATCATCGTTAGGACCATGTAATTAAGACCGTTTTTTCTGAAGTGCTGGACTATTCTAGCTGTGGTGTTGCAGAAACTGTAGATGATTTTTCTCTCTTGACTGGAGATCATTGCATCACCAATGCAATATCTTTCCTGTACCAGTAAGTGCCTGTAAAACCAGCATTGCCATCGAGTGGATTCTGACTCACAGCGACCCCATGTGTTACAGGGGAGAAGTCCTCCATAGGATTTTCAGAAGCAGAGTACCAAGCCTTTTGTTCTGCTGCTGGGTGACTTTGAACCACCAACCTCGAGATTATTAGCTGATGGCTAGCCTTTTGCACCCATCAGGACTGAATCAATATTTGTAGTTTGGATGTAGGGCAGATTACCCAAAAAGGAGGAAAGCATAGGCTAACTTGTTCTTACCAACTATAGTGCACAATTTCACATAGGTTTCACCACAAGTAAGCCTCTGCTTGAGTGTGCATAGGCCAATTAACAATGGTTGAGCATTTGGCATAATGTGACCATAGAACTTAGTTGACATGGCAGAGGAGGATAATGCGTCTGCCCATTGGACTCGTCAACATAGCTTTAACAATTGTGACCCACAGTTCACAGACCAAACAAAACGATCATCTCCAGGGATGGGATACTTAACCATCTCACTGCTATCCAGTTGATTCTCACTCATACACACCTGAAAGAACAAAGTAGGACAGCCCCTGTGGGTTTCTGAACTTGTAAATCTTTCTGGGGTAGACAGCCTCATTTTTTTTCTCCCAGGAGTGGTTGGTGATTTCGAACTGCTGACCTGGAGATAAGAAATACAACATCCAAACCACCATCGCACTAGAACTCCAGGGCATGGGATACAGAGATCAGGGTTTTCAGCTGTGTGGGTAAATCCGATGTGAGCCCCCAGTTGAGAACCATTGCCAAAAAACTAGTTTTTCTTGCTCAGCTAGTTGAAGAAATATAAGGTGGCCCAAGTATCAAAGGCTGCCTATGAAGGACATATTGTATCTTTACTTCTTTACCCACTATAACACAGACTAGGCAGGTGACAGGAGCTCAACATGCATTCATTGAATCAGGTGGCTCTCTAATGAAAAACTGATTTCCATTTCCTGCCTAAGTTATTTCACTCACTCTTTGAAATCATCTGAAAAGCTGTACGGATCAAGGATTAAGACACACATGTTCTCAGCAATCATATTCTCACTACCACACAGGGTACATCAATGGGGGTGGTGTAAATGGTTGCGTGCTCGAGCTACTAGGTGAAAGATTGGTTGGTCACACCTGCCCAGAGGCCCTTGGATGGCAAGAGTGGCCATCTGCTTCTTAAAAGTCACAGCGTTGAATGCTCTGGGTCTAGGAGGTTCTACACATGGGGTTGCCGTGAGTCAGAGAATCAACCGGATGTCCAATTTAATGTGCCCGTTTGAAAAAGATTCTTCTCTCTAACTTGGTTCTGCATCTTTTCTGCTGTTTGGTCTCTCCAGACTTGCAGCTGATTGGAGTTGGCACTAAAGAAAGGGAAAGGCAGGGCTTGGGGGCGGCCACAGTGGCGTTTCCAGCAACTCGAGTGGCTGTGAGGAGTCCTGGGCATGCCACCACTGCAGTGCCCGCTCCGTCCACTGACTGAAAGGCACCCCATTTGATCTCCAACCACCTTTCGATCCCCAAAGCTTGATTTATTGTATAAAGGATATTTTCTAAAAGAGGTTCTGAAATCCTCTTCTTATTATCAATACAGGTGCTTACTTCGTTCCAGATAAATACAGACACCCCCCTCCCTTTTTTGGAATGTGTTGTAGCTTTATATGAAGCTAATGGAGCAAGGCAATGCTCAAACGTCAAATTAAACTGCACAGCTCTGTAATCACTCAGACTGACATGGCATAAAAGGATAATTAGTAGTTCATTACATGGAACATTGTTTGTTCAGCTAAATTGATTTCTCAGCTGCCCATGTTTTCTGTTTACTTAGTAAGCGCTCCACTGCACATTTTTATTTGAGAGCTAGAAAATCCCTTCTCCTGAACTTTTTTTTTTTATCAGTGCAGTTTTAAAATATAATTCGCCTGAGCTGGGTGAACCTTCAAATGACATGCAGGTGTACGGTAACAGCCCAAGCGTGTGGATTGAAGGGAGGAATGTAACACCGGCTGTGGTTAGGGACCTGCGAGCCTCCACCCGAAGGCCGGAACCTTCCCAGTAGTTTCTTACCTGGAAATGCTTTTGCGGCTGTTTGCTTTTCCACTTAAGAGCGAACTCCCCTCTCAGAAATGGGGTGGGGTGGGGGTCGGGGTGGGTGGAGACAGTGAAATTGGCAAAGACACTTTAATCCCTTGCTGTTCAAGGTGGACGATTGCCAACCACGCTTCCTCAAACGCCGCAAGTTGCTTGCGAATGCTAATATCAAGAAAAACGGGCTGTTGTAGGGTCCCCCAGCACCCCAACACCAACAACATTTTGACAAAAAGGCTGAATCTTGACTTCCAAGCTTGGAACACTTGCTTCCTTAGAAAGGGAACGAGGTGAACTTTCGAGTTGGGGGCGGCCCCGGGGTCCCCAGCTTATGGATCTACCCTCCCTCAGGGTGTTTTGCTTCCAGGAAAGCGAGACATCCCCACAGATTTTGCTGGTCAAACAGAGACATTCATGGGGGGAGGGGGGGTGGCGCTTGTGATTTCATCCCTATCTGCTTCTTCCCAAGTAGCACGCTCAGAAATGGCCACTGGCTTGCCAATAGCTAATGCACTGACTTCAATGACACTTGGGACTTTTGACAGTCACAAAAGGAGGAAAGACGCCAGCGCTCCAGAGAGCTTGTTCCAACCGTGGCACATGGAGAAATTTCAGTCCAGGCTGCGTGTTGGGCGGAGCGCTCTGCTACAAAGACATTCGTTTTACCCAAACAATCTCAACTTTCCGTCCTTGGAAGAGTTTGGCAGGTTGCTGGTTAAATGCAACACTTTCATCCTATTTGTCGAGGAAGGACATTAGAGGACAATGCTGGGTGAGTGTGAAGCAAGAAGACGCTTTTGAGAGAGGCGTGAGAGAGGCTCAGTGAGTTGCCCTTGCTAGGTGCTGCAGTGGTCCTAGTGGAACTAAAGTTGGCTCCGCCACACCCAAGTTCTAGCTTTTATTCCTTGGCCAATTAGAACATTGGAAGGTTCGTGCAACCCAGTCCAACCAAACTCTGCCATCGAGTTGATGCCGACTCACAGCGACCCAATAGGACAGGGTCGAACTGCGCCTGTGAGTTACAGGGTCCAACTACCCTTGTGAGTTTCTGAGATTAGAACTACGTGAGGAGAAAGGCTCGCCTTCCTCTCACGGAGGGGCTGGGGGTTCTGAATTGCTGACGCTTGCAATTAGCAGCCCATCTGGCAACCACCACATCACCAGTGCTCCCTGGCTCATAAGACGTACGAACAATTTTGTATGTTTTACGAAACATACAATATTGAACACACGTATAAATATTGAGCAGATGTCTCTTAGTTACCCATATTTATGGGAGGAAATGAGAGTTTGAAGGAATGAAATCTGGAGACAAAACTCCGGGGAAGAGAATCATGAATTTTGAAGCGAGCATAGACATATTAACAGTTATAGTCTCAGCACAACAAAGACCCAGAAGAAACTTTGAAGTCCTTACTTAAAAAAAAAAAACACATTGTTTTTTTTCATGTAAAGAAAGTAATTTTGGACGCCAAATCCTGGGCAGACCATTCTTTGGTAGGCTTTGAACCATCAGTGTGAAGATCAGTGATTACCCTGGATATAGGGAGACCTCGATCTGATTAAAACAACAATAATAATAATGGGCATAACTTTCATGAATGGAAGCCCTACTGTGTGTCTGGCTCTGTTCTGTATGTCTTATACATGCCACTGTGGTGTTTTCCCTCCCAATTTAATTGCAGGATTCATTTATATTCTTGGACTCATTCCAGTGCCTCAGGTTAAGTCAACTCTGGGCAGTTACTAAGGCCTGCTGGCTATTCCTGAGTACTACCTGGCACCCAGATGTTTGCCTGGATGCTTTACCACCTGCTCTGCCCTCTTCATAACCTGCAAATCCGCTGGTTTAATTAGGCGAAGGCTGGAACCTTCTGACTCCTTTGTTCACCTCCTATCTCATTTCTTCTATTGCTGTTTGCTTTAAATTTTGGCCATCAGGTCAGTTATTGCTGCTACTTCACCCGCAGTTCTCACCATGAATGTGGACTCAAATATAGCTCAGTTCCTTAGCTGATCTGACAAAGGTACACTGCATGTATGTAAGTTGTCTTCCCAAACTTGCTCATACAAAATTTTGATTAAAGCTCCCCGTTATAACTAAATTATCAGAATGTGTTGCCATTTCTTTGGGGTCTCTGCATTTCTCCTTAGGTACCAAAGAGATCCCTGACTTGATTCTTCTCTGAAGCAAGTTCTTGGCTCTATCTTCAAAAGACCGTTCAAATGCCTCTAACCTACTGCAACAACCTCCTGAAGAATCCGCTATTTACCGTAGAGCAAGCAAAATGGTCGTTAAAGCAAAATTCAGGAACCTGTCCTTTCTCAGTTTAATCCTCTTTGACTTCCTTCAGCATTTTAAAAAAAGTTTTGGCTACATTTCTGCTTTTACTTCTTTATTATCTGCCTATCCCTGAAAGAAAGTTCTACATGGTCAGAGGCTTTGCTTTGTTCACAATGAGGTCTCTTGTATCTCTAGTGAAAGGTACTCAGCATAAGTTTATTGAGAGAATAAATTCTAACATCCTCAACTGGGCTGGAGAAAGAGTCCACTTGAGAGGTAGGAACACATTTCCCTGCCTCTGTCATGAGGCTGAGATGCTGCCTTGTTGGTCAGGAACTCCATCCATCCCTTCTGCCTGGCTTCCACTTGTTCCCCTCCCAGACCTTTGTAGTTCGCTCTCTCAGCTCGAGGCCACTGTTTCTTACCTTGTTCTGTGTCGATAAGGAATCTGTGAGTTCTGACTCCTACATCTACAATCCTGAGTTATAACCACTTGAACTTTCAGAGCCTCACTTGAAGCTCTGTGGGTGTTCATCTGTGTGCCAACCTTCTGAAGATCTAGATACCTACTTTCATCATTAATTCTCATACGTGACTTGAGTTGGGTTTGTCCACATTTGTCTCTGTGGCAGATGTTGGCCTAAACCACCAAGTCGTGCACGTGGTTATGTAGGGTGAGCGCCCACATTTGGGATAAACCGGGTATCAGAAAAAAGCAGCATGAAGCTAAATCCCGCCAAATCTGAGGTTGTCAGGTTGACTCCCCATCTAAAGCAGGGATGGGGAACACCCAGTCATGGCCCTCTGAACCGTCCACACCAGCGAACACCACACGCCTCACCAAAGACAAGCAGTTCCAGCCGTCACATTGGGGATGAGTTAATGAAATGTTTGACCTCATAGAGTAGGCTACATTTTAAGTTGATAATTTTGCATGGCCTGCAGATGGCGTTATAAATATCCCAATGGCCCTTGACGGGAGAGAAAATGTTCCCTACCCCGGACAAAGCAAAGTTTCTAGTGTAGTCATCTTCCATTTATGTTCCGGAGCACGTCCTAAAGTCTATCGTGTGCCAGGGAGTATTGTAGTTCTTCCTGGTGAAGAGCCATCGCATAGCTGAATCTATTGTCATCAGGTGTCATTGAGTCAGTGCCGAATCCCAGTGCCCTCGTGTACACCAGAGTGCAACACTGCCTGGTCCTACTCCATCCTCACAATCGTGCCTCCGCTGGGTCCATTGTTGCCTTCACCACGTCCATCATCTGGTTGAGGGCCTTCCTCTTTTTCACGGCCCTTCTACCTTATCATACATGATGTCTTTCTCTAGGGACTGGTCTCTCCTGACAATATAGCTGAAGTATGTGAGACAAAGTCTCTCCATCCTTTCCACGAAGGATCATTCTTAAGTACTTTCTTTGCCAGCACCATAATCCAAATGCATCATCGATTCTGCCTCAGACCTTGTAGTCGATGTCCAATTTTCACATGCGTATGAGGTCATGGAAATTACCCTGGCTTAGGCCTGGTGCATTTTAGCTCTCCAAGGTGGCTCCTTAGTACATGGAGCTGAGTAGGTTAAGGCCTTTTGCATTATACATTTTAGTTGTGATGCAAGTCAAGGAAAACAAAATTTACATGATTGCCAGGTTCAGATACAGTGTAGCAGAACTGCTATGAAAAAATAGTATAATAAAATCCTCAGAATTTAAAAGGAAATTCTGTTCTTACGTCCTAGCCATCATTTGGTTTGGGGTAGTAGATGTAACTATAGGAGTGTACATAATTTGAATATATCTATACTGCAATTATAGGTTTATAGATGATGTATATGAAATGTAGGTGATATTTATATTTCACTTTAATGAGAAGTTATAAAATGAGTAATACTGATTCAAAATCCTGGAATAATTCCTTTGGTACTTGGATGATTAGTCCAGGAGCATATTCAGAAAGTTGTTGGTGGATAGATATGACAATGCCTCTCTGAAGAAACAACATGCTGGTTCTGAGCATTTCAATCTGTCAAGAAAATACATATGCACATAGTTTTCTTTTGAAAGGCATATTATTATGTACCCAATAAATCAAAGTGAGCAATTCTGAGTGACTTACATCTGTCAAATAAATAATATTTGATCCCACATACGTATATATATAATCACTTGTTAAACAAACCAAATGGGTACAAAAATAATTCAGTTATGCAATGCCTGTAAGAACAAAAATTATGATATTTATATGGTAAAGTAAAACAAAACTTGTCCAAAAAGAGAATTGTATTACATAATAGAAGTAATGCTTCATTTATTGAGCTATTCTGATATTGATGGGCATTTAAGATTTGCCTGTTATACTCTGTTGTAAATTAAGTCCTCGTGGCATAGCGGTCACACAGTGGGCTGCTAACCACAGGTCAGCAGTTCCAAACTCCCAGCTGCTACTTGGGAGAAATGCAAGGCTTTCTACTCACACACAGAGTCACAGTCTTGTACTGACAGCGACCGTTCTTCTCTGCCTTACAGGGCTGCGACCAACAGGGGTCAACTAGATGGCTGAGGCGGTTTTTGTTGTTGTAGTTGTTGTTAGTTGGAAGATTCAATTTTTGAAGGGAAATTGATGTTTTAAGGGATTGTTGACTGAGAGATATGAGGGGGCTTCAAAACATTCATAGAAAGTGTAATGAAAGGAATATATATATATATATACATTTATATGCATGTATTTGCTTGAACCGCTCAATCCCACAAGCACCCATCCACACTGTATGAGAATCTGCATATCCTTAGACTCTTTCTCAGACTCTAGATTTTGTACATTTGATAAGTAAACATAGTCTCCTGTGTTTTGGTTTTTTTGACAGCTTTACTGAAATATAAAACACAATAAATGTGCCATACATGTGTATAATCTCTGAAGCCATCATGACAATCATTTGTGATTACGTCTAAAAGCTGCCCTGTGTCCCTTTGTAATTGCTCCCGACTTTCCCTCATGCTCCACTCATACTGTCCCTAGGCAACCACTGATCTACTTGGTCACCATCCAATTTTCTAGTGTAAATGACATCAAAGAGTATATCATAGCAGGGTTCAAAAGACTTGTGGGAAAATTCTATTATCTATTAATTCCATTTTAAAATGTAATTCCATTTTTTCCATGAATATTAAAAAAACCTGTGAGCTCCTTTTAGTATGGCTTCCACTCAGCATAATTATTTTCATTCATACTGTTGTGTATATCGAGAACACATTCCTTGGCATTGCTGTATATCCACCAGTGTTCAGCTCTCCCATGAGATATTGCCCATTCATTTGCTATCCATTCAATTAGGTCTTTTTCAAATGTTGTGGCT